>NC_056680.1:6733125-7066250 GCF_018350215.1 Panthera leo
ATGAAGGGCCTACTATGTGCAGGCAACATTCCAGGCACTGGGGGCAAATCAGTGAACACAACAGTGTCACCGCCCTCATGGGGCTCACAGGCTAGAGGGGGAGATAGACAAACAAGTAAATAAGTAATGGTGGAATACAATGACAGGTACAGAGCAGGAGAGTAAGGGGAGAAAGGGAGGGAGAGTGGTCTCTTGGTGAGGTGTTTGGAAACATGAGAGAGGAAGAGGTTGGGCAGAGACCAGACAGCAAAGGGAGACCAGAGCCACTGACACTCAGGGCCGCCTGAGAATGAGCCCCGGGCCCTTCTGCACCCATGTCCCCTCTTTCCCAGAGGATCAGGATCAGGAGAGGCCCTTACCTGTGGGCAGCAGGGATCTGAGTGCCAGCAGTACCAGGAGCCAATGCTGGCCTCCAGGGGGGCCCTGCCATGGGCCAGCCATTCAAGGCATCAGGAAAGTGTGGGGGCCACTCCTTGTCCTTGGTGCAGCCTCCAAGCCAAGCCCACTGACATGACCAGTACCCCTACTCCGGGGCCCAGCGGCCAGGTGGCTGAGCTCCCGCAGGTATCATATGCCCAGCTGGCCTAATCCCTCTGAGTCTGGGTGGGGCTGGGAAGGGCCCCTTCGTCTGTTCCCAGGCCCCAATTGGCTCCCTGGGCCCTTGGTTCAGCCTGTGTGGTTCCCAGGAAGACAGGGACCCATGGGCAAGGGAGGCAGGGGGAGGTCACAGGCTCGCCTCGGGGGTCAGAAAAGGCTGCCCCAGGCAGTGACTCCCTGGTGCAGTCCCCATACCCAACATCATGACTTTCAGGGGCCACAGGAACTTCTGCCTTTCAGCCTCCTCCTCCAATAACAAAATATTTTTTTTAATTATATCTTTCAACTGCTTTGGTATAAAGGTAAATGTCATTCGCAGTATCTTTTTCTCCCTTCTGATTTTTTTTATGTTTATTTATTTTTGACACAGAGAGAGAGACAGAGCATGAGCGGGGGAGGGGCAGAGAGAGAAGGAGACACAGAATCTGAAGCAGGCTCCAGGCTCTGAGCTGTCAGCACAGAGCCCGACGCGGGGCTCGAACTCACGGACCGCGAGATCATGACCTGAGCCGAAGTCAGATGCTCAACTGACTGAGCCACCCAGGCGCCCCTCCCTTCTGATTTTACAAGATGAAAACATTTTTGTGGGCCATTGAAGGTATCGTGGGTCCCAGGCACTGTGGGTTCCAACCCTAAAGAATGAGTCAGCTCTCATGAGCGATCCTATTAAATCTAGCATTTTCCAAACCTGTGTAACTGAAGACCCCATTTTAAGAACAGAGAGGTTGAGTTACTTGCCAAAGTCACACAGCTGCTCTGAACGCAGGCTGCCAGAGAACGTGCACTTCATCGCAGTCCTGTGTCCTCCTTTCCTGCCAGAACAGAATAGAAGGTGTAGAGGGCCTGCGTTATCTCAGGCAGCTCGATCTTTTGTAAACCTCAGCCTCCCCACCAATAAAATGGGGATACTAGCAGGCTGCCGTGAAGCTCTGTCTGAAACGTGCAGACTAACTCGTGCTGCTAAGCCAGCCAGCGAGGGTCAGGGCTAGAATGGGCACAGGGATCAGAGAGTCTCCTGACAGCTGGGCTCTGCAGAATTCTCACCTGGAGCCTGATCAGGAAGGGCCAGTACACCGGGCAGAAGACTTGTATTTTGTTCCAAAGGCTCTGGACAGGTGCTGAGAGGACTTTTGAACAGAGCAGTAGCAGGGTGAGGTTGGGATTCTAGAAAAAGGTTTGGAAAAGGAAATCCAGTGAGGGGCTGCTGGAGTTAAGTCTGGGAAGTGTCATTTGAATCACAGTGGTGGGGACGGAGGGCAAGGAACAGAGCTAGGTGGGTGAGACAGAGAGGACCTGGCGGGCTGGGGGTGGGGGGTGGGGGTGGAGGGGGTGATGGATGAGGTGGGCAGAGGGGAGGAGGAGGAGTTCAGAATGGGGGTTCTGTTGGGCCAATGGCTGGTGGAATCCCCCTCCTGGGGGAGGAGACAGTGATTCATCGAAGCGGGAGGGCTGCAGAGGGGAACTTTAGACAGGGTGATCTGGGATGGCAGCTGAGGATATGATACATACAGAGAAAGATGCAAACGCATAAAATGCCTGGGGGAGAGCATTGCTGGGAGCAGGAAGTGCAAAGGCCCTGTGGTGGGAATGTGCCTGAGGCCAGAGTGGCTGCAGAACATGGAGTCAGAGGGAGATACACACAGACATGGTGTCATGGGAGCAAGATCTAAGGGGGACGGGGCTCTGCCACATTGCTCATCTCAGCACCTAGCAATATACAATGCGGTTGCGGAGTGAATAAATACATGGAGGGATGGATGGAAATATTCAGTGAAAATGGAGTTGACATGGGGGGCGAGGGGGGTGGTCAGGGAGGACCACCCAGAGGAGGCACTTGATTCCTTTGGATTACAAATTGCCTACCAGGTTCCTTTTTTCAAATGCAGCCCCCTGGGGTTCAGGGCACCCAGTATCCCTCAACATGGGTAAGTTTTGTAGCCAAACCAGACCCAGACCCAGAGCCCAGAAGATCTGAGCAGGGATCTTGGCTCCTGGGTCCTCCAGTTCCCTCTCCCCACCTGGGGAATGCAGGAACCCTGCCCAGAAGTGGCTTTAGTAACTGAGCTGCCCCATTGTCCTTAAGCTCCTTTGTCTCCTCCCATGTGACCAGGGAAATGCCGAGGAGGGCAGGGGAGGGGGTCTGACCCTGCTCAGCTCCTCAAGATATAAATGGATCCGGGTCTGGGTCCAGCAGAACCGGGACCCCAGGGTCAGGCTAAGAGAGAACGGATTCTCCAGGTTTGGGTCTGTGTCCCCAGATGCTGATATGTTTGCCACACACACCGGCCCCCAGGTAAGCCCAGTGGTTAAGAGTGAAGGTTCTGGAGGTAGTGCCAGAGTTCAAATCCTGACTTGGCTCCTTGATACCTGTGTGACCTTGGGTGAGTTACTCAACTTCTCTGAGCCTGCCCATAAGGATGAGAAAGATAGCGCCTCATAGGGAAGCTATGTAAAACAGTTAGGACTGGCCTGTACATAGCAGGCCTGTTCTGTGAGTGTGTTTCAGTAAATATAAGCAGGAGTAAGTGAGAAACCTTGAACTCTGCCCTTCCTGCCCTTATTCCTAGGAATATAATTTGATTCTTATCACACCAAGGGAAGGCAGGGCTTAGTGCGAGCTCATTTTGCACATAAGGAAACTGATGCTCAGAGCTCATAGGCACATGGCCAGTGAATGCTGGTGCCTCAGAGGGCCAGGCCGGGTGCCCAGAGAATTTGGTATATGACACTCACTCTGGAGAGCTGCTCTAGTGACAGCAAAGTGGGGTGCAGTGTCCAGGGCCATACTCAGGGCTGTGGACTAGGGCAGGAAGGCCTGGGTTCCAATCCTGCTGTGTGACTTTGGGCAAGTCACTGAACCCCTCTGAGCCTCAATTTCCTATCTGCAAGGTAAAGATCATTCCTACCACAGAAGTCAAGAGTTTGATGAACTAAGGTGCCCTATTTAGCCTAGAGCAATGGATCGCAATGGTGTGAGTTTCTGTGTGTGAGTTTGTGTGTGTGTGCACATGCATGTGCAATTTTGGGTAATTTCTGGAAACATCTGGCAATGTCTGGAGGGGATACCTGGCAGTGCCTGGAGACACTTCTGGTTGTCACAACTGGAGGAGAAGGTGTTACTGGCATCTCATGGGTACGGTAGCCATACCTTGAAAAATAAAAAGAAACAGATAAAATTAATTTTAAGTCCTTGAGTTTTATTGGCAACTCATGGGTACGGTAGCCATACCTTGAAAAATAAAAAGAAGCAGATAAAATTAATTTTATCTTTAAGTCCTTGAGTTTTATTGAACTCAATGAAAAATATTACTGTTTCAACTATAATCAACATAAATTATTGAGATATTTTACATTTTTTTCACACTCAGTTCTTCAAAATCCAGTGGTATTTTACATGTATAGGACACCTCAATTCCCATGCTAAGTTTTCATCAAAATTACTTGATCTGTATTTAAGCTTCATGAAATTTACAGCTAAAAAAGCAGATGCCAATACCCAACTTGTTTCCAAATGTACTTTGAGGTTTTCCAATCACTGAATTGAGAGTCTCGGTTTTCAAATTTAAGTTAAAATTAAACAAAATTATAAGTTCAGTTCTGCAGCCTAGTAGTCGCATTTCAAGGGTGCAGAGGCTGCATGCAACTAGTCAGCAGAGCTCTGATCCACCCGGTGGAAGATTCTGGAAGCAGCAAATATGAAGACAGGTAGATGGTGGTGGGCTAACCAGAATAATTTCCAGGGTGCGTTGTTAAAGAAACAACAAATGCTTAAAAATAAAAAAAATAATAATAAAAATAGAATTAAAAGGGGGAGAGGAAACCCACATGTTTGATAAGAATCCACTGGAACAAGGGGCACCTGAGTGGCTCAGTCGGTTAAGCGTCCAACTTCGGTTCAGGTCATGATCTCATGGTCCATGGGTTCGAGCCCCACATTGGGCTCTGGGCTGACAGCTCAGAGCCTGGAGCCTGTTTCAGATTCTGTGTCTCCCTCTCTCTGACCCTTCCCCGTTCATGCTCTGTCTCTCTCTGTCTCAAAAATAAATAAATGTTAAAAAATTAAAATAAAAAAAAAGAATCCACTGGAATAAAACAAAGTGAACATCATCCACTGACCTTTATGTATATGTCTGTGAATAGAAAACATCCAGGAAGATCCACAACAAAGTGTTGTGGCCACCCCAGTACATAAGGAAGGGAAGGCTTTCACTTCTTCCTAAACATGCCTCAGTATCGTCTGGATGTTTCTCAGCAAGCATGCACTACTTTGGTGAATTAATTCATCCTTTCAACAAATATTTATCAAACATCTGCTATGAGCTGGTGTTCTGGAGACAGCTCGTCCCAGCTCACAAGAGCGATTATCGAATTGTCAGTTTTGTGAGTGAAGATTTTAATTCATTTTGTATTATTATATTATTTTGTTTTTGAGAGAGAGAAGGCGCAAGTGAGCAAGCTGCAGAGAGAGAGAGAGAGAGTCCCATGAGCGGCAGAGAGAGAAAGAGGGAGGGAGAGAGAGAAAAACCGTGCTCACCTAAAGCAGGGCTTGAACTCACAAACCGTGAGATCATGACCTGAGCCAAAGTCAGATGCTTAACCAACTGAGCCACCCAGGCGTCTTATTTTTTGATTTTTTGAGAGGGGGGGTGGAGAGGCAGAATGAGAGAGAGAGGGAGAGAATCCTAAGCAGGCTCCATGCCTACCACAGAGCCCAACGCTGGGCATGATCTGACCACGGTGAGATCATGACCTGAGCTGAAAGCAAGAGTCGGATGCTTCACCAACGGAGCCACACGGGTGTCCCTGTGAGTGAAGTTTTTAAATATAGTCATCATTAAAAAATAAATTATATAAACTTATAATGAAATATAGTCTATTAAAAACAAAAGTAATAAATAAATACTCAAAACTCATCACTTCCCACATTTTGCCACTGTATGTCGTTACTACATGTTGCTGTTATATGACCCTGATGTTAAGTCTATATTGGACCTTTATGGTGCGAATTCCATGCTCCTGCATCGCCGTTTCCAACCCCACATTCAGTGGTGTCACAATGGTCATGCGAAATCAGCCAGGGACAGTAATATCTAAACCACAGGAACTAGAAATCAGGATCCCTCCCCAATGCCCCAAGAACTAGCTGTTAAGCCTTTACCAGCACCCCTGGCCTGGGTCCAGCTCTCCCTGCTGGTGTTACAGGAGGAAGCAAGACAGCGTTCCTGTCCTCCTGAGGCTTACACTTTGCAGAGAGCAAAACCAACAAGCACCTATGCACCTATGTTCTTTGCAGGTTTAAAGCTAAATTAACATATTTAGAAATTTCTAAGTCACCTGTCTTGTAGAGTCTATTGGCATTTTTACCAGCTTCCCAGACAAAGCCAGTGCCATTTCTGGCCTCCGTGTGCACCGTCGCCCGAAATGCCCTTTCCGTGTGCCCGCCCCTCCCCGTTTCAGCTGGCTAACCCAGCTCAGGGGACAATCTTTCCAGAAAGCCTTCTCTGCCTCCTCTCCCCCGGGACCCCCCACCGCATTCAGGCTGGGCTGAGGGACCCCTACTGCACAGGCCATGGGCACCGCTCCCAACAGGGCCCTGTTTATCCCTAGCACGTTCTCCGGGACCTCATGGGTGCTCTGTAAAGGAATGAATGAGGCCTGTCTCACACACCACACTTTTCATTTGCTCAGGCCCAGACAGACATTACCAATTAGTCTTGCTGGATTTTATTCCCACAAGAGGAGAAAATTCATTAACCACATGGTGTTTGCTGGAGACTTTAGGTTCCCAAAGCTTTTGAGGAAGGGGGTCCACTCTAGAATCTTCGCCCTCATCCCCAAAGCCCACAAACCACAACCTCCTGCTGCCCTTAAGGTGTCCCCTAACTTCCTGCTTCCAGGCACCTGTTAGATTCACCACTGGTCTCCGTGGAAATCAGCCTGAGGCCAAATAAGGGAATAACCACAGATTTTCTGAATCGCCCTCCCCAAACCTGTGCATCTTTAAGGACATAAGCAGCAACATGTACTCCTAGAAAACTGACAGAGGGGGTTCATCAGTAATAATAACGATAATTGAGTACTTTTGGTCGCCATATGCTGCCCTAAACCCTCCACATGCCTTGTCGTGTTTAATCATCTAATACTCCAACGAGGCAGAAAAGATTATCACCATTTCCCCATTTTATAGAGGGAAAACCAAAGCATACAGAGGTAAGGACTTTGCCCAAGGTGACCCGGCTAGCAAGGAGCAGTTCTGGGATTTTAGTTCAGGCAGCTGAAGCCCAGAGTCTGCCCTGAACCACTGAAATGTCACAAGTTCTACGGACGTGCATTTCTCCAGGGAGGAGGCTCCTGGTTGCCGCTGTCTGATTCTCAGTAGGGTCTGGGACACTCTCCACACACCCCTCCCCACTGTCCCACTGTCCTTCCCTCCCAAAGCCTGGGGAGGGGGCTGCACACCTTACTGCTGATCAGCTAAGCAGCACCATGCACGTTGTGTCCTAGGGAACCCCACTCTGTTCTAAAGGAAAAGCTTCTTCCCTTTCCTGCACCTTTTGTCCCTGGAGGACATTCCTTAGGTTTGCCAAAACCTCTTTTTTTTTTCTTTTTAATTAATTTATTTAAGGGGTGGGTGTCTGGGGGGCTGTCAGGTAAGCGTCCGACTTCAGCTCAGGTCATGATCTCACGGTTCGTGCGTTCAAGCCTCGCATCAGGCTCTGTGCTGACAGCTCAGAGCCTAGAGCCTGCTTTGGATTCTGTGTCTCCCTCTCTCTCTGCCCCTCCCCTGCTCATGCTCTGTCTCTCAAAAATAAATAAACGTTTGGGGCACCTGGGTGGCGCAGGCGGTTGGGCGTCCGACTTCAGCCAGGTCACGATCTCACGGTCCGTGAGTTCGAGCCCCGCGTCGGGCTCTGGGCTGATGGCTCGGAGCCTGGAGCCTGTTTCCGATTCTGTGTCTCCCTCTCTCTCTGTCCCTCCCCCGTTCATGCTCTGTCTCTCTCTGTCCCAAAAATAAAATAAACGTTGAAAAAAAAAAAAAATTTAAAAAAAAAAAAATAAATAAACGTTAAAAATTTGTTTAAAATTTATTTAAATTCAAGTTAGTTAACATACAGTGATTCATCACTTACATAGGACACCCAGGTCTCATCCCAACAAGCGCCCTCCTAATGCCCATCACCCATTTAGCCCATCCCCCCACCCACCTCCCCTCCAGCAACCCTCAGTTTGTTCTCTAACCCTCTCCTGATAGTTGAAACCTATTCATGGACTTTGAGGAAGCCTCAGCCCCTTCCCTGACCCCAAGGTAGCAAGTGAAAGCCTGTCAACAGTGAATACTGACTGTTCTTTAGGTCTGTGGGGCACTGGGGACAGAAACCAGCAGGACAGACTGTGGGATCCCTCCCTCAATGACGTCAGGCCTACCAGGGAAATCTGATCTCATTCAACTTGTTCAACAAATCCGGTGTTAATGACACCTGAGACCTGCATTCTGCTGGGGAGGGGGTTTCCATAAGGAAGGAGGCCTTTACAGCTCAGGCTTTGAAGAGGGTGGGGGCGGGGGAGTGGTGAGCTGTTTCCAACTCCCTGCGGGGAGCTCAGGTCAGGGAGGGGGCGCGGTACCAGATTCACTTTCTAAAGCACAGGTCTTGCAGCTTTCACTCCGCCCCACCCAGCTGGCTCTGACCCCAGGGTGGAACCTCCACTGACCCATTATTTAACTGTGTTAACATGGTCCAATCTCTATACGCAGTGATTCCTAGAATGGGACAGCCTGCTGTCACCTCAGGGCCTTTGAGCTGGCTGTCCCTGTGCCCATCCAAATGGCCCACCCTTCACCTTTGCAATGAGTAATTGAATGCCACCTTCTCAGTGAGGCCTTCCCTAACTACTTAGTTTCAACTAGAGTCCTGTGGGGGCACCTGGGTGGTTCAGTGGGTTTAGCTTCTGTCAGACTTCAGCTCAGGTCATGACCTCATGCTTTGGTTCATGAGTTTGAGTCCTGCAGCAGGTTCTGTGCTCACAACTCAGAACCTGCTCCTGATTCTGTGTCTCCCTCTCTCTCTGTGTCCCTCCCCCACTCACACTCCCACTCTCTTCCCAAAATAAATAAACATTAAAAAAAGGTTTTAGGGGGGCACCTGGGTGGCTCAGTGTTTGAGCATCCGACTTTGGCTCAGGTCACAATCTCATGGTCCGTGAGTTCGAGCCCCGCGTTGGGCCCTGTGCTGACAGCTCAGAGCCTGGAGCCTGCTTCGGATTCTGTGTCTCCTTCTCTCTCTGCTCCCCCCCCCCCCCCCCCCCCCGCTTACTCTCTGTCTCTCTCTCTCTCTCAAAAATAAATGAACATTAAAAAAAGTTTTTTTAAAGAAAAAAATGTTTTGTAACTCTGTGAGCTGACAGATGTTAACTAGACTGATTGTAGCGATCATTTTGCAATATCTACAAATATTGTAACGTGTGGTACACCTGAAACTGATATAATGTTGTAAGTCAATTATATCTCAAGAGAAAAAATAATGAAAAACCCTCCAATCCTGTCTGTGTGAAACTCGTATGCGAAAGCTGGTAGCAGCATTATTCATATCGGCCAAAAAGTGGAAACAACTGATGAATGCATAAACAAAATGTGGTGTCTCTGCCCATACATCCAATATGAGGGAATATTACTTGGCCACCTAAAGGAATAAAGTATTGATCTATGCTCCGACACTGATGAGCCTTGAAAACTACGCTTGGTGACAGGAGCCAGTCACATAGACCACGCACTCTACATTCCGGTATGCAAAATGTCCAGAATCAGCAAAGCTGTCGAGACGAAAAATACATTAGTGGTTGTTTAGGGCTGGGGGTTAAGGAGTGGGGGTGAAATGGGGTATGAGGACTGTGATTAAGTATGATGGTTCTTTTGGGGTGATGAAAATGTTAAAAAAAATGTTTAATGTTTATATATCTTTGAGAGAGAGAGTGGGGGAGGGGCGGGGGGGGGGGGACAGAAGATGGAAAGTGAGCTGAGCTGTCAGCACAGAGCCTGACACGGAGCTGGAAATCACGAACCGCGAGATCATGACCTGAGCTGGAGTCAGACGCTTAACCGACCGAGCCACCCAGGCACCCCCCACCCACCTTTTTTAAAAAAAAAATTTTTTTAATGTTTTAAAATTGATTGTGAACCTTGAAAACCACTGAATTACATACTTTGTTTTTTTCGTTTTCACCATTGAAATGGGTAAATGTATGATATATGAATTATATCTCAATAAAGCTGTTAAAAAGAAAACTATAATATACCCCTCCACCTTTACCCATACTCTGTTCTTCAAATAAATGTGATCTCCCATCTTCCTTGATGTGCTTATTAATTCTATTCATGGACTCTGATACTAGAATGCTAGCTCCTGAAGGGCAGAGATTGGCAGGCCACCAATTAATCCATTGTATCCCCAGGCCTGAGACTTGCTAGGGACATCATAGGCACCCAAGGGATATCTGCGAAGGGAATGTTGAGCGTCCTAAACTTCCAATTGTTCTGTCAATATTGTCTCTCTGCCTACCCCTTGGCCTTCTTCTCTAATCCCGCCTTGATCCTGCCCTTCAGGTGAAGTAGACCTACATCCCATCTGTCCCAAGTCTGCCTTTGAACTTGGGACTCCATACACACATGCTGTTTTTCTTGTTTTATTTTTAATCACAGTTGCGGTACCTTTCTCTCTCTCTCCCCCCACCACCTCTGTCTTTCTCTCCCTGCCTCAGAAAGAACAAAGGCCTGTGGACCTTCCCCCTCCCTTTTGGGCCCCAGACAGCCTCACTCCTGGGTGGGGTGGGAAAAGAGAGCAAAGATTCAGTGAGTCCTGGGGGTGGGATGGATGGGGAATTTGAAACAACTAAGGCCACTCTCCTAATGCACCCTGACTTGGGATGCCTTCAGGAAGCCGCGGGTTTGTGGCTTCCCTGTGGTGACGGGGCTGAGGTGGGGTCAGGAACCAGGATTAGCAGGAGGTCTGTGCCTGGTACAGAGAGGCTCCCTGTAAAATTCAGTTCTTGCCCAGGTGGGAGGATGAGGCATCCCAGCTGGGTGTCTCTGCTGCCCCCGTGTGTCTTACATTGGAACTGCATGATTTCAGTGTCCAGACGGGGGCAACACCCACCTTTGAGAAGTTCATCAACATCCCATGAACTGGACTGTGGACAGATCGCCTGGAAAGGCAGGAGCTGGGAGGATGTTGGTGTGTCAGGCAGCCTCTAAGATGGCTAGGGTCCCAAAGACTCCTGCCCCGTGGCATTCACGCCTGTGTAATACCCTCTCCTCAAATGTGGGCTGGATGCGCAACTTACTTCCAACACATGCAATACAGCAAAAATGATAAGAAGTCATTCTGCATTAGGTTATGGAGACTGTGACTTCCACCTTGTTCGTATTGTACTCCTTCTTACTCATCCTCCCTCATTCTTGCTCCCTCCACCCCTCCCTCTCTCCTTCCCTATTGCTTCTCCCTGCTGCTCCCTCCCTCTTTCTTCCACTCTTTCTCTGTCTCTCCCTCCTTCCCTCTCCCCTTCCCTCGGTTTCTCTCTCCTTCTCTGTCTCTCTGCCTGTCTCTCTCTACCTCTCAGTCTCTTTCTGTCTCCCTTTCAGTCTCTCCCTCTCTGTTTCTCTCTCTCTCTCACTCCACTATGGAGAGATCCAAATGTCCAGGAACTACTGTCTTTGATCAGTGAGGAATGGAGATCCGCTCAGAGTGACGGTGGAACCAGATCCCCTGATCCAGTCAAGACAGGACAGGACCACAGTCCCCACTGACATTGTGGCTACTGCCCTATCAGAGACCCTGAGCCAAGTCACTGAGCTAAGCCACTCCCAATTTCCTGACCCACAGAAATCACAGGATAATAACTGTTGGCTGTTTGAAGCCAAGTTATATGATGCTTGTAGGATTTTGTTCCTGAAAATCTAATTTGTTTAGACAAATCTAGATACATTTTTAAAACATAAACATCTCCTTAAAACTAAATACCAACTTGTTCCTGACTTTGTGTGTCCAGTTCCCCTCTTCTGACACACTATTCCCACCTTCTTTATAGGAATACATTCTTCTTGGCCTGATTCAGGTCTAAGCTCAGAAGTCATCTTCACAGAGACAGAATGCCCTCAGAAATACCCATATTAAAATACCCCCCTCATCTGTCTCTGTCACATACCCTCCATTATACCTCTGAAGTCCTTCTCAGCATTGGTAATTATCTGGCACATTGATTATTTCTTTGTTTATTGTTTTCTCTGCTGAAATGGGAATGGTTGCTTTGTTTTCTAGTGTTTAATTTTATTTAAAAAATCATTTTGGTAAAATTAACTTTTTTCTGGTGCACGGTTCTTGGAATTTCATCCCATGTATAGATTTGTGGGGTCTGGGGAAATAGAACACTATTTAAAGTTTTTCATACCTTCAAAGCCATTGCTCTGATATCAGGATACAGAACAGTTCCACTCCTTAAAAATCTCCTTTGTACTAAACCTTGCAGTCATAGGAAATGGCTTTTTTTTTTTTCTGTCTTGCTTACTGCTCTATTGCCAGTGCTTAGAATAACAGCTGGTACAAAGGCCACTTGGTAAATATTTGTTGAATGAATTAATTAAACACATGTTGATGCCAGGAAATGTTGGAAGTTGATATTGTCAGGACTACCAGGATAAATCTCTCCTGGAGGTGAGGCCTTAACTTTTTAACATAAAACAAGACAGAGGTAGTTTGGCTGACAGAACCTTAAGACGTTTTTATTGGCACCAGGCATTCCCCTTTGCATCCGTTCTCCCAACCATCACTGTAACCACTTGCATGCATATGGCAGGAGGAGGGAGGGGATCTACAAGGAAAGAGAGCTGTGGTTCAGCCATCACCTAGTTTTTGGTTATTCCAGAAAATCCCTGACCAGAATGATGGGTTGCCCAATGCAAACTCCAATAGCCTTAAGTTCTGAGTTTTCTTCACCACAGTATTCCCAGAAAGCATCATCTTTCCAGCCTACAACAGGGCCAGGTCTGGTGGTCTGTTTGTTCAACAGAGAAAGTCTAATGTAATTCTCTTGGAAGGAAAGTAACATAAGCAAACTAGATGTGTGATTATTCAAAGTCATTCCACTTAAGATAATGTCAGCTCTTTAGCACCACTTGAAAAATGTTGGCCCTATTCACTGCTCAGTCAGCCCAGAAATAGAGCCCAAAGTCACTGCTCGTTCCATTTTTGTTGTAATCTCCGTATAAAGACTAGAACTACTTCACAATAGACATAAATGAGACATATTGCTTTCATAGGGGCTATAGAATGGGGAAATGAGATAGTGCAAAGAAACATGATAACGAGATACAAGGAAAACTAGAAACCTAGCTCTCACTTCTGTTGTAAGCAGTGTTACCACTCATACGCATTCCGCAGGCATATATATGGTGATGGAGATATACCTTAGCTTCCTTCTGGCTTAGACAATCATGATTCAATTGATTGGCATTTTTCTCTTTGAAAGACTTATACCATTCCTCATCTCCTTAATGCATGGTCTGAATTTTTTCCCTTGTGACTTGTACAACTTTTATCTAGCTCATGCCATCTTTTTCCTCCAGAAGACAGAATAGGAGTGAAGGGCAGGGGGGGCATGATTCATTCACATGCTCCCTGACTTTGGTCCCTGGAAGTCAATTAACTGCCTGGTTCTCTGGAAAAAGCAAAACTCTTGAGTTGGTCCCAAAGTCCTCGATCTGGCATGACCCAAGTCATTCACCGTAACTGGTTTTTCACTTCAAAAATGTATCTTTCTCTCTCTTTCTCTTGCTCTCTGATCTTTTCACATACTGGGTTTTTTTTTTTCCTTTTTCTGATACTCTTTCTCCTCATATTTTCCTGAAAAACATCATCTTATCCTTTGAGGTGCAGAATCATCTCTCCTAGGAAACCTTCCCTGATTCCCCCTTCCAGACTCTGTTGGGTGTTCCTACTCTGTCCTATCCTTGCCCTCATGTGCGTATTTCATTCTATTATAGTTAGTGCCCAGTATCTTCTCCCACATGCAACTATAAACTCCACCACTCCATGGCCAGCACCTACATCAAGTCCAGAATACATACTTAAATATCTGTGGAGAGCTAACTTGATTTTGAATCAGGACAAATCCAATCTGGTAGGGCTAGACTGATCTTCCTGGGAAGGCAACATCAGACATATCCAAAAGGACTCTTACTGGTCCCAGTAATTGAGAACATAGTAATAGGGCCATCTTGAGATTTCCTTTTAAAGTTCTGCAATTCAAAATCCAAAGTGGCTGTTCTCCCAAACTGTGCAATTCCATACTTGTGTCCAAGACCCTAGATGTTGAGATCCTACTTCCTGGAAGTTTCCAGGTGTCCTTGTGGTCAGGAAGATGAAGTGATCTTTCTGTTGACAAGCTTCCTCAGGGCCCCCTTCAGATCTCTGTTCCTCAAGCTATAGATAAAGGGGTTCAGCATGGGGGTGACTGTAGTGTACATCACAGCAGAGGCTTTCTCCTTCACAGCTGTGCGGACAGAGGAGGGACACAGATAGACCCCGATGGTGGTCCCATAGAAGAGAGCAACCACAGAGAGGTGGGAGCTGCAGGTGGAAAAGGCTTTCTTCCTGCCTCCTGCAGAAGGGACTTTCATGATGGCCACAATGATGCGAGCATAGGAGGCCAGGATGCAGATAAAAGGTGTGGCTATCACCAGCCCAGCCACAATGAGCACAAAGATCTTGTTCACAGACGTGTCAGTGCAAGAAAGCCTGAGAAGGGGAGTGAGGTCACAGAAGTAGTGAGGTAGCTCATTGTTCCCACAGAAAACCAGACGAGCCATCAGGAGAATATGAGTGAGGGAGATGAAGCAGGAAAACACCCATGGGCCACCTGCCAGCAGGCCACAGAGGCGTGGGCTCATGATGGCGGTATAGTGTAAGGGGTGACATATAGCCACAAACCTGTCATAAGCCATCACGGCAATCAGGACACTGTCCATGATGCCAAAGAAATGGAAAAAGTACATCTGGGTCAGGCAGCAGGCATAGGAGATTGACTTGCTCCTGATTTGGATGTTCACCAGCATCTTGGGGACTGTGTTGGTGGCCAGGCAGAAATCAACCAAAGATAGGTTAGCTAAGAAGAAGTACATGGGGGTGTGGAGGTGGGAGTCTGAGCTGATGGCCAGGATGATGAGCAGGTTCCCCAGTACTGTGACCACATACATGCAGAGGAACAGAGCGAAGAGGAGGGTCTCCTGCTCTGGAGTTTCTGAAAGCCCCAGGAGGATGAATTCTAATGCACTGGTTCGGTTCCTTGGTTCCATGGGTATCATTTCTCTGGAGGTGTTGAAAGGGGAAGTTACATGCATACTACAGAAATGATTCTGGAAGATCACATGAGATTACAACCAATTTCCCATCCAGACTACGTATAACATGTTACATCTTGAACCGTTGATGAAAAGTTTACGGCAACTCATATGTCAAGGTTTGGTAGTAGGACCCTCCCATGGCTATTCCCATTTCAGAGAAAGATTAAGAGTATACCATACATGAAAACTTACTGAAAAAACTACTAAGGGATTTACTTCAGGATAAAACAAATTGAATTAAAAATAAGCAATATCCAGGAAGCAATGAACAGCCAAGCGATTTGTTTATATGCAGAAAAAATAAAATGTTGAATTTTAAGATAATAATAAGGGATGCCTGGGTGGCTCAGTCAGTTAAGCGTCCAACCTCAGCTCAGGTCATGATCTCGTGGTTTGTGGGTTCGAGCCCTGTGTCAGGCTCTGTGCTGACAGCTCAGAACCTGGAGCCTGTTTCAGATTCTGTGTGTGTGTGTGTGTGTGTGTGTGTGTGTGTGTGTGTGTGTCTGCCCCTCTCCTGCTTGTGCTCTCTCTCTCTCAAAAATAAATAAATAAACCTAAAAATATTTAAAATCATAATAAGAGGAAGGAGGAGGAGGAGGAGGAGGAGGAGGAGGAGGAGGAGGAGGAGGAGGAAGAGAAGAAAAAAGGAAGAAGAAAATGTATGAAAAAGATGGAGTAAGATATTAGGTAACGATTACATATACTCAAGAGGAGGAATTAAAATAACAGTTGAAAGGTTCTTGTATTGAGTTGCAGGAAAAGAGAAATATGAGTATTTTGGACTTTCTACATGATTTAAGTTTCGGTGTAACCACTAAAATAATGGATACAGAATTTATAATTTATAAGTTATAGTAGGGACACAACAGAATTGAAGAGATTTTGATCAAACTACTTTAAGTCAGGAAAGGAAATATAAAGAAGTAAAAAAAAAAATCACAAAATATATAAGTAATTACAAGTGTTAAATGGCTGTGTGTGTGTGTGTGTGTGCATAAAAACTGAGTGCTTTTTAAAAAAAAATTCAAGTCAGTTAACATACAGTATAGTGTTGGTTTCAGGAGTAGAACCTAGTGATTCATCACTTATGTATAACAGCCAGTGCTCATCCCAACAGGTACCCTCCTTAATGTCCATCACCCACTTAGCCCATCCCCCTCAAACTCCCCTTCAGCAACCCTCAGTTCATTCTCTATATTCAAGAAGCTCCTATGGTTTGCCTCCCTCTGTTTTTATCTTTGTTTATTTTTCATTCCCTTCCCCTATGTTCATCTGTTTTGTTTTTTAAACTCACATAAATCATATGATATTTGTCTTTCTCTGACTGACTTATTTCACTTAGCATAATACATTCAAGTTCCAGCCACATTGTTGCAAATGGCAAGATTTCATTCTTTTTGATCACCAAGTAATATTTCATTGTATATGTATGCCACTGTGTATATATATATCTTCTTTATCCATTCATCAGTCAATGAATAAATGTTTAAATGGCTTTAACTAATCTTTAAAAACAGAAAATCTCAAATTGGACAAAGGAACAAAATTCTATTATTTCATGTGTACAAGAGATATACCTAAACTGTAATGACACAGAAAGGTTGGCTATAAAGGAATAATACAAGTATATGAAGAAATACTAACCCAAATGAAGATGAGTAGTTTACTGATAAGATGTACTTAAGGCAAAGACATTAAAAGAGATAAAGTCATTATATAATAATAAAAGGAACAATTCACCAGAAAAGGAAAAAAAAAAACCCAAATAACTCCTAATATACACTTAATAGCATAGACTTACAATATATAAAGAAAAAAGCTAACAGAAATGTAAGGAAAAAATGATAAATCATATCATATTAAGATATTTTGTCATATCTTTTTTAGTAATTGATAGACTAGGGGGGTAAAATTTTGGTAAGGGTATAGAAAATTTGAACAATGCAATTAACCAGCTTGATTTGAGCACTACATTAAATTATTAGAGAATCCACATTTTCAAGGACATATATCTGTAAAAACTAGGCCATAAAGCAAATCTTAATAGCAGAGAATACATATCAAACAGAGCCTGTTCAATTATCATAATGTAATAAAGTTAGAAATCACTAATAACAGATAATCAATTTCTTCCTACATGTTTGGAAATATTAAAAGCACATTTTAAAATAATGTATGCATCAAAGAAGACATCACCATTGAAACCAGTAATATTTATAGTTTTTTTTAAAAACCTAACTATCTATATCCATATAAATATAGATACACACAATGGAATATTACACAGCCTTTTAAAAGGATGAGATCTTGCCATTTGCAACAATATGGGCGGACCTAGGGTGTATCATGCTAAGTGAAATAAGTCAAACAAAGACAAATGCCATATGATTTCACTCATGTGTGAAATCTTAAAAAAGACAAATGAACAGGGGCGCCTGGGTGGTTCAGTCAGTTGAGTGTCCGACTTTGGCTCAGGTCATGATCTCACAGTTCGTGGGTTCAAACCCCACGCCGGGCTCTGTGCTGACAGCTCAGACCCTTGGAGCCTGCTTTGGATTCTGTGTCTCCTTCTAGCTCTCTCTGCCCCTCTCACACTCTGTCTCTCTCTCTCTCTCTCTCTCAAAAATAAATAAATGTAATTTTTAAAAATTAAAAAAAAAGACAAATGAACAAACAAAAAGCAAAATCAGAACTCTAAACACGGAGAACAAACTGATGGTTGCCAGAGGGAAGGGTGGGGGGAATCAGCAAAATGGGTGAATGGGAGCGGGAGATACTAGCTTCCAGTTATGGAATGAATTAAATCACAGGAATAAAAGGCACAGCATAGGGAATACAGTCAATGATGTAACAGCATCGTATGGTGACAGATGGTGGCTACACCAGTGGTGAGAATAACATAATGTCTAGAGAAGTTGAATCCCTATGTTGTGTACCTGACACTAACATAACACTGTGTATCAACTATACTAAAAAAACCTACCTCATCAAAGGAGATGCAGCTAAACCAGTACGTAGAGGTAAATTCATGTTCTTAAAAGCACAATGTAGAAAAGAAAGCTTGAAACTTTAAAACTATTGAAAGTCATAAGAGAAGACTTACACACCTGGACAGATTACATGATCATATGTGCTCAGTTCATAATCCTGTATCCCTTTAATGACCATTTTCTGGGTGATGTCAGAATGGTTTTCTATCCCCCACAAAGAACACCAAGTCTGACGATTACCCATCAACGAGAGTATGTGTGTACGAGTTCGGGGTCCAGCGGGGAAGTTCCAGCACACAACTGGAGCAAAATCAACCTGAGGTTTGGCACTTTGAAGGGGGTAAGAAGGAAAGCTTCACTTCAGCAATATCACACATCCCTCAAGGCAGCACAGCTCAGTGCCAAGGAAATACCCTCAGCCCTTGATTTTTCCCATGGGGGAAAGTGAGAGTGTGTGAGTGAATGTCTGAGCACCCCCAGCTGTACAGGATGCTGACAAAGAGACCCACCTTTTTCTCACCCCATACAGAACACTGAGGTGAGCTTCATGACTGAGGAAGGGAGAGGCTGGGAGCAGAGCAGGGAGGGCTTGGAATGCATTGAAGGGACACAGATCCTGCTAATGATTCCACAGATTCCATCAGGAAGCCAGCCCACACACCACTGGGAATGCCTCTCACCTGTTGACCCTCCCAAGTCTCCAGCAGGTACTCCCAGTGCTATGTGTGCCTCACCCAGGAACACCAACCAAGCCATGGCTGGCTCCCTGTGCATGTATGCCTCCAAGGGCAGCAAGTGTGGGCACTTGCAGAGGGCTAGTGGGCAAGTGTAGAAAACCAGTCCAACTCTGAGGAACTGAGAGAAAGCACACAAACTTGGGCATTTCAGGGCACCGCTCTAAGGAAAATAAAATGAAGGCTGTCAGCCCCTGGCCCGGCTTTTCAGAATCAAGAGAAGGCAAACAATCTTAAGAATGTCCCCTCCACCCACTGTAGGAAACAAGAAGTGTGAAGCAGGTGTATTTATTGAAAAAGTCTAAGAATCCATTGAAGAGCCTAAGAATCCCTGGGAGGGTTAAAAGAGAGATTTTTCTCCCAAAGCCAGTCTTTAAAGATTGGAGGAGGTAACTGCTTCTTCAGATGTGAAAAGCATCAATGCATGATTTCAGGGAACATTAAAAATCAACAAAACATGACACAACCAAAGGTACACAATAATTTTCTAGTAAGTGACACCAAAGAAATGTAGATCTATGATCTGCCTGATAAAGAATTAAAAATAGATGTCTTAAGGAAGCTCAATGAGCTATAGAAAGATAATTCAATAAAATCAGGAAAAAAAATCATGCATATGATCTTATATATAGAAATTCCTAAAAAACCACACACACACACACACACACACACACACACACAAAACACACACACACTGTTGGAACTAATAAATGAGTCAGTAAAGTTGCAGGATATGAAATAAATACACAAAAATTAGTTGCATTTCTATACACTAACAATGAACTATCTGAAAAAGAAATAATTAAAACAATCCCATTTACAATAGCATCCAAAACAAGTAAAACACTTAGGAATAAATTTAACCAAAAAGGTGGAAGATCTATATACAAAAAACTATAAAGCACTGATGAAGGAAATTGGAGAAGACACAAATACATGGAAAGATATCCTGTGTTCACCAATTGTAATAATTAATATTGTGAAATTGTTCATTCTACTCAAAGTGAGCTACAGATTCAATACAATCACTATCAAAATTCCAGTGGCATTTTTCACAGAAATAAAGGACACAATCCTAAAGTTTGTATGCAACCACAAAAGACCCCCGCCCGCAAAAAAAAACACAAAGCAATCCTGAGAAAGAACAAAGCTGGAGGCATCACATTTCCTGACTTCAACTGTATTACAAAGCTCTAGTAATCGAAACAGTATGGTACCAGCATAAAAACAGACATAGAGATCAGTGGAATAGAATAAAGAGTCAGAAATTAATCTATACACAGACGGTAAACTGATTTTTTACAAGGGTGCCCAGAACACACGATGGAGAAAGGATGGTCTCTTCAATAAATGGTGTTGTGGGAACTGAATATTCACATGCAAAAGAATGAACGCAGACTCCTATCTTACACCACTCACAAAAAATAACTCAAAATGCACTAAAGACATAAATATAAGATCTGAATCCATAAAACTCCTAGAAGAGAACCATGGGAAAAAGCTCCTTGATATTGGTTTTAGCATTTTTTTTTAAATAAATGACACCAAAAGCATAGGAAACAAAAGTAAAAATCAACAGGCAAGACTATAGCAAAAGGAAACAATCAACCAAAGGAAAAGCCAACCTATGGAATCAGGGATAATATCTGCAAACCATATATTTGATGGAGGATATATCCAAAATATGTAAGGAACTTACACCACTCAATAGCAAAAATACAAATAATCTGATTAAAATGGGCAAAGAAACTGAATAGACATTTCCCTAAAGAAGAGATACAAATGTCCAACAGGTACATGAAAAGGTGTTCAATATCAGGGAAACACAAATAAAAATCACAATGAGATATCACCTCACACCTTTTAGATGGCTTTTACCAAAAAGACAATATATAATAACTGTTGGTGATGATATGGAGTAAAGGGAATCCTTGTACACTTTTTGTAGAAGGGTACATTGGTGTGGCCACTTTGGAAAAGAGTGTGGAGGTTCCTCAAAACATTAAGATAGAGGGGGCACCTGGGTGGCTTAGTTGGTTGACTTTGGCTCAGATTATGATCTCATGGTTCATGAGTTTGAGCCCCGCTTTGGGCTTGCTGCTGTCAGTGCAGAGCCTGCTTTGGATCCTCTGTCCCCCTTTGTCTTTCTCCTCCCCCACTTGCACTCTGTCTCTCAAAAATAAATAAAAAATCAAAAAAATTAAGACAGAACTATCATATGATCCAGCAATCCTTCTTCTGGGTATGTATCTGAAGGAAACCAA
Organism: Panthera leo; assembly: GCF_018350215.1. Classification (NCBI taxonomy): domain Eukaryota; kingdom Metazoa; phylum Chordata; class Mammalia; order Carnivora; family Felidae; genus Panthera; species Panthera leo. The sequence goes on from NC_056680.1 coordinate 6,754,100, forward strand.
ATCAGTATCTCAAATGGATATCTGCTCTCCCAGGTTCATTGTAGCATTATTCACAATAGCCAAGATGTGGAAACAACCTAAGTGTCCATCAATGGGGACTGAATAGAGAAGCTGTAGGATATACATAAAATTCAGCCACAAGAACAAAGGAAATCTTGTCATTTGTGACAACATGGATGAACCCAGAGGACTTTATGCTAGGTGGAAATATTCCGGCCAGAGAAAGACAAATATTGTATGATCTCACTTATATGGGGAATTTTTTAAAAAGTCAAACTCATAGAAACAGCCAGTAGAATGGTGGTTAGTTCCCAGGGGCTTGGGGAACTGGGGAGCTACTGGTCAAATGGTATAAGCTTACAGGCAGAAGATGAGTAAGATTTGGGTATCTAATGTGCACCAATACCATATTATATACTTGAAATTTGCTGAGGGGGTAGATCTTAAGTGTTCTCACTTTGGCTCTCTTTTCCTTAACAGTTTTGGTCCCACGATCCTCTGGAGATTCTGCTAAACTATAGGCCTTCCCCCACCCCCCACCCCCGAAAATATATACCTTGACATTACTTCGCATACTATTTCAGGGTTTTCATAAAACGTCCTCAGCTCCAAGTTAGGATCCAAGTTTTCAAAACTTTCTTTGTAGAGGGTCTGCTAGTTTTCAGAGGTGATTCTCAGACGTAAAACTCCAGGCTTCCAACACCCAGACCTGAGTTGCTGCCTGCCAACTCATCTGGAAAATTTGCATGAATGTAGAGTGGAATGATGGGAAGCACGCAGATAATTGGATCCAGATGGACTAGAATTAAAACCCTGGCTTCTAAACCAAGTGACTAGTAACTTCTCTAAACTTCTTTTTCTGTATCTTTATACACTTGGGAGAAATAATATCCACCTCTGAGTTTTCTTAGAAGCTGAAGTGAGGTAGCCCATGATAAGTGACCAAAGCAGTGCTCAGCATCACAGTATGGTCTCAGTCAACATCAGGCAGCGTCACCTGATATGTAAAGGAAGGACTTTGAAAAGAGAAACACCTAGATGGTTCCTGGGCTCACCACCTGGTAGCTAAGTGACCTTGAGTGAATTGCCTAACCACTAAAACCTCGCTGTCTCTGTCAAAAGGGAATGATGGTAATGGTCGAGGATTAAATGAGACATGCACATAAAATTATCTACAGTGTCTGACACAGAATAGAATGGTTATAATAAGCAGTGATAGCCCTTTCTTTTCCATCCTGCATGGCAAGTTCATTAGATAAAAAAATAAAGTCTATTTTCTGCTAGAGCCTCTCTTTCTGTGAATGAAATCACCGTCCTTCTAGACAACTGTGACCGAAACTGACTCTTCCTCCCTCATTGCTTCCACTGCCAAAGCCAATTCATCAATGAGCCACCACATCTTCCAGAAGTTGAACGTTCCATTCTTCTAGTCGTTTTCCATCTACCTCCTCCTCCTGCCATTACTTGAGAGTAAATCAAGGCTTCCATTAGTTCTGGGTTGCCTTAATCCAAGTTCTGGTTCTTAGTTAGTCCTTATGCATCCATTCTCCGTCTTCCAAACCATCCTGAAGTCACTGCCAGATAAATTCTCATGAAGTATACCTGTGACCATATCACTTTTATTCACTTTCCCATTCATTCACTCATTTATTCTACCAATTCCATCAACAATTATTGATTGGGCTGAGTGGTGGGACAAAGATGTGAAAAGACACAGACCTTGCCCTCCTAAGACATGAGAGCAGAGACTGTATGTCTGTTCATTTTTGCACCCAGCATCTTATCCGAGATATAGGAGGCATAAACACAATTGCTCAATATGTGCATGATTAAATAATAATTTTCTTTTATTTTGAGTGCCTCCAATAATGCCAGACCCTGCCCTTAAGTTCTTTGCCAATTTGCTACTCACAACAACCCACTGAGGCGGGTTCTGTTTCACATATAAGGAAATGGAGACACAAGGAGATTAAGAAAATCAAATGGTGTCTCAAAGACAGCAGGTCGCAGAGCTAAACCAAACAGTCTGAATCTAGAGCCTATACTCTTGATCTCTGTATTTCAAGAATCTGAAGTGAATGGATAAATTCACAGTTTAATAAAGGAAACAGACTCGAGAGGCATTTATCAAATTATGCGGAAATGGACATAATAGAAAATTGCCCTGAGAATTATAAAAGTACTCAGGAAATGCAGCTGAATCAGGCAGTGATCCCTGGAAATTCTGCCATCTACACAAAAGACTTTATGAAACACTGTTGTCCACTAAACAAAATACAAATGTTTACCTTCACATGAAAGAAATCTGATTCTCTGGCAAACCTGTATGTCTTGCTGTATTTACTACTGCCCTCCTAAAATTATGTTTTATACCAGATTGGAGGGGGGAGGGTAACCAATATGCAAATCCCCCTCACCACCCCTCCTTCCCCGTCATTTCCTGTCTCCATGTTTCTTCAGATTTCATATTACCTAATGAATCCCTAGTATGTGCCAAGCACTATAGTAGACATACTACATATATGACATGTTGTCCTAACAACAAACTGTGAGGAAGGGATTATGCTCCCCTTTTTACAAATGAGATGATTGAGGCCCAGCATGGAGAATTCTGTGAGGCTCCCACAGTTATTAAATGAGCTTGGTTCCAGTGCGTGTCCACCTGAGTCCAAAACTCACAGCCCTCCTACTGAGCCACGTTGCCCTTCTGCATTCTCTCTTTCTGGCTTTCCCTGGCTCCCGTACCATCCTCCACCAAATTCTCACTCACTTATTCTGCCACTTGCTGTTTTTCCACAACTCTTGGGAAAAGTTTAAGTCTCTGGAACTGGAAGTCTCACATGCTCCCTAATCATCTTAATGAAGTTCCACTCAAGGAAGCACACAGCTTGTATCCCACATGGAGCCCCAGAGCTTGGTGTCCAGGGTTTCTCAGTTGGGCAAGATTAGGGATTTCCAATGACTTCAGAAGCTCAGTGATGGAAATAACTCAAACTCCAACAGAGCCTGGTGGAAACACTTTCTTCTTTGAGATACTCAAGTGGGCTTGGGAAAGCAGGTCCACATACTAAGATTATGCTTCATTCTTGTTGCAGGAGAAGTGAGACTCCTTATACTTAAAGTCTCCAGTTCAAAGAATTGTCTGCCTAAAGAAACAGTTATCATTGAGCTATTGAATTTGAAAACCTCAAGAGTTTCAATGACTATTTTTTTTAATTAACCCAAACAACATGAATTAAAGTTTCAATTTAGTTTTCTTTTTTTTTTAATTTTTTTAACTTTTTTTATTTTTGAGACAGAGAGAGACAAAGCATGAATGGGGGAGGGTCAGAGAGAGGGAGACACAGAATCTGAAACAGGGTCCAGGCTCTGAGCTGTCAGCACAGAGCCCGACGCGGGGCTCGAACTCACGGACTGCGAGATCATGACCTGAGCCGAAGTCAGCCGCTTAACCGACTGAGCCACCCAGGCGCCCCACTGAGTAATTTTTTTAAAATAAAATTTATAGATTCATTTAAAAAAGATAATGCTACAAATCATGGGCTTTGGAAAGGGCTTGCTTAGCATCACAGCCGGACTACATTAAGCAGATGCATGGGTGGTCACTGGATTCAGGCTTGTGACCTAGGTGCTATCTAGAGCCCGGTAGAATCATTCACTCTCTGAGGACACAGTGTCTGTCCTCTCTTTCTACTGTGTGCATTCTCTCCAAGGGCTCTCAAGCTCTTGCTCGCTCTTGCGCGCGCACGCTCTCTCTCTCTCTCGCTCTCTGTCACTCTCTCCTCCTACCCTCCAAGACCACTTACTGGACTATCTTTTCTCTTCTTGACATGATCACTGAGGCATGAGTCAAACTTGGCTCAGTTTCCTCCCTGGTGACAGTCAATAAAGAGCCTGGTTCTGTTGCCCAAAGAGGACCGGATCCTGGAGACAAAGAGGATGCCTCACAGAGGCACAGGTAGGTATCCACCTGGCCCAAAGAAGACAAGCTAGGGTGGGGATGAATTGTAAGAACAGAGGGAATATTTACAATTTCTGGGCCAATGAGAAGTCAATTCCCAAGGCTCCTTGTTAGACAAATTGTCCAATTTCACGTCCGTTCCCTGAATACCTCAGTTTCCTGTGGGGGCTGGGATATGGAAGTAGGATGCCTGAGTTGACTATTTCAGGTCTTTAGGAGGCAACTGGGTGCAAGTTGTAGGTTTCCCAATGGGCTCTTCACCCTCTCCTTGGGGATCTCTCCAAGGTCAAGGGCTTCCCCTAGAGGAGGTGACCACTCTTCTTTGAAGCCAGTGTTCCTCATCAGCTCAAGAACCAAGAAACACCTCCATACATTCACCCAGTGATGTCACACCAAGAAACAAAGACTACCTCCAGCCCCACTTACCCCCAAGAGGGCAGCTGTCTGTAAAGACACCGTGGCTGCCTTCCAGTTCTGCTAAGGGGGCAAGTGGAATCTCACCTGATGGACACACGCCAAGAGAGAGGCTGGCTGCATGGGTCTGCAGCCAGACCCTTGCTCTGAATATTGGTCCCAGGGTGGCATCTGTGGGAGTCTCTACCTTTGCGTTTTTAGGAATTCAGTTTTAGGAGGTCACTGCCAGAAATCTCAGGTCATATGTCCGCTTAATAAACACCCACCGAACCAACTGATACATTAAGTGCCAGTTTTTAAAAACCTTAAGTTATGGAAATCAGCCAACCATAGGCAAAAGTACAGAACATTATACTAGGCTGAGTCATATGAAATTGCCAACATTCTACCATTTTTGACCAAGAAGATGGGCAATTTTTCTCATGGATCAGCTTAATGTGATGAAACCATGTGTATTTGTCACTCAGTTTTAATGATTATTGATTCAGAGTCTTGTTCACCTGTATTCTACTTTGAGCTCTTAACCAGAATTATATCAGAGCAAATTCCATATATCATATGATTTCAGTATGCCTCTTTTAAAAAAAACCCTTCTTTTTATTTATTTAAAAATTTTAAAATATTTTTTGAGAGAGAGAGAGAGAGAGAGAGAGCGCTCAGGGGAGTGGCAAAGAGAAAGGGAGACACAGAATCTGAAGCAGGATCCAGGCTCTGAGCTGTCAGCACAGAGCCCGATGTGGGGCTTGAACTCACAGACTGTGAGATCATGACCTGAGCTGAAATCAGAGGCTTAACCTACTGAGTCACCCAGGCACCCCCCAAAAACCTTCTTTTTAAAATCTTTTATTTTTAATCTTTCTTAATGTTTATTTATTCTTGAGAGAGAGAGAGAAAGAGAGAGACAGCGCGAGCATAGGAAGGCAGAGAGAGAGGGAGACACAGAATCTGAAGCAGGCTGCAGTCTCTGAGCTGTCAGCACGGATCCCGACGTGGGGCTCGAACCCACAAACCATGAGATCATGACCTGAGCTGAAGTCAGACGCCCAACCAACTGAGCCACCCAGGTGCTCCAAAAAACCTTCTTTTTAAAAGAATAAACACAATACCATTATTTTACTTTAAAATATTAATAATAAATATATATCCTCAAATATTCAAATTACCCAAATTGCCTCATAGCTTTTTATCATGTTTTTCACATGTTTAGAATGTTCACATGTTTTTCATGTTTAGAATCCCAAAATACCCATATGTTCCAATTAATTGATTGCTGTCTAGGGGCACCTGATGGCTCAGTCGGTTAAGCGTTTGACTCAGGGCTCAGGTCATGATCTCACCTTTCATGAGTTCGAGCCCTGCATCGGGCTCTGTGCTGACAGCTCGGAGCCTGGAGGAGGCTGCTTCGGATTCTGTGTCTCCCTCTCTCTCTGCCCCTCCCTTGCCCACATTCTGTCTCCCTCTGTGTCTCAGAAATAAATAAAACATTAAAAAAATTTTTTTAATTGATTGCTGCTTAAAGTCCCTTTTAAGTTCTAGGATTTCTTTCCCTCTTGTTTATGCCCTCTTGGAATTTATCTGTTGAAGTGGTCTAGATTTTACTGGTTGATTTGTATGGTATGGTCTCAAATATGCCTCGCAGTGGTTGTAATTATAAATTTATGTTTAGATGTATACACTTGAATCAAAATCAGGCTTGATTTTGGGGAAGAAGGATACTCCACAGGTGGTTGCTACACTTTCCTCAGAAGGCATATATCTTTTTCCAACTTTATTAAGATATAATTGACAAATAAAATTGTTTTGTGATATATTTCAAGCATACAAAGTCATGGTTTTATATACACATACATTGTGAAAGGATCCCCACAATCAAGTTAATTAACGTATCCATCACCTCACAGGTTTACTTTTTTTTTTAGTGAGAATAATTCTACTACCTTAGCAAATTTCAATGGTGTGGTACAGTATTATTAACTACAGTCACCATGGTATACATTATATCTCCAGATGTTATTCATCTTATAACTGAAAATTTGTTATCTTTTTACAAACAATACGAGTTGTTGCAGGATTTCCTTCATTTTTTTTTGTTTTTTTAAAAAAATAATTTATTGTCAAGTTAGCTAACATACACTGTACACAATATGGTTTTGTCTTCAGGAATAGATTCGCATGATTCATCACTTACATGTAACACGAAATGCTCATCCTAACAAGTGCCCTCTTCAATGCCAATCACCCATTTTCCCTGCCCCCCAGCCCCCCACCAGTCTGTTCTCTGTATTTAAGAGTCTCTTATGGGTTTGCCTCCCTCTCTATTTGTAACTCACTTTTCCTTCCCTTCCCCCACGGTCTTCTGTTAAATTTCTCAAATTCCACATATGAGTGAAAACATATGATATCTGTCTTTTTCTGACTTAGTTCACTTAGTATAAGGATTTCCTTCATTTTTAAGACTGAATAATATTCCATTGTACATATACCTACCATATTTTCCTCATTCATTCGTCAATGGACAACTTAGGTTGTTTCCTTATCTTGACTAGTGTGAATAATGCTGCAGTGAACATGGGCATATAGGTATTTTCTCAAGTTGATTTCATTTCCTTTGGACATATACCCAGAAGTGAGATGGCTGGATCATACCGTAGTTCCATTTTTTTTTATTTCTTGAAGCTTTGCACTGTTTTTCATAGTGGCCACACCAGTTTATATCCCTACAAACTGTAATGCTGGATGAAGCACATATTTTCCATTGTCTCTCTTTTTGTGAAATCTGCAGTCATTGAGATTCATTGTATAAACACAATATTTGATGAAAGATTGCAAATAAATGTCTACCAGGCATTCATTTATGAGCTGGAATACTACAAAAATAAACTTCCCCTCCTTAAGTCTCTGGTCAGTCTGAGGTACTATTTGTAGAGGAGTGTTGGTAAAAAAAAAAAAAAAAATGCTTGAATCTTAATATTATTTCCATCTATTTATTGATTTTCAAAATAATTTCTTGGCTGTCTAACATTTTCCACAGGTGACAATGAGTGTGGGGTTTTTTTCAATCATTATTTGAATCCCTGTATTTTTAACGTTTTTTTTTAACACCAAAATTTATTCTCTCATAGTTTTGGAGGCCAGAAGTCCAAAATCAAGGTTTGGGCAGGCTTAGCTCCCTCTGGAAACTGAGAAAGAATCCATTTTCTGCTTCTATCCTAGCTTCTTCTGGCAGCTGGAGACCCTTGGCATTCTTTGGCGTGGGACTATATAAACCCAATATCTGCATTCGTCCTCACATGACCTTCTGCTCTGTGTGCCTCAAAGCTATCCCTTCCTTATATAAGGATGCCAGTTGTTGGATTTAGTGCCAATCCTAAAATGGTTTCATCTTAAAATCCTTACCTTTACTTCACCTGAAAAAAAAATCTTAATCTTCATAAGGTCACAGTCTGAGGTTCTGGGTGGACATGAATTTCGGGGAAGGGAGGTGGACAGTATTCCACTCACTAAAGTCACCTTATAAATTGCCTCTAAAATATGATTTCGCTTCCCCTGTTCTTTTTTTCCCTGATGCTATTGCCATTAGACGTGGTTGATAAGAGTCAACTTTCAAAATAGCCTTTATTTTTCTTGAACATCCTTTAAAATGTATTTTTTAAATGCATCCATGCTTCTTTCTTTTACCAAAGCAAGAATGTTAATTGAAGGAAACTTGGAAAACACGGGAAGGCACAAAAGAGAAAGTAAAATCACTCATATTCTTACTGCTTAAAGGAAAAGATTTTATCTCTCTCTCTTTACTACTTTAACCATTTTTAACCTTTTTAGTGTTTATTTATTTTTGAGAGAGAGACAGAGGGGCAGAGAGAGAAGGAGATGCAGAATCTAAAGCAGGCTCCAGGCTCTGAGCTGTCAGCACAGAGCCTGATGTGGGGCTCGAACTCATGAACTGTGAGATCAGGACCTGAGCCGAAGTTGGATACTTAACTGACTGAGCCACCCAGGTGCCCGTCCACTTTAACCATTTTTAACTGTACAGTTCAGTGGCATTAAGCACATTCACATTTGTGAATCCCTACCATCCATCTCCAGAACTTTTCATCTTCCCAAACTAAAACCTTGTCTCCTTAAAGGCTAACTCCCCATCCCCTCTCCCTCCAGCCACTGGGAGTACCATTTCGCTGTCTCTATGAATCTGACTCCTCTTTGCACCTCATATAAGTGGAATCACACAGTATTTGGATTTTTGTGTATGGCTTATTTCACTTGGCATAATGTCTTCAAGATCCATCCATGTTGTAGCAGCAATGGACACTTGGGTTGCTTCCACACATGTAGTTATGGTGAATAATGCTGCTATGAACATAGATGTATAAGCATCCATTTGAGTCTTTGCTTTCAATTTCTGGGGGCATATACCCAAAAGTGGAATGTTGGATCATATGATAATTCTAGGTTTCATTTTTTGAGGAAATGCCTTACTATCTTCCATAACATCTACACCATTTTATATTTCTAACCAGCAAAGTTTCCCATTTATCCATATACTTGCCAAAACTTTTTTTCCATTTGTTTTGTTTGTTTTTATAATAGTCATCCTAATAAGTGTGAAGTGGTATCTCATTGGGGTTGATTTTCACTTTCCTAATGAATAATGATGCTGAATAGTTTTTCATGTGTTTATTGGCCATTTGTATATCGTCTTTAGAAAAATGTCTATTTAAACCTTTTCCCATTTTTTTAAACATTTATTTATTATTGAGAGACAGAGAAACACAGAGAGTGAGCAGGGAAGGGGCAGAGAGAGGGGGAGACACAGAATCCGAAGCAGGCTCCAGGCTCTGAGCTGTCAGCACAGAACCTGATGCGGGGCTCTAACTCACAAACTGTGAGATCATGACCGGAGCTGAAGTCGGATGCTTAACTGACTGGGCCACCCAGACGCCCCATCCTTTCCCATTTTTAATTGCATTGTTTGGTTCTGTCATTGTTGATGACGTGGAGTTCTTTATATATCTTAGATACTAATCCCTTATCAGATACATGGTTTGCAAACATTTTTGTCATTCCATGAGTTGCCTTTTCATTCTGTTGATAGTGTCATTTGATGTGCAGAAGTTTTTAAAAACTTTTTTCTATATACAAATTTTATATTTATTGCATGTAACCAAACCCATAATTTAACCACTGGCAACCACATTTACATATGGGGACACACATGTACATGATTTCAGTAAAAGAGTAGAACAGAACAATGCTTCATGGGGTGATTTCACACTGTGTCTAAAGTGTCTAACCCTGAATCAGGTCTTCCACAATCCCTTTCTGAGTTAGAGTTGATCTAAGAGACATTACCATAAGGTTTGGAAGTTTCAGGTGGAGCAGGAGACCACAGTGACCCCAGATCTACCAGTGGGCACAAGGCAGCAGCTCCCACTAGCTTTCCCTTGTGGTACCTTTGGGGCATACAGACCACTCAGAAAGCTCCAAAATTTTTAAATTTTGATGAAGGACAATTTATCTGGATTTTCTCTTGTTGTCTGTGACTTTGATGCCATAATTAAGAAATCGTTGCAAAATCCAATGTCCTAAGGTTTCCCTTCTATGTTTTCTTCCAAAATATTCTATAGCTATAGCTCTTAGGTTTGAGTCTTTGATCCATTTTAAGTTAATTTTTGTATATGGTGGAAGGTAGGGGCCCAACATTTGGGGTCAGTTTTTTTGCATGTGGATTCTGGTTTCCCAACACCATTTGTTGAAAAGATAGTCCTTTACCCCACTGAACTGTCTTGCCACCCTCATCAAAAATCATTTGACCATATATGCAAGGGTTTATTTCTGGGCCCTCTATTCTATTCCATTAATTTCTATGTCTGTATTTATGTTAGTACCATACTATTTTGATTACTGTGCTTTGTAGTAAGTTTTAGGACCATGAAGTGTGAGACCTCTGAGTGTGTTCCTATGTTTCAAGAGTAACTTGGCTACTTAGAGTCTTTGAAATCCATATGAACTTTATGGTAGATTTTTCTATTTCTGCATAAAATGTTGCTGAAATTTGCATAGGGATTTTATGGCATGGTGAATCTGTCACTTGCTTTAGGTAGTACTGACATCTTAACAATATTAAGTCTTCCAATCTGTGAATACAGAAGTTTTTCTTATTTATCTGTGTCTTCTTCAGTTTCTTTCAACAATGTTTTGTAGTTTTCAGTATACAAATTTTTTGCCCGTTGGTTAAGTTTATTCCTAAGCATTACATTGTATCCTTTTTTGATGCTATTGTAAGTGGGATTATTTTCTTGATTTCCTTTGCAGATGGTTCATTGTTGGTGTATAGATACACACTGATTTATGTGTGCTGATTTTATATCCTTTGTACAACTTTGTATAGCTTTGCTGAATTTATTAGCTCTAGTGTGTTTAGCTTTACTGAATTCATTAGCGTGTGTGTGTGTGTGTGTGTGTGTGTGTGTGTGTGTGTGACATCTTTGGGGTTTTCTACATATAAGATCATACCATCTGTGAACAGAGACCATTTTACTTTTTCCTTTCCATTTTGGATGTCTTTTATTTATTTTTCCTGCCTAATTGCTCTGGCTAAGACTTCTCATATTATGTTGAAAAGAAGTGATAAAATCAGGCATTCTTGTTTTATTCCTGATCTTAGAAGAAAAGCTTTTAGTCTTTCACCATTAAGTATGGTGTCAGCTATATTTGTTGGTTTTTTTTTCTTTTATTTTTTTTTAATGTCTGACCTTTATTGTATTGAGGTAGTTTCCTTCCATTCTTAGTTTCTTGGGTATTTATAGCACAAAAGGCTGTTAAATTTCATCAAGTGATTTCTCTTCAACAATTGAAACAATCATGTGTTTCTCCCCCTTCACTCTATTGATGTGCTATATACATTGACTGATTTTTCTTGTGTTGGACTATTCTTGCATTCCAGGAATCAATCTCACTTGGTCATGATGTACAATCCTGTCACTATGTTGGGGTTTGTTAGTATTTTGTTGAGGATTTTTGCATTAGTATTCATAAAGGATATTGGTCTGTAATTTTATTTTCTTATAGTGTCTTTGCCTGGCTTTGATACCAGGACAATACTGGCCGCACAGAACGAGGTTGGAAGTGTTCGTCCTCTTTCTGGAAGAGTTTGAGTAGTACTGGTGCTAATTCTTCTTTAAAAGTTTGGACCACTGAAGCCATCTGGTCCCAAGCTTTTCTTTCTTGGGAGATTTTGGATTACCAATTCAATCTTCTTATTAAGTTTTTTTCTTCCAATATTTTGTTAAAACTCAAGTTAATTAATGTATAGTATAGTATTTGTTTCAGGAGCAGAATTGAGTGATTCATCACTTATATATAACACCCAGTGCTCATCACAAGTGTCCTCCTTAATGCCATCACCCATTTAGCCCACGTCCCAACTCCCCTCCAGCAACCCTCAGTTTGTTCTTTATACTTAAGAATCTCTTATGGGCTGCCTCCCTCTCTGTTTTATCTTACTTTATTTTTCTTCCCCTTACCCTATGTTCATCAGTTTTGTTTCTTAAATTCCACATATAAGTGAAATCTTTCTCTGACTGACTTATTTCACTTAGCATAATACATTCTAGGTCCATCCATGTCTTTGCAAATGCCAAGATTTCTTTCTTTTGATAGCTGATTAGTATTCCATCTTATATATATATCCCCTCCATACCTTCTTTATCTATTCACCAGTCAATGGACATTTTGGCTCTTTCCATAATTTGGCTATTATTGATAGTGCTACTATAAACATTGGGGTACATGTGCCCCTTCAAATCAGTATTTTAGAAGAACAAATATTGTCAAAATGTCTACACTATCCAAAGCAATCTACACATTCAATGCAATCCCTATCAAAGTAACAGCAGCATTTTTCACAGAGCTAGAACAAATAATTCTAAAATTTGTATGGAAAAAGAGACCCTGAATAGCCAAAGTAATGTTGAAAAAGAAAAGCATGAATGGCCAAAGTAATGTTGAAAAAGAAAAGCAAAGTGGAATGTATCATAATTCTGGACTTCAAGCTGTATTGCAAAGCTGTAATCATCAAGACAGTATGGTACTGGCACAAAAAAAAAAACAAAAACAAAAAAACAAAAAAACACCACATAGATCAATAGAACAGAATAGAGAACCCAGAAATGGGGTCCAGAAATGGACCCACAACTATATGGTCAACTAATCTTCAACAAAGCATGAAAGAAAATCCAATGGAAAAGAGACAGCTTCTTCAACAAATGGTGCTGGGGAAACTGGACAGCGACATGCAGAAGAATGAAACGATACCACCTTCTTACACCATATACAAAAATTCAAAATGGATGAAAGACCTAATGTAAGAAAATAAACCATCAAAACCCTAGAGGAAAAAAACAGGCAGCAGCCTCTTTGACCTCAGCTGAAGCAACTTCTTACTAGACATGTCTCTGGAAGCAAGGGAAACAAAAGGAAAAATGAACTACTGGGACTTCATCAAGATAGAAAACTTCTGCACAGCAAAGGAAACAATCAACAAAACTAAAAGGCAACCAATGGAATGGTAGAAGATATTTGCAAATGACATATCAGATGAAGGACTAGTATCCAAAATCTATAAAGAACTTATCAAACTCAACACTCAAAATAAGTAATCCAGTGAAGGAATGGGCAGAAGACATGAACAGACATTTCTCCAAAGACACATAAACCGCTAACAGACACATGAAAAGTGTTTAACATCACTTATCGTTAGGGAAATACAAATCAAAACCACAATGAGATATCACTTCACACCTGTCAGAATGACTAAAATTAGCAACACAGGAAACAAAAGATGTTGGTGAGGGTACAGAGAAAAGGGAACCCTCTTACACTGTTGACAGGAATGCAAACTGGTGCAGCCACTCTGGAAAACAGTGTGGAGGCTCCTCAGAAACTTAGAGATAGAGCTACCCTATGACCGGGCAATTGCACTACTAGATATTTGCCCAGAGGATGCAATCTCCTTTTAAAAAAAGAAAATGTGGGGGGGTGCCTGGGTGGCTCAGTCAGTTGATGTCCAACTCTTGATTTCAGCTCAGGTCATGATCTCACGGTTTGTGAGTTCAAATCCCACATTGGGCTCTGTGCTGACAGCATGAAGCCTGCTTGGGATCTTTTCTCCCTCTATCTCTCTGCCCCTCCCCCTGCTCTCTCTCAAAAATAAATAATAAAAATAAAATAAAAAATAAAAAATAAATTTTTAATGTTTATTTTTGAGAGAGAGAGAGAGAGAGAGAGAGAGAGAGAGAGAGAGAGAAGAACCCAAGTGGGGGAGGGGCAGAGAGAAAGATGGAAACAAGAATCTGAAGCAGCCTCTTGGCTCCGAGCTGTCAGCACAGAGCTTGACATGGGGCTTAAACCCATGAACCGCAGGATCATGATCTGAGCCGAGGTCAGACGCTTAAGGGACTGAGTCACCCAGAAGCCCCTAAAATTTTTTTTTAAATTTATTTAAATCCAAGTTAGTTAACATATAATGTAGTATTGGTTTCAGGAGTAAAATTTAGTGATTCATCACTTACATATAAACATCCACTGCTCATCCCAACAAGTGTCCTCCTTAATGCTCCCGCCCATTAGCCCATCCCCCCCAACAACTCTCCTCCAGCAACCCTCAGTTTGTTCTCTGTATTTAAAACTCTCTTATGGCTTGGTGCTCTCTCTCTTTTTGTCTTATTTTTCCTTCCCTCCTCCTAATTTTTTAAATTCCACATATGAGTGAAATCATATGATATTTGTCATTCTCTGACTGACCTATTTCACTTAGCATAACACCCTCTAGTTCCATCCACGTTGTTGCAATGGCAAGATTTCATTCTTTTTGATCACTGAGTAATATTCCATCATGTATATGTATATACACATACACACACATACGCACATACATACATACATACATGCACACATACCACATCTTTATCCATTTATCAGCTGATGGACATTTGGGCTCTTTCCATAATTTGACTATTGTTTATAGTGCTGCTATAAACATTGGGGTATGTGTGCCCCTTTGAATCAGCATTTTTTTTATGTCTTAACATAAAACAATTGAAGCAGTTTAGCTAACAAAACCTTAAGAGATTTTTATTGGACAATGAATCTTTCATTCCATAGAGGGGGAGGGGGTCAAATCAGTGCTTGAGCTGAAGCCATATCTTTCTGTATCAGAGAGAAATATTCACAAATATTCTGAGTCCCAGGTTGTAACAGTCTTCCAAGTTTGCAAATTCCAACTCTCTCCCAGCCAACACTGTGATTACTTCCATGCATGTGGCAAGAGAATGGAAGGAAACTTAGGAAGGGAGAGGCTGTGGATCAACTTTCGCCTGTGTTTTTGGTTATCCAAAACATGCCATGACCAGATGCATGGGTACTCCATTGCAAACTCTAAAATTATTAAATTCTGTATTTTATCCATTAGGACATTCCCCCACTAAATGTATTTTTCTACCTGTGCTGTCGCTAATAGTTGCCATAACAGCACCAGGTCTGGTATCTGTTTGTTCAACTGAGAAATTCTAATTTAATTTTCATGAAAGGAAGTACCAAAGGCAAATTGGATGTGTGATTATTCAAAGCCATTCGGCTTAAGATGATGTCAGCTCCTTAGCACCATTTGAAAATTTCTGGCCCCTGAAAAGGCACCACTCATTTCACTTCAGTTGTAAATCTCCATATGAGTATTAGCACTACTACCCAATAATAATAATAAAAAAAAAAAGAAATGTATTACCTTCATAGGGGCTTTAGAATGACTAAATGAAACAAAGAAAAGAAACACAGTACGGTGTATGGCACAAGATAAACTCATAATGAATAGCTCTCACTTCTGTTGTAAGCAGTGTTACTACTCCTATGCATTCCACAGGCATATATATGGTGATGGAGATATGCCTTAGCTTCCTTTTGGCTTAGACATTCATGATTCAATTGATTGGCATTTTTCTCTTTGAAAGCCTTATACTATTCCTCATCCCCTTAATGCATGGTCTGAATTTTTTCCCTTGTGACTTGTGGAACTTTTATCTAGGTCATGCCATCTTGTTTCTCCAGAATATAGAATAGGAGTGAAGTGGGGGGGGGGGCATGATTCATTCACATGCTCCCTGACTTTGGTCCCTGGAAGTCAATTAACTGCCTGGTTCTCTGGAAAAAGCAAAACTCTTGAGGTGGTCCCAAAGTCCTTGATCTGGCATGACCCAAGTCATTCACCATAACTGGATATTTCACTTTCACTTTCTCTTGCTCTCTTGTCTTTTCACATACTGGTTTTTTTTTTTTTTCCTGATACTCTTTCTCCTCATATTTGCCTGAAAAACATCATCTTATCCTTTGAGGTGAAGGATCATCTCTTTTAGGAAACCTTCCCTGATCCCCCCTTCCAGACTCTGTTGGGTTTTCCTACTCTGCCCTATCCTTGCCCTCGTGTGCATATTTCGTTCTATTATAGTTAGTGTCCAGTGTCATCTCCTACATGCAGCTATAAACTCCACACTATAGGAATCTTGTGTCTCCTCACCACTCCCTGGCTAGCACCTATATCAAGTTCAGAATATGAACTCAATAAATATTTGTGGAAAGCTAACTGGATTTTGAATCAGGACAAATCCAATCTGGTAGGGCTAGACTGATCTTGACACATCCTTACTTGTCCCAGTAATTGAGAACATAGTAACAGGGCCATCTTGAGATTTCCTTCGAAACTTCTACAACTCAAACTCCAAAGTGGCTGTTTTCCCAAACTGTGCAATTCTATGCTTGTGCCCAAGACCCTAGATGTTGAGATCCTACTTCCTGGAAGTTTCCAGGTGTCCTTGTGGTCAGGAAGATGAAGTGATCTTTCTGTTGACAAGCTTCCTCAGGGCCCCCTTCAGATCTCTGTTCCTCAAGCTATAGATAAAGGGGTTCAGCATGGGGGTGACTGTAGTGTACATCACAGCAGAGGCTTTCTCCTTCACAGCTGTGCGGACAGAGGAGGGACACAGATAGACCCCGATGGTGGTCCCATAAAGGAGAGCAACCACAGAGAGGTGGGAGCTGCAGGTGGAAAAGGCTTTCTTCCTGCCTCCTGCAGAAGGGACTTTCATGATGGCCACAATGATGTGAGCATAGGAGGCCAGGATGCAGATAAAAGGTGTGGCTATCACCAGCCCAGCCACAATAAGCACAAAGATCTTGTTCACAGACGTGTCAGTGCAAGAAAGCCTGAGAAGGGGAGTGAGGTCACAGAAGTAGTGAGGTAGCTCATTGTTCCCACAGAAAACCAGACGAGCCATCAGGAGAATATGAGTGAGGGATATAAAGTAGGAAAACACCCATGGGCTACCGGCCAGCAGGCCACAGAGGCGTGGGCTCATGATGGTGGTATAGTGTAAGGGGTGACATATAGCCACAAACCTGTCATAAGCCATCACGGCAATCAGGACACTGTCAACGATGCCAAAGAAATGGAAAAAGTACATCTGGGTCAGGCAGCAGGCATAGGAGATTGACTTGCTCCTGATTTGGATGTTCACCAGCATCTTGGGGACTGTGTTGGTGGCCAGACCAAAATCAACCAAAGACAGGTTAGCTAAGAAGAAGTACATGGGGGTGTGGAGGTGGGAGTCTGAGCTGATTGCCAGGATGATTGAAAGGTTTCCCATGGCCATGACCACATACATGCAGAGGAACAGAGCGAAGAGGAGGGTCTCCTGCTCTGGAGTTTCTGAAAGCCCCAGGAGGATGAATTCGAATGCACTGGTTTGGTTCCTTGGTTCCATGGGTATCATTCCTCTGAAAGTATTGAAAGGGGGAAGTTACATGAATGCCATGGAGATGAGTCCAGAAGTTTAGATGAGCTTATAACCAATTGCTTATCTGTGTTATTTACAATACTAGCTTATACATATTTTGCACCTTGAACAATTGATACATTGCAACAAAACAGGTTTGAAGACTCAGTTCAAAGGACCTTGACTGATAAAGAAATTGTGGTTTATATACACAATGGAATACTACGTGGCAATGAGAAAAAATGAAATATGGCCTTTTGTAGCAACATGGATGGAACTGGAGAGGGTGATGCTAAGTGAAATAAGCCATACAGAGAAAGACAGATACCATATGGTTTCACTCTTATGTGGATCCTGAGAAACATAACAGAAACCCGTGGGGGAGGGGAAGGAAAAAAAAAAAAAAAGAGGTTAGAGTGGGAGAGAGCCAAAGCATAAGAGACTGTTAAAAACTGAGAACAAACTGAGGGTTGATGGGGGGTGGGAGGGAGGGCAGGGTGGGAGGGAGGGCAGGGTGGGTGATGGGTATTGAGGAGGGCACCTTTTGGGATGAGCACTGGGTGTTGTATGGAAACCAATTTGACAGTAAATTTCATATATTAAAAAAAAAAAAAACAAAAAAAACAAAAAAAAAACAAAGGACCTTGACTGGGGTATTGCCACTTCAGATACATATTGGGAGAGGACAGCACGCATGGGTTTTTGCTGAAAGAATTACTCAAGAATATGTGTCAGGCTAAAATAAATCGAATCCACAGAGTAAGTGATGTCCAAGAAGCAATGGTTTACTAAGAAATTGGTATATGTGTAGGAAAAATTTAAACAAAACACTGAGTCTATAAAGTAATAATTGTAAAATGTGCATAATCAAGGTGAATTAAAATATTAAGCAACAATAACAGAGAATACAATAGAGGTAATTAGAATGAAAAATTACAATGTTCTTGTATTGCTTTGCAGGAGAATAGAAATATCGAGTATTTTGGACCTTCTTTGTCAAACACATATGATAAAAGATTTTATGAAACCACTAAAATAAAGAACATAGAGTATGTAACTTCTAACTTGGTATGAAGTTAACTTCTAACTTGGTATGATGGATACATCAGAAATAAATAAATTTTCATCATACCACCTGGAACAGGAAAGGTGTTTTGAAGTTTATTTATATTGTCTCACAAGAGTAGATACTTAAACTTTAATAAATTTTGTTAAAATGTCAGTAGTCTAAAATTGATCATTGTGATCTTACTTACACCATGGAAATCACCAAATGCTATCAGAGTGTGACAGTTGGCCCATTATAAAGTCGGAAGGAACTCATTCCACAAGACTGCCCTCATTCTGACACTAACTGCATGTTTAGGGGCTCCCTAACAACCCACATTTTCATAATTCACTAGAAAGACACACAGCTGTTATATTCATGGTTACAATTATTATCCTCCCAGTTAGAGTTTATTACAGCTGCCAATCGTATTCTAATAACTTTGTATGGTGACAGATGGTAACTGTATTATTGTGGTAAGCACTGAATAATGTATAGAATTGTTGAATCACTATGTTGTACACTTGAAATCAATGTACCATGGCATGTCAACTATCCTTCAATTAAAAAGTAGTTTGTTACAGCTAAAGGGTGCAGATTAAAATCAACCAATAAAAGCAGCACACAGGGCAGAGCCCAGTAAAATACCAAATATTGAGCCTCCGTTGTCAACTATCACCAGAGTCAAGACGGCATCGTCTTTAATACACACAGAATATTGCCAATCAGGGAAGCTCTCCTTAACTTCAGTGTTTGGAATTTTTACGGAGACTCCATCACGTGGGAACAAATGACTGTCCTCGTCCCTCATATCAGTCTCTAAGCTCCAGTCCTCTGAAGATTGGCTGATACCATGTGACCCAAATCCCCTCCTGAAATCGTGTTATTACTACCTATTGTGGCCATTTCCTCCCTAAGACTATCTGGTAGGGCCAATCCCCACCTCAAATCACAACAAATGTGACTCAAGATCTCCAGACAAACTAAGACTCTCTTACAAGGCATGACATTCAAAGGGCTTAGAGAATACATCCCAGAAATTTTTTGAGCAGGGATAAATTCTTTATCACACAGGCAGACACTGCTGTCCTTGGCTAAGGCTGTCTTACAGCAAAATGATGATATGCCTAACATTTCTTGCCATCAGTATGGATAGGGATAAATTTGAAGAAATAACTAATCCACCCTATAAAGCCATTACATCCATTGTTGTACTTTTGTCGCTTGATCTACCTCTATTTATACATTATGATAAGCTTGTGAATTATTTAGCATAGAAAGTAATTGATGATTACTAAAATCGGCTCTTCCTCAGACCATTTTCCATTAGTATTCATAATGAGGGGGATTTTAACTCAATTTCCCAATATGTGAAGCCATCAATATCAGTATTATATTCTTACTAACAGTGTTAATGTTATAATATATTGCAGGATATTAGAAGATACAAACTGAAAAATACCAAAGACACTGGGAACATTACCAGAGTTGCACTCAGTCACTAACAATGAGTCCAGTCCGTTCTCATATCATATGACCAAAATGTCATCCAGAGCAATGCCATTCAGACTGGCAGCCTTCCATCTGACTTGGTCAGGTTCCAAAAGGAGTGGTGGCCTCAGCATCTTCTATAACTGAGCTAAGAAACAATATCATCCTTTGCTCAGAGCCTGCGTCAAGGCACCAGTAGAATATTGGGTTTCCCTAACTGCCTAGTCTATGTATCCCTCTACCCTCAATAACTGTTCCTCCTTTTTTCCCATTTATCACTTCCTTTCGCCCAACCTTGCACACCTTTGTTCTGTGAGTCTGCTGGTCCACATGGTGGGCAGAAATATTCGACCTAGTGCTACCCCCTCAGTCTGCCCCCACTTGTATGGAATGAAGTTTTACGGGTATAGAGCTAGTGGCTGTCTCGACTACCCCAATTTTCCTAGATGGGGTGAAGGCAAAAATCTAAGTTGTCAGGCTCTTGGGAATTCTGACATAAAGATTTAGAAGTAGAGTTAGAGTTCCTTGATGAGGGATTCTCCTCACACCCAGCATGCACAGAGTAGCACCAGTCCTGGGACCATTGCATCAAGCAGGAAAAATAAAGTTGATGTAAGGAAGATGCATAGCCACAACACTATCCTGCCCCGAACTTACTGACCCAGATCCCCTAGATAAGTGCAGGGGTTTATCTGGTGAAGGTATTCCTGGGCACGCTCAGGTTCAGTGTGGTATCACACTTGTAAAGGTACGTAAGCCAACACATCATGACTTTATATCTCTCCTGTTCTAGACAACACTGTTTCAAATGTTCACTGCAATGCTCCACCAAACTACTACTCTGAGGATGAAAGTGTGCTCCTTGATCGGATGTGACTAAGTGGTCCACAGTGATACAGTGTCTTCTGATTCAGCCCTTTCATAGTATCTTGAGCATTTTTATCTGCCACTGGGTATGAAAAGCCCAGTGCAGAGTAAGTGTCCTATCAACAGCCATCTGGAGCCTCAGTCACCAAATCCGTCTGATTCACCAGCTGTGTATGCAGACTTTCCTTTGTCCTATATTCAAACTTGGACCAGAGCCAGGATCTGCCCCAATATTGTCCTTCAACTACATTTTAGCTATTACAGGTAATAGTAACTAAGTGATTGCCTGGAAACTGGCTAATTTCTTGTTAGCTTA
Source organism: Panthera leo (assembly GCF_018350215.1). Lineage (NCBI taxonomy): Eukaryota > Metazoa > Chordata > Mammalia > Carnivora > Felidae > Panthera > Panthera leo. The sequence goes on from NC_056680.1 coordinate 6,775,018, forward strand.
TATTTCCTGATGCATTCAGTGAGCCAATCCTCAGGATTTAGATCCATCTTTTTTAAATTCTATGGATAACTTTTATCTCTAATAACTGATTACAGCACAGCTTCGGTTCCATACACAGGGTGACCCTGAGGTCATCCAAGAGTCAAAGTGGAAGGATGAATGTTTTTCAGTGAGTGGGTCATTCTAGTGAATTCCGCTCTGACACTGACTGTGGGGAGTTGGCACACTACAAAATTAAAGAGAACACAGTCCACAAGATCATTCCCATGTCTGACACCAATTGCAAGTTTCAAGGGGGTCCCCAAGCCCCCTGCGGTTCATCAATTTGCTAGAAAGACTCAGAGATCTCACTGAAAGCTTTTATGCTCGTGGTCATGGTCATTACAGCTAAAGGATATTTATTTTTGTCTTTGCGTGAGAGAGAGACAGAGCATGAGCGGGGAAGGGGCAGAGAGAGAGAGAGAGAGAGAGAGAGAGAGAGAGAGAGAACGCAGAATCCAAAGCAGGCTCCAGGCTCTGAGCTGTCAGCACAGAGCCTGATGCCAGACCCACAACTGTGAGATCATGACCTGAGTCGAAGTCGAATACTTAACCGACTGAGCCACCCAGGCACCCCACAGCTAAAGGATATTTTTAAATCATCCCAGGTTGACTAAAATCAGCCAAGAAGCACAAAGGACCAAAATGGCAACACAGAAGACCCAGCCTTTCTGCCCCTCTGCAAAGATCAACAATTAGCCAGCTATTGAATAAAAACAAGCTCTGGGAGAACTCTAGAATCCACTCAAGGAGTTTTCGCAACTCAGTGGAACACAAAACCGGAGATCAATCACAGAAGAGAAGAAGAAAGACAGCATCTGTTTGCCTGCACTATCCTATCCCCCAAGTTAGCAGTGGTAAGCATCAAGAGGGACATTCCCAGCTGCAGAGAGATCCCCTTACCAGTAAAGAAGGAGTCAGGCGAGCAGCCAGCTTCTCCAGCCTTCTGGAGCACCGTGTAAAGGACTCACTTCGGTTTTACCCTCCCCAAACCCTACAAAGCTGAAATGTATAGAGACAGCTGAAAACAAGAAAGAAAAGCAGCCCCACAGTATAAGTGACTACAATTCCCAGTGATCTGCTCTGCAGATTAAACTCAGCAGAGTTTACCCCCGAAGAAGGAATCAATGGTAAATAAGCACAGCTGCCAGGACTACCTGAAGATTTCACCAGCTTTCACCCCACAGGGATTTCCATTCATGGAAGCCAGCTGCCTGGGTCCCTCCCTGCCCGGGCAAGAGCCCAGGAACCTCACCTGCAGTCAGCTCAGGCCTCTGCAGCCACACAAGTGCAAGATGCCAGACTAGACTCTCCTGCTGACCCTCACAACCATGTGCGTGCTTGGGACTAGCCACCCCAGCTGTGTACCTACAAGCTCTTGGCCTGCTACCCATTATTGGCCTCCGTGTATGCAGCCATGGGAAAGCACGCCAGTAGCCAGGGCCTCCGCAAGCTGCCAGCGAGTCCATAGCTGGCCTCAGCCTTGCTGCTACCCTGCCCCCCCCCCCCACTACATGTGTGTCTGCAACCAGCCCCTGCCATATATAGGCACCTGCCCCTGGTCCCCACAGCCAAGTGCGTGCACCTCACTGGCTCCAGCCACCCCTGCTGCCTGCTGAGTTCCCTAGCCGAAGGATCTGAAGGCACTGCTGAGGACCCCAAGAGCCCTTGCAGCCACTGTAGACCTCCCTGCAGCACTCACCAAGGACCACCCACCACACAGGTGTCAACGCTGTGGGTCCCAGCAGTCTGGGCTGAGAAGACATCACCACCTCCCTGTCCAAGCCACCACAAGCCCCTGCACTTAGCACCCCACACGGCTAGACCCCGGGTCACCGCATGCTCCAGCATACCCCCGCCCACAAGTGAAATTGTTCTCTTACTGAAGTCAGTCCATGAAGTCTGGAAGAAGTGTTTATTTCTTCAAAGGTTCAGACACCCATGCAAATCTACACTTCTCACTTTATTTACTACTGCCCTCCTAAAATTATGTTTTACAGCAGATTTGGGGGACAGTAGGTCAATCCCTTTATTAAAATCACATCCTTCCCTGCTATTTCTGTCTCCATGCTTCTTCACATTTCAAATCATTTAATAAGTTCATAATATGTGCCAAGCACTAGGATAGATGCTTACATATATGACATATCATCCTAGTGACAAACCATGGGGAAGGGATTATGATCCCTTTCTACAGGTGTGATCATTGAGGCCCAAAGAGGAGAAAGGAGGCGTAGCTCCCACAGCTCCTAAAGGTGAGCCTCGCTCTGCTGTATGTCTTCCTGAGTCCAAAGCTCACAGCCTTTCCACTGAGGCACACTGTCCTTTTATATTCTTTCTTCCTGGAGTTCCCTGTCCCCCTGACCATGCTCCACCAGATTTCACTGCTACAGAGCCCCCTTGTCAAAGGTGGTTTCTTACTCTGTGTTTTGGCATCAGATCAGAGGCTATGCCACTCTGTGGCACTGACAACATCCTACCTCATGGTATCATAATTTGGCTAAAAGACTCAGGTATTTTTTTAACACTAAAAGGAGCTAGTGAGTACCCTATAGATTAAATTACTAACTGAATCAATGTGCTCATCTCACATTCTTCTGTCCTGCACACCTAGGCTATCACCCACTTACTCTGTCCCTCCTTGTCTGTCCAAAGCTCTTGGGAAAGCTTTAAGTCTCAGGAACTGGGAGACTCATGTGCTCCCTTCATCTTCTTGGTTAGGCTCTACTCAAGTAGGCCTAAATCCTACCCTAGATGAATCCCCAGACTTGTTTCTAGGGCCTCTCAGCCTGAAAACATCAAGAAATCCAAGGGCTTCAAGGACTCAGTGGTGGGAATAATACAAATGTCTTAGAGGGAATGCCTCTGTTCTTCAAGGTGCTCAAGTGGGCTTGGAAAATCAGGTTCAGATACTAGGAACTGTGTTATAAATCACTGGTTTTGGAAAGAGATTGGTGGCATCACAGCTGCATGAGGTTGAGCTAGGTAGATAGGTGTGGTTATTGAATTCTGGGCTGGGAAATGAGTGAACTCAGCCACATAAAATCTCCCAGTGTTTCTGGAAACACAAAGGCTGCCACCTACTCACTTTGCCAACATTCATCAAGGTTCTCTCTCTTGCTCTCTCTCCTTGTCCTCCAAACCCACTTACTGGGATATCTTTCCTCTTCTTGACATTATCACTGAGGCAAACTTGGCTCAGTTTCCTCCCTGGTGATGGTCAATGGAGATCCTGGTTCTGTTGCCCAAAGAGGACCAGATCCCGGAGACAAAGAGGATGCCTCACAGAGGCACAGGTAGGTATCCACCTGGCTCAAAGAAGACAAGCTAGGGTGGGGATGAATTGTAAGAACAGAGGGAATATTTACAATTTCTGGGCCAATGAGAAGTCAATTCCCAAGGCTCCTTGTTAGACAAATTGTCCCATTTCACGTCTGTTCCCTGAATACCTCAGTTTCCTGTGGGGGCTGGGATATGGAAGTAGGACGCCTGTATTGACTATTTCAGGTCTTTAGGAGGCAACTGGGTGCAAGTTGTAGGTTTACCAATGGCTCTTCAACCTCTCCTTGGGGATCTCTCCAAGGTCAAGGGCTTCCCCTAGAGGAGGTGACCACTCTTCTTTGAAGCCAGTGTTCCTCATCAGCTCAAGAACCAAGAAATACCTCCATACATTCACCCAGTGATGTCACACCAAGAAACAAAGACTACCTCCAGCCCCACTTACCCCCAAGAGGGCAGCTGTCTGTAAAGACACCGTGGCTGCCTTCCAGTTCTGCTAAGGGGGCAAGTGGAATCTCACCTGATGGACACACGCCAAGAGAGAGGCTGGCTGCATGGCTCTGCAGCCAGACCCTTGCTCTGAATATTGGTCCCAGGGTGGCATCTGTGGGAGTCTCTATCTTTGCATATTTAGGAATTCAGTTTTAGGAGGTCACAGCCAGAAATCTCAGGTCATATGTCCGCTCAATAAGCACCCACGGAACTGATTGATACATTAAGTGCCAGTTTTTAAAAACCTTTAATTATGGAAATCAGCCAACCATAGACAAAAGTAGAGAACGTAATACTAGGCTGAGTCATATGAAATTGCCAACATTCCACTATTTTTGACCAATAAAACTGGCTTTTTTACATGCTTGCTACTGGAGTTCTCAAGCAGGCAGTCTTACCTGGGTTGCCAGATGGACAGGGGTCCAGTGCTTAGATACATGGGGACCAACCTGGATTCACAGACTTGGACTTAGGACCTGAGTCCATATGACTGGGCTTGGATCCAGGGTTCATGGAGACCAAACAGGCATCAGAGACTACTGAAGTGGCTTTGGTGTTTGGGTTTGTGGTACCTGGTCTGGAAGTCCAGGGGCCAACCTGGCACCAGGGAAGACCAGAGTTTGAGTCCATGGGAGCCAATCTGGAGCCTAAGGCCACAGGGATCAGCCAGGTGCTAGGGCCAGTTGGGAGTCTGGGGCTGATCTGGTCCTGGGGCAAGGTTGGAAGCTGAGTCTGTGGGTACCTACCTGGAATCTGGGGCCACAGAGGTCAGTCCATTGCCATAGTGTGTCAGGAGCCTGGGTCCATGGGAGCTGGTCTGGATTCTAGGTCCACAGGGGCAGGCCTGGTGTTGGGGCAAGCCAGGGACCTGGGGTCACACGATTCAGCTTGGCCATGGAGTGAGCCAGGAATCTGGGTCTATAATAGCTGACCTGGCACTAGTCTGGCCAGGAGCTTCAGTGCCTGGGAACCTGCCTAGAGCCTCGGTCTGCCAGAGTGCTGGGGTGCTCCAGGAATCTCGGCTTATGGAAACTGGTTCAGATTCTAGGTCCACAGGGGCTGGACTGGCACTGAGGTGGGCCAGGAGCCTGGATCCGTGAGAGTTACCCTGGTGCTGGTGTACATGGTGAAAGAGGGCGCTCACTTCTCTCTCCCTGCACCCCAGGAAGGTGTCTCTATCCATCTGTGCTGCCTGGTCTTGGGAGAGGGTTGCTGAGGCAATGTGAAACTGATTTTCCCCATCTACTTCAATGCATCTTCTCTTATTTCTGTGCTGTAATCCCTCACCTGAATCTTAGATCTCCTGAAGGTATTTTCCTGTGTGCTTCATCGTTTTGAAGGATGTTTCTGGGAACAGATGATCACCAGTGACCCTTATGCTGCATCTTGCTGACATCATTCTTCCCCCATGTGGACTTTTAAAGTGTGATGTAACCATGAATCTTGAAGCTGTTGTCAACGGTTGACTCTTCAAAACACCACCTGAAAATGCTGTAAAACAAGCTGCTGAGCTTATTAGATTTACCATAGCAAAGGAAAACACCACCTTGAGAGGATCTCAATACTGTCCGAGAGGGGTAAATCAAGGAAGGATCTTTGTAGGGTCTTAGGCTGGGTGGGTGATTTCAAGTTAGGGTCTTGTAAGGCAAGGGACTGGTTAGGATAGGGCAGTTTATAACACAGTAGTTTTGCATGACGGTCACAACACAGAGTGGAAGTGAATCTTAACGAGCCTAGTATTAGTCTTGATAAGTAAGTTATTTTAGTTGGTTCATAGTCTTAACTTCAAGGGACTAAGTCATTTTTTGCATGCCTGCAGTATGCTGTTTCCAGTCCTATGTATTCTAACTGGGTGTTACAGAAATCTGCTCTCAGATTTACCATCTGGTAATCACATTTGTAAACGAGGAGGTTCAACTCCCTTGCTGGGCATTTCTGTTTGACTTTCTTCCTTTGGGTCTGATTATAATATGACCACTCCTAAAGACTAGACCAGTAGAGAATTTTTTTTAATGTCTTCTGATATTTTTTAAATGATGTGATGTCAAATTTTTCTCCTTGACATTAGCTCACAAGTGGCCTCTGGTTGTGGTCTTTCTCTGTCCTCTTTCTTTCTTGGCCAGCTGTTCATGATGATCTTGGAGCCACACAAATTAAAATGAGCCTTGATGTGAAACTCAGTGGGGAGGCTGTCTCCCACTACAGCTTATGGTTAGCCTGTGATCCTGTCGATTTGAGTCTTATTGCAAAATCTGTGAGAGAGATTCTCAACTTGGGCTGTGGTTTGGGATCCTTGGAGAATTTTAAAAATCTGACCTCTAGAGATTTTTAACATAATTGCTCTAGTAGGAGTCTCATGCACTGGAATTTTCAAAAGCACTATGAGAGGTTGGAAAGTACAGCCAGGCCTGAGAGCTGCAGCCTCGAGCAATTGAGACAGAAAAGACATGCATGTATGCATGTGGATTAATGTAAAAAGGGGTGTCCTAGAGTGATTTCCTTTTTGATGAATGCAGACTGGCCCACATGGAGCCTGGAAATGGATAGATTATTCATACTTTCAACTATGGCTATGTCCTCTTTGAATGAACTAAGACTTTGATCAGACAAAGGCTTCCGATCTGATTCAGCATGAATGCATTAAGCCTTGTCTCTTCTGTGTTTCCAAAAGGGAACTCAGGTTAAATCCCAGTAAGGCATATAGTTCTAGTTAATAGTATTGCTCTAAGGTCTGTTTCCTTGTTTGGGTAATTTACGAAGATTATGAAAGATTATGTCACCATCAAGGGGAGCTCTGGGAAATGTACACTGAAATGCTCTTGGTGCTGTTTTTGCAACTTTTATGTGAGTCGAAAAATAGTTCAAAATAAAAAGTGACAAAAAAGCATGAGCAGGATGGGAACTCTGCCTCTCATGAGATTAAAAAATCAAACAAAATTTTTGGTTTTATGGGAATTTACTATGGTTGACTGACTTGGTGTTTCTTATTGGCATTCAGAAAGGGGAAGTCGATTTGATCCTTCTTGCCCAGGGCTTTGATCTTATCTATCTATCTATAGAGGGGGAGAGAGAGAGAGAGAGAGAGAGAGAGAGAGAGAGAGAGAAATGGATATAGATAGATACAGATATAGGTATAATTTTCTTTTCCTTAGAAGAAAATGGTATCCCATTAGACACACAATTATGAGTCAGATTTTACTGTGGAGAATTGTGTACAAATACACAGAAGGAGTTTGTCTATTCTGTGCTGGGACAACACCTACTATGTGACTACAGGTGCACGAAGGCATGTGGAATGAGATGAGTAAGGGTGGGCACCCTCTGATGGTAAACTCTGGAACATGATCAGTACGTGGGTGACTCTTGCCTATTTACAAGGGGGAACTCCGGTCCCTGAGAGCCCCAGTTGATAAGAATTCTACACCTGGAATAGGAGTTACCTGAGTGTCAGCCTTGGGTAGACATTATGACCTCAGTGGAGTGCCATATTGAAATTGTCAGCTAGGCCTCAGTAATGATGTTTCTATTATTTAAATATGAATGTCATTCCTGAATGTATATCTCCCTAGTGAATTAAGGTAGAAAGAAGCAAAGATAGTGGTTTTGAATCAGGATGATTTTGTGCTCCAGCAGATATCTGGCAATGTTTTGGTTGTCACAATTGAGAACAGTGCTCCTGCCATCTGGCAAGTAGAAGTCAGGGATGCTACTTAGCATCTGTTAACACACAAGGACAGCCCAGTAGTGTATGTGCATATAATGGATTATTACTACATCATAAAAAGGAATGGGGTTCTGGCACATGATACAATATGGATGAACCCTGAAACTTGAAATCAACCAAAGAAAAAATTTGGAAAGATAACATATGCTTGGAGACTAAAGAACATCCTACTAAAAAATGAATGGGCTAACCAAGAAATTAAAGAGCAAATTTAAAAATATGTGGAGGCCAATGAAAATGTTAACACCACAGCCCAAAACCTCTGGGGTGCAGCAAAGGTGGTCAAGAGAATAAAATAAAGAACCCAGAAATGGACCCACAAATGCATGGCCAACTAATCTTTGACAAAACAGGAAAGAATATCCAATGGAATAAAGACAGTCTCTTCAGCAAAGTGCTGGGAAAACTGGACAGCGACATGCAGAAGAATGAACCTGGACCACTTTCTTACACCATACACAAAAATAAACTCAAAATGGATGAAAGACCTAAATGTAAGACAGGAAGCCATCAAAATCCTAGAGGAGAAAGCAGGCAAAAACCTCTTTGACCTTGGCCGCAGCAACTTCTTATTCAACACGTCTCCAGAGGCAAGGGAAACAAAAGTAAAAATGAACTATGAGGACCTCATCAAAATAAAAACTTCTGCACAGTGAAGGAAACAATCAGCAAAACTAAAAGGCAACCGATGGAATGGGAGAAGATATTTGCAAACGACATATCAGATAAAGGGTTATTATCCAAAATCTATAGAGAACTTCTCAAACTCAACACCTAAAAAAATGAATAATTCAGTGAAGAAATAGGCAAAAGACATGAAGAGACACTTCTCCAAAGAAGACATCGAGATGGCCAACCGACACATGAAAAAATACTCAACATGACTCATCATCAGGGAAATAGAAATCAAAACCACAATGAGATACCACCTCAAACCTGTCAGAATGGCTAAATTAACAACTCAGGAAACAACAGATGCTGGCGAGGATGCGGACAGAAAGGATTTCTTTTGCACTGGTGGTGGGAATGCAAACTGGTGCAACCACTCTGGAAAATAGTATGGGGTCTCCTCAAAAAATTAAAAATAGAACTACCCCACGACCCAGCCATTGCATTACTAGGTATTTATCCAAGGGATACAGGTATGTTGTTTCAAAGGGGCACATGCACCCCAATGTTTATAGCAGCACTATCAACAATAACCAAAGAATGGAAAGAGTCCAAATATCCATCGATGGATGAATGGATAAATAAGATGTGGTACACACACACACACACACACACACACACACACACACAATGGAGTAGTACTCAGCAATCAAAAAGAATGATATCTTGCCAGTTCCAACTACGTGGATAGAACTAGAGTGTATTATGCTAAGTGAAATTAGTCAGTTAGAGAAAGACAAATATCATATGACTTCACTCATATGAAGACTTTAAGATACAACACAGATAAACATAAGGGAAAGGAAGCAAAAATAATATAAAAACAGGGAGGGGGACAAAACATAAAAGACTCTTAAATATAGAGAAGAAACAGAGGGTTGCTGCAGGAGTTGTGGGGGGGGGGGTGGTCTAACTGGGTAAGGGGCATTAAGGAATCTGCTCCGGAAATCATGGTTGCACCATATGCTAACTAACTTGGATGTAAATTAAACAATAAATAAGTTTAGAAAAAATAAAATGAAATGGGTTACAGGAAAAAAAAAAAACAATAAAAAAGCTTGCTCCTTTCAAAAAAAAAGAAAGAAAAAAGAAGAAAATACATTAGCCACAGCATTTCTGACACTTGCAACGGCATGACTCACGACATAAACATCTGCTCTGGAGATCAACACGATGCTCTGGGAAGAACCTTCATCAGTTTTGGTCAACGGCGTTGACACAGAGGTGACTGAGGGCCATGAAGCTCTGTGGGTTGGTGATGTTGGCAACATTTGCAATGGATTCTGCTACAGATTGCAGGAAGGATTTGAAGGGCGGCAGTTAATTTGTCAAATCCTTACTGTCAAATAGCATTAATTCAACAAAACTTGACCGAGCAATGTGTTTAAAATATTAATTTTGCATTAAGGGTACAGAATTCTGTACTTCTTTATTTTCTTTTAGACATGTTAAATTCACTAATTGAAGAAAAGTAAGTAATTATTAACAAGGAGCACCATTTTCACCTATTAAATTAAGGCTAAAATCTCACTCATTCTACCTAGAGTATGAATGAAACAACATATTATTGCTTTGCCAGTGACCTTGAGATTTCTAATAACTCTATTATAAAAGAAAAAAAGGATGAAATCTCACCATTTTCTATGACATGGGTGGAGCTGGAAAGTATAATGTTAAGTGAGAAAAGTCAGTCAGAGAAAGACAAATACCATATGATCTCACCCATATGTGGAATTTAAGAAACAAAACAAATGAGCAAAGGGACTAAAAAAGAGAGAGAGGCAAACCAAGAAACAGACTCTTAACTACAGAGAACAAACTGAGGGTTACTGGAGGGAGTTGGGGGGAGGGATGGGTTAAATAGGTGATGGGCATTAAAGAGGGCACTTGTGATGAGCTTTTTCTTTTCTTTTTTAAAAAAATTTTTTAATGTTTATTTATTTCTGAGAGACAGAGAGATAGAGCACGAGCAGGTGAGGAGAAGAGAGAGAGGGGACACAGAATCCAAAGCAGGCTCCAGGCTCTGAGCAATCAGCACAGAGCCTGACGTGGGGCTTGAACTTATGGACCACAAGATCATGACCCGAGCTGAAGTCAGATGCTCAACTGACTGAGCCACCCAGGCGTCCCTTGATGAGCTTTTTCTTAGGTGCGCAGCTGGGATTCAAAACTTGAAGTCTTTTTTTCTTTTAATGTTTATTTATTTTTGAGAGAAAGAGACAAAGCATGAGGGGGAGAGGGATGGAGAGAGAGACACACACAGAATCTGAAGCAGGCTCCAGGCTCTGAGCTGTCAGCACAGAACCTGACACGGGGCTCGAACCCACGAACCGTGAGATCATAACGTGAGCTGAAGTCAGACGCTCAACCAACTGAACCACCCAAAACTTGAAGTCTTAAAGGACCTGACACCACCCAGACCCACCCCCTCCTCTGGAGTAGAGCATCTCCATGCTGTGTCTGAAGTCCTTTATTCCTGAAAAACAGTCCCATGCCTGCACAGTGTGCGGAATCTATGGTGTAGCACGGCTAAAAGCAGCAAAGGTTATATTTTCTCTGGGTGTGCCTCTGTCCCCTGCTGATGAAAACCCTTTTGTTGGCACCTGCAGGGTCTTTTGTCCTTGGGGAGGCAACATACCCTCTTCCAAAAGGAAGGGGAATGTTCTCTCTCAGTGTGCCCCAGAGATCCCTACATTATGCACTCTGGGACCAGCTCTCTCCTCCCCAGGAGGGCGTGCCACAGCTCTCCTCATGATAAAGTTGAGCACTTCCAAAACAGTGTTTGAACTCGAAACACTATTTGCCAAAACAAAAAACAAACAAACCCCTCAACACTCAGTACTTCTCTCTCCCCCCAGTCCGTGGTCCAGAGAGGTTTTCCTCTGGTGCGACCCTGATGCCATACTCTCTTAACCCTTCTCTCTTTCTTTCCATTTTGTCTCTCCAAGAAAAGGACTCTGTCCCCTTCCTAGCACTGCCATTTTTCTCTCCCCCAATTCACATCCACTCACCTTGCACCTGTTACACTGTCTCCCTCCAGCTGTGGAGATCCTTCTGCCAGTCTGCAGATCAATTTTCTGGGTGCCCCAAATGATCTACTCAATACAGCTGTGTTTGAGACTAGAGAAGCCCAGGGTTCCCCTAGTTCTCTGCCATCTTAACTCCTCTCCTAAATAAAAACTTAAAAAAAATTTTTTAAAAATTTTAAAACATTTATTCATTTTTGAGAGAGACAGAGCATGAGCAGGGGACAGGCAGAGAGAGAGGGAGACACAGAATTGGAAGCAGGCTCCAGGCTCTGAGCTGTCAGCACAGAGCGTGACGCAGGGCTCGAACCCACGAACCGTGAGATCATGACCTGAGCCAAAGTCGACGCTTAACCGACTGAGACACCAGGTGCCCCCAAAAATGTTTATTTATTTTGAGAAAGAGAGAGAGAGAGAGAGAATGTGAGTGGGGTGGGGGCAAAGAGAAAGGGAGAAAGAGAATCCCAAACAGGATCTGCACTGTCAGCACAGAACCCCATGCAGGGCTCAATCTCACAAACTGTGAGGTCATTACCTGAGCCAAAGTCAAGAGTAGGACACTTAACCAACTGAACCGTACAGGTGCCCCAATAAAAACTTTTTTAATGATTTATTTACTTATTCATTTAAATGTTTGTTTATTTATTTATTTATTTATTTATTTATTTATTTATTTATTTAGAGAGAACTAAATTTGGGGAGGGGCAGAGAAAGAGGGGGACAGAGGATCTGAAGCAGGCTCTGTGCTGACAGCAGAGAGCCCGACATGGGGCTCGAACTCATGAACTGTGAGATCATGACCTGAGCTGAAGTCAGATGCCTAACTAACTGAGCCACCCAGCTGCCCCCAAAACTTTTAAAAAAATTTTTTTAATGTTTATTTATTTTTGAGACAGAGAGAGACAGAGCATGAATGGGGGAGGGTCAGAGAAAGAGGGAGACACAGAATCCAAAACAGGCTCCAGGCTCTGAGCACAGGCTCTGAGCCTCAGCACAGAGCCCGACGCGAGGCTCGAACCCACAGACCATGAGATCATGACCTGAGCCGAAGTCAGACGCTCAACTGACTGAGCCACCCAGGCGCCCCCGCCCCCCGCAAAACTTTTTAAAAGAGTAGCAGAGTGAAAAAAAAAATAAATGTCATAGTTTCAACTCATGATCCATGAATGTGAAGGAAAATGTACACTGAAACCATAGTGATGAAATTGGAAATGGTGTTTATGAAATTCTCAGGTTTTGTCTATATTGATCATAGTCAGAATTGTTAGAGAATACAGGTCAAAATGTGCAGTATGAAATATACAGAATGAAAATGAATGCTCAGGAAACATTCCATGACTCTTAGACAAAATCATCACTGCTCGTTTGCATTTTTACATGGCTTAGCTGTATTTATAAATATATATTTTATACCCACATATAAAACTATGTTTTCACACTTAGAATCTGTCTTTCTGATGTCACTAATGAGATAGAGATGCCTTTGCCTATTTCTAAAACCTCAAGATTGGAGTCCAGTTAGAGAAGGACGTGTGTCTACACATGAATGTATGTGAAATGGAGGTGAACATTGAGCAGGTGGAGAGAACAGCATGGTGTGTACCTGGCCCCACGTGATCAGGGATTAGACATCATGAATTACTTTCCTCTCCTGTGTTGGTCTTTAAGGATTTGCACAGCCTGGTGAGAATAATGATACTAAAAATATTTGTCTAATGAGGAGCTTTGGATATTGATTCCCCAGGGATATAGAGAGACTGTGGAGTCAGTCTGTGACAACATCATTCAACAGCCCTAGCCTAGTCAAGAAGAAGCACACCTGAGGCTCCATCCACTAATGATCTTTCTTGACCACAAGCCCATTGCCTCACTTGGTCTCTCTGCCTTTCCAGAAGACAGATCTTCTGGTCTTCAATATTCAGGTGATATGTCAGATATCGTTCCACACTGATGCCAGCCAGGTAACTTAAAGTCCCTTAGTTAGTGCTTCTGTAAGGAGGGCAGGTATTTTACTACAGATTCATCCAGGGGAAGCAATGAGGGGTGTGCATGCATGAAATGATGGGAACCGAGTGTTAGTGTCCGATGGCACTCCAGTCTTCTTGCTGACAAGTTCTCATCTATGTTTGCAGTGATACTCACCCTGTTCTCAGTCTGCTGGTCTCCTAATCTCCCTAGAAAATGGCAGCATCCATTATTCTCCTGAGCAGAAATCTGTCCCTTCTCAAACAAGATGACTGTTATGAAACTTTCTGGAATTTACTTGAATTTTTGTGGTAGTCATGAGGAAGGGTTTTGGTCAGCTTTTCCTTTTATTTGCATTCCTGGTTCTCGATACACCATTCCACAGAAGAGTCTTATTATCCCCGTAGCTTGCTTGAGGACGGTGGGGAGAAAGTGGAGACAGGGAGGTCTAGCTGGCTGCTTTCTTAATATACCTCTTTTACTTTATAAAATTACCAATTATTTTAAAGAAGAACAACAGAGATAGTACAATACATTTTAAAACACCCTCCAATGCACTCCAGAATCAACAAATGTTGACATTTTGCTATACAAAGTTCATGTCTTTTTAACGACATAATATGCTTACAGAAGCCATTTCTTTTGTATTCTCAGTTCTTGTTACTCCCGTCTCAGAGACAACATCATCTTGAATGTGATGGACATGACTTTATATTGTACATGTCTTCATAAACATATACAGGATAAAAGGCATTAACCATATTACCTATCAGTTAGGGAATGGAGAAATAAATCATAACATAACAATACAGTGGATTACTCTCTGGCAATTAAAATTAATAAAGTGAGGTTAAATATTTTAATAATAAAGAAGATAAATTACATAAGAATGCCAAATGTAAATGACATGTACTATATGGTTTTGTTTATATAAACTTTCAAAATTGAAAATAATGTAGTTGTTTATGTTACCATATTAACAATAATACAAATTATAGTAAAAAAATGCCAGAGAATAATGTATATGAAGTTCATGTAGTGACTCCCCTGGGGAAAGAAAAGAATCAAGATTGTTCAAATACATGATGTGGGGGCTTCACATATTTATAATATTATAATATTTATTGCAATAAAAACACTTAGATTGAAGATGGTGATGTGTATGAATTTTATACTGTTGATTGGTGGGTACCATCCTTCATTTATCTCTGTGGGTCTTTTTTTCATTTGAATAATCCATAATAAAAACAAAAACCATTAAGTTTATGTTTATTATGGATTATTCCTTACGACAGTACAAAATAAATTAAAATTTTTCTAATGATGTATACTTTGTCACTTGAAAATATTTCTCTTATAAGTTTTCATTATTTATACTAATTTGTATATCTAATACATTTTATCATGTTATTTTAATTGCTATATATTTCATCATATGTTCATCTGAAATAAATATTGATATGGTTGATGATTCCTTCATTGTTCTTCTACACAATAAATGTTCCCAGCTCATAATCTTTTCCCTGAAATTTGCAGTTATGATGCTAGGGTTCTTCCTTTCTGTTGTCTTTCCCCAACTGGCCCCACCCCACTGCTTCCTTGTGAGGACTGAAATATACAAGGTGCCGTTGTTCGTGGAAGGAAAAAACACACAAGCACAATAGGAAATATTAGCATGAGGGTCCCATACACTGAGTACTGTGTCAGATGTGTTTCTATTCATTTCCATCACTGCAACTTCCCTATGAGGTTTTGTGATCGTTCCCATCATACAAATGAGGACACTAGACTTTTCATACAGGTGAACAATTCTCCCTACCCCCAATCAAGTACTGATCGGAATTAAATTCAGTGTTTAAGTCTAAGTAATGCACCAAATGATAAAGGTTGTCATGGCTACTTCCATCTTGACCACTGCTTCACAGAAGCAATTTTGTTAAGGATGCCCAATTATCTTGTAAGTACCATATAAGTCTGTCTTAGCTTATAATTCTCTGTCTTCCAAGGACCAATAATTGTTGCTATTTTCACCTATTTGTTTTTAATTTTTTAAGCTTTATTTATTTTTGAGAGAGAGAGAGAGAGAGAGTATGAGTGGGGGAGGAGCAGAGAGAGAGAGGGAGACACAGAATCCGAAGCAAGCTCCAGGCTTTGAGCTGTCAGTACAGAGCCCAACGCGTGGTTCGAACCCACAAACTGCGAGATGACCTGAGCCGAAGTCGGATGCCTAACCAACTGAGCCACCCAGGTGCCCCTATTTTCACCCATTTTTTAGAAGCCTATGCTTTTTCTCTCATTTAGCTGTTGTTTGTTTGTTTGTTTTTTAATGATATGCCTGCCCCCATCACCTAGGGAAAAAGTCTCCTTAGGATAAGGTAGAGAATGCACTGATATTTGCCCAGCTTCTCCTAGAATTAATTGCTAGTGCAGGTGAGTAGTGTTTTTATGGGGATTATCAGCTTCAAGTTTACAGGCAACATTTTCTTTCTTTTTTTAATTTTTTTAATGTTTATTTATTTTTGAGAGAGACAGAAAGACAGAGACAGAGTGTGAGCAGGAGTAGGGGCAGAAAGAGAGAGGGACACAGAATCTGAAGCAAGCTCCAGGCTCTGAGCTATCAGCACAGAGCCCAACGCAGGGCTCAAACTCACGGACCACGAGATCATGACCTGAGCTGAAGTCAGACGCTTAACCGACTGAGCCACCCAGACACCCATATAGGCAACATTTTCTAATCTTTGCTGAGGTACAGAGCAGATACTGGGATGGATGTCGTGCACCTACTATACCATACTTCATGAGTAGGGGTGGACATGTGCTGTAGACAAGGGAAAAGATTTGGGGCATTGTTCAAGATGACTACATTAAGATTTTAAAGGAAGTTTTATGAAATCTGGGTGTTGGTTTAGGAATGCTAATTCTGTATTATCCAGGGGCATTACCAATAATTGGTCTAGACAGTCAGCTGAGCTGTCAAACCACTTAACATCTTATCTTTTCCAGGCACTGTGTACTTCACCTCACCTAAGTTTTCCTATAGATAAATGGAGTGATGGTACGATGTAACTCATCTGTAATTTGACAAACCCTTCAGTTGATTCTGAGGCATTCCAAGGTTTGGACACCAAACTCTTAACAGAGATTGGATAACTTTATTCTCGTCTTTCTGTATGTTTGAGATGAGGAATATTTCTGAAGGAAGTGCCATAGTTTATTCTTTGTTTCAGTCTTAGCACTAGGCACAATGTATGAAAAAGAGTTGGTGATCAATAAAAATCAAAGCAAAACTTTGAGTGGAGCAAAGTAAGAGATGATGATGAAGGGAGAAATTAGCAGAGGGAACGATTTGAATATTCTCTTGGGTTCACCATATACATAAAGATTTCTTTTTGTTTAAGCATTGGCTCTCCAACTTCAATGTATATCAAATTTATCTGGAGGGTTTGTTAAGACTTGGATTGCTGGTCCTTACTTCAGAGTTTATCAGCAGTGTATCTGGAGTGATACCAAGAATTTGCATTTCTAACTATTTCCCAGATGATGCTACTGTTGCTCATCCAGGGACTATTCACTTTATTTTATTTTTAACCCATCTTTTCCATTTCCATTAGATTCTTCAAAATGGAACCCAGAAATCACACAGGTGTTCCAGAAATTCTTCTCCTGGGATTGACAGATGATCCAGAACTGCAGCCCTTCCTATTCTGTCTGTTCTTGTCTATGTACCTGGTCACTATCCTGGGAAATCTGCTCATCATCCTGGCCGCCATCTCTGACTCACACCTCCACACCCCCATGTACTTCTTCCTCTCCAACCTGTCCTTTACTGACATCTGTTTAAGCACAACCACGATCCCAAAGATGTTGGTGAACATCCAGGCACAGAATCAGAGCATCACGTATAGAGGCTGTCTCACCCAGGTTGGATTTGTCCTGGCTTTTGGTGGTTTTGAAAATTTTCTCCTTGCAGCAATGGCCTATGATCGCTATGTGGCCATTTGTCACCCCTTGAGGTACACCGTTATCATGAGCCCCCAACTCTGTGTTCTGCTGATTCTACTCTCACTGTTCTTTAGCGCTGTGGTTGCCTTGCTCCATAGTCTGATGGTGCTACGGTTATCCTTCTGCAAGGACTTGGAAATCCCTCACTTCTTCTGTGAACTTGCTCAGGTCATCAAACTTGCATGTTCTGATACCCTCATCAATAACATCCTGATATATTTTGTAGCTAGCCTGTTTGGTGGTATTCCTCTCTCCGGAATCATTTTCTCTTATACTCAAATCGTTTCCTCCGTTTTGAGAGTGCCATCAGCAGGGGGAAAGCTCAAAGCTTTTTCCACCTGTGGGTCTCACTTATCAGTTGTTTCTTTGTTCTATGGAACAGTTGTTGGAGTGTACATTAGTTCTGTAGTTACTGACTCTCCCAAGAAGACTGCAGTAGCTTCAGTGATGTATGTTGTGGTTCCTCAAATGATGAACCCCTTTATCTACAGCCTGCGGAACAGAGACATGAAGGGAGCCTTGAGAAAACTCATCAATGGTATGCCTTCTTTGCTGTGATTGTGCCATATGTTTTGGACTTGGGTTTCTAGAAGGAGGCAAAGGGATAGGAATCCTGGATGAGCCATAATTCTTGATTCTTCCATCACCGAATTCTTCTAAGCTAGCCAGGCAACAGATTGCTCAAGCTAATTTTAACTTGGGGTTGAAACATACTTTGCTTTTTTTGATTAGTCTTATGATGTTTGACACATGATTTCAATTCTCTAAATTCAGCTTCTTTGCTTGGGTTTTATGCAGAAGCAGAGCCTGAGGCAAGGGTTCTAGTTATAATGGTTTTTTGGGTTTGGTTTCTTTTGTTCTGTTTTATTTTTTTGTTTTGTTTTGTTTTGGATCACTGTCAGAAAGAATACTGAAGAAAGTATATAGGACAGGGAAACTATTGAAGCAAGACTGTGGTCATATCTAGAGACTAGCTTCCACCTGATTTCAGTGTAGGGCCATGGCAATTGCACTTAGGAGTTATACCTATAATACAGTAGGGGAATTGACCTTTTATATACCTATTTAGTAATTAATTTGTTGACTATAAACTGTATGTTTGTGAGGAAATTCATCACCTACCATATTTCATTGTATTATCTATGAAAATTATGTGATTACATTATCTCAGTGGTTTGAGATGATTGTGAGATATTCAAACTTTATCAGTGATGAAATCTTCAGTTGCAATAAGAAAAAGAATCCCTAACTCTAATATTACCAACAATATAGAGAGCTATCTTTCATTACAGGCACTTAGAGGCAGGGAATGTACAGGAACAGGGTAGTAGAGATTCATTCAGTCCTCCATGGGTTCTATTGACCTAGGATTGGTTCTCCTCAGGGTCATGAGGTAGTGGCACCAGGTGGAGATGTCATATTTGGGCATGATTCTCAGAGAAAGAAGTTTGACTGTCCTTTCTTGAGTCAGATGATTATAGAATTTTCCACAGAGTCAACTAGAAGAGTCAACTAGAACCACAACGGCAACAGGTTGTATGGTGGTCCTCAAAAGAATTTGTCCATGTCTTAGTCCTCTAACGTATTAACATTTTGTGATAAAAGAGTGAATTGTACTTATTTGGAGTCTTTGTATATTAGCTTATTCCCTTATTTTCTGGGTAGCCCTAAATAGAATCACATGTGTCCTTATAAGATAAACAGAAATGGAAATGACCCAGAAAAAAAGAGGAGGCAATGTAACCATGGTGACAGAAATTGGATTTATGCAGTCAGTATTTAATTTCCAGTATTTGGTCATTTTCTCCCAGCTTTACTGAGATATAATTATATATAACATTGTGTAAAATTAAGGTATACAATGTGCAGATTTTATACCATTGCATGGGTAAAACCTCCATCCTGGCACTTAATTACCATTTCTCTAGTGGTGAGAATATTTAAGATTTTATTCTCTTATCAATATTTAAGTATATAACATACTGCTATTAGCTATAATTATCATGATCTATACTAGATCCCCAGAATCTGCTAATTTTATAACTGAAGTTTTATATCCTTTGACCAACGCTCTATTTTCCCCACTTTCCAGCCCCTGGTGGCTGTTTCTGTGAGTTTAACTCTTTTAGATTTTCCACATATAACATCATACAGTATTTGTCTTTCTCTGTTTGACTCATTTTATTCAGCATAATGTCCTCAAGGTTCATCCAAGTTGTCACAAAAGACAGGATTTCCTACTTTTTCATGGCTGAATAATATTTTGCTGTATATATACTATGTTTTCTTTACCCATTCATCTGCTGACACTTAGGTTGTTTTCATAACTTGGCCATTGTGAATAATGCTGCAGTGAACATGCTAGAGCAGATATCACTACAAGATCCTGATCTTAATTCCTTTGGATCTATACCAAGAAGTGGAATTGCTGGATCATATAGTAGCTTTATTTTTAATTTTTTGAGGAACCTCCATACTGTTTTCCATTGTAGCTGTAGCAATTTGCATCCCACCAACAGTGCACAAGCATTCCCTTTTCTCCACACCTTTGCCAACATGTTATCTCTTCTCTTATTTTTTTAAAGAAATTACTTATTTTAAGTTCACCCATTTATTTTGAGAGAGAGAGACAGAGAAAGAGAGAGAGAGAGAGCGCGCACATGTGCAAACGGGGGGGGAGGGCAGAGTGAAAGGGAAAGAGAGAGAATCCCAAGCAGTCTTTGCACGTCAGTGGGGAACCCCAGGCATAGCTTGAACTCATGAACCATGAGATCCTGACCTGAGCTGAAATCAAGAGTCAGATGTTCAACCAACTGAGCCATGCAGGTGCCCCAAGGGATGACATTCAAATGCCACATTGTCTCATGTTGGTTTCAAATACTAGAGCAAGAACTCTATTGATTTAAAAATGAAGTTATATAGAAAAGTTAACATGTGATAAAAATAAATTGATAAGTGCATGAATATATTAAATTCATTAAATAATGGAAAGTTTATAATTAAGTATTAACATGAAGCAGCATCTTTACCTATTAAATTATGGCTGAAATCACACTCATTTCATGGAGAATATGGATGAACCAGCATACTATTGCCTTCTCCATGACATTGTAATTTCCCATAACTCTATTTTTTAAAAAGTGTCATAATTTCAACCCATGATCCACTGATGTGAAAAAAATATACACTGAAACCATCATGATGAAATTGAAAATGTTGTTTATGAAATTCTAAAGTCTTGTCTATATTGATCACAGTCAGAATTGTTTACAGATTATAGACTCAAATCTGCCATATGAAACATACAGAATGAAAATTAATGTTCAAGAAACATTCAATGACTCTTGGAAAAAATCATCACTGTTTGCATTTTTATGTAGCTTATCTGTATTTATAAATATATATTTTTATACCCACATATATAAACATATTTTCACACTTAGAGTTAGAATCTGGTTTCCTGATATCACTAATTAGATAGAGATGTCCTTGCTTATATCTAAAGACAGGAATCCAAGGGCGCCTGGGTGGCTCAGTTGGTTGAGCATCCGACTTCAGCTCAGGTCATCATCTCATGGCTCCTGAGTTTGAGCCCGGCATCATGCTCTGTGCTGACAGCTCAGAGCTTGGATCCTACTTCAGATTCTGTCTCCATCTTTCTCTCTGCCCCTACCCCGCTTGTGCTCTCTCTTTCATATAAAATAAACATAAAAAAATTTAAAGACAGGAATCCAATTAGAGAAGGATGGTGTGTCCACATATGCAAAGTATGTGAAATGGGGGTGAGTATGAACAGATGGAGAGAACTACATGGCGTGTGTGTGTGTGTGTGTGTGTGTGTGTGTGACCTCACGGGGTCAGGGATCAACTATCCTGAATTCTATTCTTCTACAGTTTTAGTCTTTAAGGATCTACGCTGTCCTGGGATCCAAATAACAATAAAAGTGTTTATCTAATGAGGAGCTTTGGATATTGAACCCTCAGGGATGCAGAGACTGCAAATAGTCTGTCTATGACCACCTCACTCAACAGCCCTGCCCAGTCAGGAAACAACACGTGAGGCACCTCCCAGAAATGATCCCACTTGCCTAGAAATGTGGGGCTTCACTCGATCGCTCTGCCCTTATCAGAGCAGACCTTCTGTTTCCATCATTCAAATCCAGAGAAGATGTCAAGTGTCATCCAGCAATGATGTCAGCCAGGTAACAGAGAGTCCCTTAGACAATGCTTTGGACATGAGGGAAGGTGTTTACTAGAGTTGTAACCCTGCATAGCCATCCGGAGAGTCCATGCCTAAGATGACCAGTACTAAATCCCCAATGGGACTCCTGCTTGAATATCATCATCTTGACATGTTATTTCGTACCTCCTCAACAATGCTAATGAGGCTCTTATTCTTCTAGTTTTCTATTCCGTCTATTTAATGGCAGGAACCATTTTGCTCATGAGCTTAAATCCTCCCCTTCACAAACATGATGACTATTATGAAATTCTCTGACACTTACTTGTATCCTTTGGTGGCGGAAGGGAGAGATATCAGCTTCATTTTAACTCCCGTACATTATACAGAAGAACCTTGGTGTTATATTTGTAGCCTGGCTGTGAAGACCTAGAAGAAAGAAGTGTAGACTCAGGCAGAGCAGGCTATCTCCTTTATCTGCGCATTCCTTTTCATAAAAATACCACATATTTTAAATTACAAGAATGGCATAGATATTATAACAATACATTTAATATGCTACCATTAACACATTTCCAGAATTAACACATGTTGGCATTCTACTATATCATCTCATGTCTATTTTTTTAATTAACAAAATAATGTAAATGCAGAAGGCATTCTTTTCTTGTACCCCTTATTTCCTCCTCACAGAGGAAACACCAGTGTAATGGTGTCCCCCAAGCATGCTTTCATGTTGTATGTGTGTATATGTATATGATATGTGTGTATATATTTATGGTATTTTATATGAATAATTTTATCTCTTGTTGGTTTTCATTTCTTATATTGATTCACAGATCCAATTTCTTGTAATATTTAATTTATTTTAATTGCTTTATGTCCATGCCAAATAAACATTGATATATTGATATTCTCCCCTTTCCCCTGTAATATGATCAAGATTCTCCAAGGGAGTTTCAGCACGTAAACCCATTCCTGAAATTTGCAATTATCACACTAAGGATGTCTTCTTACTTTTCTTTTTCCTCAACTTGCCCCAACCCATCCTAGGAGTGAAACATGCCAGATGCTGTTGTTTATGACAGAAAAAAAAATCACAATAGGAAATGTCACTATGAGGGTCTCATTAGCTAAACACTGCGCAGACTGATTTAAGCCTATTCATTTTTTTCTTTCTTTTTTTTTTATTTTAACGTTTATTTATTTTTGAGACAGAAAGAGAAAGAGCATGAACAGGGGAGGGGCAGAGAGAGAGGGAGACACAGAATCTGAAACAGGCTCCGGGCTCTGAGCGGTCAGGACAGAGCCCGACACGGGGCTCGAACTCACAGACCATGAGATCATGACCTGAGCCGAAGTCGGAGGCTTAACCGACTGAGCCACCCAGGTGCCCCAAGCCTATTCATTTTTTATCATCACAACTCCATAAAGTATTCTGATAGTTCCTAATATACACACAAGAATACCGAGATTCTAATACAGTTAAAACCTTTTCCCTATTCACAAAGCAAGTACTGGAGCCTAGATTCAGTTCAGAGTGTGTGGACTAAGTATTATACCAAGTGATTGATCCTCTGATGGCCACTGTGTCCCACAAGAAAAGACAATCACTATTGCACAGGGACAAGCCTCTTAGGATGCCTGGTGCCAGTGTCATCTTATGAGTCTGTCTTCCAAAGACAAATTGCTATTATTTTTATATGTCTATGCATTTCATCCTTTCTCCCATTTAGCTTGGGCTTTTTGTTGTTGTTGTTGTTGTTTGTAATCATATGTCACCTACTGTATTAGTGGAAGAAGATCCCTAAAGATGAGACTGATTTTGTAATTTTATTCTTATATTTCTGATTGTTTGAAGGTGTGGAATAATTCTAAAGGAATAATGCCATGTCTTCTCTATTTCATTCTTGACTTGACACAATGTGTTAGACATTCATTGCTCATTAGAATTTTGGCTGATTAACTGAATGGAGGGAAGAAGATGAGGGAAAGAAGAAGGATGCAGGGAGAAATACACAGAGGGAAAGATTCAAATATCCATTTAGGTTCACAATATAGATAAACATTTTTCTAGAACAGCAGTTCTCAGACTTTATCATATGTCAGAATCATTGGAGACCTTGTTAAAGTAGACTGCTGATCACCCACCCTGGAGCTTTTCCTCAATAAGTCTGGAGTCCAAAAATTGCAATTTCCAACAAATTCCCAGGTACTGCTGCTGTTGGTCCAGTGGCCATACATTTTATTCTCTTGTCACCCAATATTTTATATCAACAACATGGAACCCAGAAACCAAACGGATGTATCAGAGTTTCTTCTTCTGGGATTGACCGAGGATCCAGAACAGCAGCCCATACTCTTCTGCCTATTCCTGCTCATGTACCTGGTCACCATCTTGGGAAATCTGGTCGTTATCCTGGCTGTCATCTCTGACTCCCACCTCCACACCCCCATGTACTTCTTCCTCTCCAACCTGTCCTTTACTGACATCTGTTTAAGCACAACCATGATCCCAAAGATGCTGGTGAACATCCAGGCACAGAATCGGCGCATAAGTTACACAGGGTGCATCACCCAGATCTGCTTTGTCTTGGTTTTTCTTGGTTTTGAAAATTTTCTCCTTGCAGCAATGGCCTATGACCGCTATGTTGCCATTTGTCACCCACTGAGGTACACGGTTATCATGAACCCCTGCCTCTGTGGATTGTTAATTCTCCTCCCCTTGTATGTTAGCATCATGGATGCCCTCCTCCACAGTATGATGGTATTGCAATTGTCCTTCTGCATTGACTTGGAAATCCCCCACTTTTTCTGTGAACTTGCACAGGTCATCAAGCTTGCATGTTCTGATTCCTTCATCAATACCCTCTTGGCTAATTTTATGGCTAGTACACTGAGTGGTATTTCTCTCTTTGGGATCATTTTCTCTTATACTAAAATTCTATCTTCACTTTTAAGAATGCCATCAGCTGGCAGAAATTATAAAGCCTTTTCCACCTGTGGGTCTCATCTCTTAGTTGTTTCCTTGTTCTATGGGACAGGATTAGGGGTGTACATTAGTTCTGCAGTTACTGACTCTTCCAGAAAGACTTCAGTAGCTTCAGTGATGTACACTGTGGTTCCTCAATTGATGAACCCCTTTATTTATAGCCTGCGTAACAGGGATATGAAGGAAGCCTTGAGAAGAATCATCAGGTAGGATAACTTTTATTTAATGATTCTGTCATCATATTTGGGTCAGATTTTCAGAATGAGTCAAACAAAGTAAAAGGTATTCTGGTGTTTCAGATCTATCACCAAGATCATCTAAAATGACTAGATAACATGATGGCCGCATCAACTTGGGCTTCATATCTGATTTTGTGATGTTTGACAAGTGATTTCAAATGTCTAAAATCAGTTTTTTGGGGTCATGTTCCATAGAGGGAGAACCTGAATCCTGGGATCTTGTTATAGTGATTTTGGGGGACAGCATGTTCAGAATAAGGTGGGAGAAGATGGATAGGGCAGGCAAAAGGTATATGCAACATCATGGTTACAGGTACAGACTAACTTCCACCTTATCCCACAGTTAAGACCGTGAGAATCTTCCCCCAGACAGGCATACACCGTGAGGCAAGAAAGCTGGCCTTTCTTACCCCCACGCAGTAATCACTGAGAGTTGTCTCTCTCAAACTCTATCTCTCTGGAGCAACATAAGAATCCACCAAACTCAGTTTTATCATCTGTAGCATCAGTGAAATCTGATTATCTCAGTGGTTTTAGGCAGTTGTCAGATATGTGAACTTGAAACTGAAAATCTTTGGTTCTTATAATAAAAAGACAATTTCTTTAATATTCGCAAACAAGAAAGTTAGCTATCTTTTTTCTTCTTTTAAAATTTTTTTTTAATATTTATTTTTGAGAGAGACAGAGTATAATTGGGGGAGGGGCAGAGAGAGAAGGAGACACAGAATCCTAAGCCAGCTCCAGTCTCTGAGCTATTAGTGCAGAGCCCGATGTGGGTCTCAAACTCACAAACTGTGTGATCATGACCTGAGCCGAAGTCGGACGCTTAACTGACGGAGCCACCCAGGCACCCCTCTTCTTCTTCTTCTTTTTTTAAGTTTACTGTTTATTTTGAGAGAGAGAGAGAGAGAGAGAACATGAGCATGAAGGGAAGGGCAGAAAGAGAGGGAGAGAGAATCCCAAGCAGGCTCCATGCTGTCAGCACAGAGCCCCATTTGGGGCTTGATCTCACAAATCATGAGATTGTGACCTGAACCGAGATCAAGAACCAGAGTATTTACCGAGTGAGCCACTCAGGTTCTCCAGGAGCTATTTTTCATACAGGGACTTCAGAGATAGGGAATGTACATGGATGGGAGAGTAGGAATATATTTAGCTTTAGATGAAGTGGCTTCATTCAAGGACAGATGGTGGCAGCAGACACAGGTGTCATATTCAGTCATGATGCCCAGGGACAGAATACTGTCTTTCCCTGAGCTATTTGATAATTGGTTTTTCCATGGCATCATTCAGAAGATATCCCCTTAAGTCTCATCGCTGAGAAGAGAATCATATGCTCCTTCTTAATCTAATTACTGGTGTGGGAGAAATGATTAAAATCAAAGCCTTAGACTGACTGTCTGAGGTTAATTCTTGTTGGACAATCAACTGTCATAACTATTACAAGCACCTAATACGATGTCTGACATACTGGGGAACTCAACAGCATCTAACTGGTATCATAGTTTTTCATATCTTATCTATATACATAAGTTTAATAATCCTTTTGAACTCACATCTTTTTGCCGCCTATTTCTACATTTATATTTGTTTATCTTTACTGCAGCTTTTCTGGTCTGAGCAATGTAATCATTAATTATTGAGTAGGTAGGATAATGGGTGTTCATCTTTTTTTCTGACACTCTATTTGCTTCGATTCCTTCTCATTTATTTATTTTTTTTAAAAAGCCTGCTTATTTTGAGAGAGAGGGAGGGGAAGGGGCAGAGAGGGAGAGAGAGAATCCCAAGCAGGCTCTGCACTGTCAGTGTAGAACCCAACACGACGCTCCATCTCATGAACCTTGAGATCATAACCGGAGCAGAAATCAAGAGTCAGATGCTTAACCCACTGAGCCACCCAGGTGCCCCTCTTTGATGTATTAAGAATGTACCTTAAAAAAATAACAGAATTATCTGTGTTTTAATTTATTTCTTTAGTTACCTCTCCATGCAGTATTTCTCACTCATCTCAGGAGGGGTCCACACAGAGATATATGACTGAGTAAAATTGATGGAATGACTGAAGTCTTAAAGAGTTGGCTGCTAAATTAGGGCTTTTATGCAAAACATTATCATGTGTTATTATGAAGAAAACAGTGTTTCTGCAGAGAAGACATTGAGTGTAAAATAAGAGAGGAGAAAAGAAGTTGGTAGCATTAGGGGCCATCACTTTTTCCACAAGTACAAAAATGTGGAGCCATCAGACAGAAGTATCTTTATGGATGTGTGTATTAGGGGAGAAGGACAGAGGTCTCCCAGGATAACCAAAGGAGTGCCATTCCTTGAGGAGGTATTGTGTCAGCACCCAGCTGGGGGACAGCTCCCTGCCTGCTGCCCTGGTGAGTCTTCTAATGCAGAACTCTCTCCATTGACACCCACAGAACACCTGCACAGATGGATGGCCTGAGGCACTTGTCCACACTGCAGATTTCTGATCTGCCTCTGAGAACTACTGACTTTGTGTCACTGGAGAGACATCGAAAGGATGAGTTTGTAAATAAGTACTTTGTAAATTTCTGATACACTCCAAAGTCTGAGAAACATGACATAAATATTAAAAGAACGTGGAAGAATATATTTGTATTTCAGAATATGAAAGACCTTACTTCAATTTTACTCGTTAAAACATCGTAGATGAAGTGGCATATAAAGTACATCTATAGTTCTTAAATGGTAATATGATGAAAACATAATACCCATTACCAGGTTAAAGCATAGAATATACTTGAAGAGGGGCGCCTGGGTGGCTCAGTTGGTTAAGCATCTGACTTTGGCTCAGGTCATGATCTCGCGGTCTGTGAGTTTGAGCCCCGCGTTGGGCTCTGTGCTGACAGCTCAGAGCCTGGAGCCTGCCTCAGATTCTGTGTTTCCCTCTCTCTCTGACCCTCCCCCATTCATGCTCTGTCTCTCTCTGTCTCAAAAATAAATAAACGTTAAAAAAATGTTTTTAAAAAGAAAAAGAATATACTCAAAGAGTTTCCAAGTCACATCACCTTTCCCATCCCAGAGGTAACCACTATTCTGAATTCTATATGCACCATTTCTTTAATGTTTTAGTCCATTGAATTCTATGAAATTGCCTGTATTTTGTCATGTTTCCTCTACACTCAGACATATTCATAGATTCAACTGCGTCTTTCTATCACCCTGTATATATCCCTATACCATTTGTTAACTATATTCTACAAATAAATTTGCCTCTTTTTGAACTTATTAAAAGTTTAGTCTTTAAGTTTGAATTCTGTGTCTTATTTTTTGCATCATTTTGCCATTGGGTTTCAAACCTTTTGTGGGGTATAGCACTAATTTATTCACTTTCTATATCATATAATTTGACATTGTGAAGGATGATATCACAAAATAGTAGTCCATTCCTACATGGATGGAACATTTGGTAGCTTGTTTTTCACTATTATGAATACCACAGTTTGAATAATCTCATACGTATCTCCTGGCAAAAATGAGGGAAAGTTTTATACTAGGAACCAAGTTATTGGATATAAGGGCCTATTCTCCTTTGGGTGGTCCACACAAGTTTTTCAAAGTGGTTGAGTCAATTTTAATTCTCATATGATGTTTCTTGAGATCCACATCACTTCCCAACACGACTCTAACAATCTAGTGGTTGTAAAACATTATCTCAATAATTTAGATTTCTCTTGTTCTGAGAGAGAGTATCTTGTCACTTATTATGGGCCATTTATTTTTCCTCTTCTGTGAAATATCTATTTATAGTATTTCTATTGAGCTACCTATTTTTTCTTATTAGTTCATAGGAGTTTTTATTTAATTGAGATGGTAAATTGTTTTTAGTTACATACATTGAAAATTTGTTTCAAAAACTTTGTACTTTATTTTGTAAATAAGTTGCAATGTGTTTTGGATGAACATAAATGCTTAGTTTTACTACTGTTGAATTTGTCAATGTTTTCTTGAGTGGTTTGTTCTCAATAGTCTTGTTTCTATAACCCATACTTACCTCAAAATAAAGGATTTATAGCTTTGGCTTGTACATTTGAGGCATGAACCTACCTGGAGTTTGACCTTGACTATGATGTGATATCGGTAGCTAAATTCATTTTATGTCCCTGTACCTTTTAATTAGTTCATTCATTCACTGTAATCCCACTTCTTCAATAAAAAAAGTTGCCCGTTCATATCTGGGCTCTTGCTTCTGATCACTTGTCTCTGTCAATGTCTTAATAATTGTCTCATAACATGGGGTGCCTGAGTGGCTGAGTCGGTTAATGTCCGACTCTTGATCTCAGCTCAGGTCTTGATCTAGGTTGTGAGTTCCAGCCTCACTTTGGGCTTTGTGTTGGGCATGAAGTCTACTTTAAAAAAAAATTGTATCCTAACAGCTAAAATAAAATTTCTTGTCCCCAACAAGTAAACAGTCCTCAAATCTTACGATTACATCCTCAGAGCCATATGGCATCACAGATTGACTGCTACTCTGATAATTTGTAATTTAGTGCAACTATATGGATAGCCAAGAACCATAATTTTAACCCATGGTCCTTGATGTGAAAAAAAAAAGTGTATTTAAGCCATTAATATTGAATTGGGAAAAGTTGGTAATGAAATTTTATAAAGAGAACAAATGTCTGTTACACTTGAGTACATAGACTATATCAGCAACTGCTAAATATAATATGCACAGGTGAAATCAGCATTCAATGAGCCATACATAACATTAGCCCTTAGTGTTTGCATTTTTAAGGCATATTTCCTACATTATCACATGTATTAATCTAGGTAATATTTATCAATCCATGGAAGGAAATTATATGTTTTTAGCTCAAATGTAGTATGTGTAGGTCTTCTTGAGATTGTTATTAAAACAGGGTTGAATTTAAATATACCTTTAGGGGTTCCTGGGTGGCTCAGTCAGTTAAGCATCTGATCTTTGTTTCAGTTCAGGTCATGATCTCACGGTTTGTGAGACGGAGCCCTGTATCAGGCTGTCCCCAGCATAGAGCCTGCTTGGGATTCTCTCTCCCTCTCTTTCTGCCCCTCCCCCACCTTTCAAAGTAAATAAATAAACATGAAAAAAACAAATAAACAGACCTCTAAAAAAGACTAGAATCTAATAACAGAAGGAAGATGTGTTTGGGTGTGTAGGTGACTTGAAATGGATGTGAGCCAAGAACTGTGGAGGAAGAAGATAAGCATATGTTTGACCACTCAGAGTGAGAGCATCAGACGAAACAGAGTTCATCTCTGAGCCACAAGCCTCCAGGATTTGTGCTGCCCTGTGATCACATGAGAGTAAAAGAGTTCGGCTAATGAGGAGCTTTGGATATTGAACCCCCAAAGGACAAAGAGACTGCAAATAGTCTGCCTGTGACCACCCCACTCAACAGCCACACCCACCTGGGGCTAGTCTCAGGGTCCATTATTTCTGCACGGGAGTCCAGTGCTTCACTATCTTTCTGTGCTCAATGAGAACAGGGCTTTCGTGTTTCTTCTTCACACCCAAGGAAGAACTAAATGTTATTCCTTACTGTTGACACCCAGGTAATCTCAAGTCCCGTACTTTATGTTTTACAATAAGGACAGTTCTTTGTTTACAGGGCCATTTGGCGATTTTGAGATGAGAACACGCAGAAGATGAGAATTGGGCCACCTCTGAGGTGCCTCCCTAATGGCCCATCAATCTTCTCCCCCACCTGTTTGATTTCACCTTTGCACCAATGCTTGACCATCTCTCATCCTGCTAATCACCGACTCCGATCCTAAAGTCCTGGTACTTTTTCCCTTCTCAAGAGCAATCTACTTTTGCTCAATTTTGAATACAATTCTAGAATTCTCTAACATTTTAAAAAATTTCTTCGGCATAGTACAGAGATGTATGGCCAGCCTCTCCTTTCCTTTCCTCTCCTGGCTCATGATACTCCTTTCTAGAAGAGATCTTTGGTTTTGACACTGTTTCCTGGTTGTAAGTATTCTGAGAAAGAGGAGGTAGAGAATGAGGCAGATCCCAAAACTACACCACAGCCTACCTGTTTCTTTTTAGTAATCTATGAAATATTTAAAAGACAAAAGAGCATAGAATAATAAAACAAATAAGCATGTACCCATGCTTCAAGATTTAGTAAGACTTGATTATTTTGCCACCAGAGTTCTTTTAAGTTTTTATTTAAATTCCAGTTAGTTAACATACAGTGTAATATTTGTTTCAGGTGTACAATTTAGTCATTCAACACTTTCATACCACACCTGGTGCTCATCACAAGGACACTCCTTTATCCCCACCCCCTATTTCACTCACCACCACCCCCACCTCCCCTCTTGTAACCATCAGTTTGTTCACCATCAGTTTGTTCACCATAGTTAAGAGTCTGTTTCTTATTCTCTCTCTCTTTTTCTCTTATTTTTTTTCCTTTGCCCATTTGTTTTGTTTCTTAAATTCCACATGAATAAAATCATATGGCATTTGTCTTTTTCTAACTGACTTATTGCACTTAGCATAATACACTCTAGCTCCATCCATGTTGTTGCAAGTGGCAAACTTCATTCTTTTTTTTTTATGTCTGAGTAAAATATTCCATTGTATGCATATACACCACCTCTTCTTTCTCCATTCATCAATTGATGGATATTTGAGCTGCTTCCATATTTTGGCTATTGTAGATAATGCTGCTATAAACAAAGGGAGTGTGTGTTCCTTTGAATTAGTGTTATTGTATTCTTTGGGTAAATACCCAGTAGCTCCATTGCTGTATCATATGGTAGTTCTATTTTAACTTTTTGAGGAACATCCATACTATTTTTCACACAGAGTTCTTTTTTTGAATAACAAAATAA
Source organism: Panthera leo (assembly GCF_018350215.1). Taxonomy (NCBI): domain Eukaryota; kingdom Metazoa; phylum Chordata; class Mammalia; order Carnivora; family Felidae; genus Panthera; species Panthera leo. The sequence goes on from NC_056680.1 coordinate 6,806,474, forward strand.
CATGGAACAAACTATTGTTTATCAGAGGGACGTGGCGGGGGGTTGGGGGCACTGTGTGAAATAGGTGAGGGAGATTAAGAGTACATTTATTGTGATGAGCACGGAGTAATGTGTAGAATTGTTGAATCACTAAATTGTACACCTGAAACTAATACAACACTGTATGTTAACTATACTGGAAAAAAACAAAAAAAAAAACCTTTAAAAGGTAACAAAATAATATAAATAAAGACAGCATATCCTTTCTGTTCCCCTCCATTCCCAGAGGCAACCACAGTCTTGAATTTGGTTGTTCTCCACATGTTATTTAAATTGTTTACACATTGTGTGTGTGGGGGGGGGGGGGGAGGGATGTATAAAAGGCAACAATAAAATGCTTCTCAGCTGGAAAAAAGTTAAATTGTGATGTAATAAGACATTAGAATAAAGTAAGGTAGTTAAAGTTAATAAACCAGAGAAAAAAGTACCAAGACCTTAAATGTATTATTTTTAAAAGCAAACTGTAGTGGTGCCAGGGTGGCTCAGTCGGTTGAGCATCTGACTCTTGGTTTTGGCTGAGGTTGTGATTTCAGGGTCATGGAACTGAGCCCTGCATCAGTCTCTGTGCTGAGCAGGGAGACTTCTTGGGGGTTCTTTCTCTCTCTCTCTCTCCCTCTCCCTCTCTGCCTCTCTCTCCCACTCGTGCACATGTTGCTCTCTCACTCTAAAATAAAGTTTTAAAAACTTCCTAAAAAATAAACAAAAATCAAATGCAATATGTCAGGTTTAAAATGCAAAACAAAAGCTTATGTATTTTTATTCAAATATTAAAACCACAAGGGAATAATGAATTCTAAATTCAATATGGTGATTCCCTTGGGCAAGAAAAAGTTATTGAGGACATGGGAAAATAAATATGTATTAATTTAATTCTTTAAAATATTTACTAAAATATGGCAATACATTTTAATTTAGTGGTCCTTAGTGGTAGATACCCAGGACTTTGTTTTCTCTATACTTTTTGTATACTTGAAATGTTTTATAATAAGAAATTAAAGTTTTAAGATCAGTGTTATTTAAAACACTTAAATTATATCATGATATAGGTCTTGTTAGGCGAATTACTTTCTCTTTGGAGTTTTTATTATTTGTGTTGATACATCTGGGTCTAATGTATTCATTTTATTTGCTATACATTTTATCATGTCTATGAGAAATGAGCATTAACCATTGATGTCCATTCAGATTGTTCACCTCTGTTTCCCTATGTAAGCAATTATTCCGCAAAGAGATTCAACACATCCATTTTTCCCTGAATTTTATGGTTGCCATGCTAAAGATATCCTTTGTTTCTCCTCTCTTCCTACACTTTGTCCCACCTATCACTTCCCTTTTGTAATGAATCACACCAGGTGGTACACTTGTGTCTGTGACAGAACCAAATCACAATAGGAAGTATTAAAAGTGTCTCATATATCAAACACTGTGCTTGGTGATTTGGTCTACTCATTACTAATTCTTGCAACATTCCCATAAGGTTTTACAGTGTCTCACATTATCCAAATGAGACCAAGTCTTCTCACACAGTTGAAAAAACAAAATGCCCTTCTTTACAAAGCAAGTACTGGAGACAGAATTAAACTTAGATGTGTCCGAATTGAAATACTGATGGATGCTCTCGGTTGCTTGTTTTTATGACTCCATGCTAAGGGCTCATATTTTCTCATTGGTGAAACAGAGATTACCTAGGGCCATTCAGTTCTAAACATTAGTATGTTAATGGACTGTTCACAGAAGAAAACTTTTTAGACTTTTTCTAAAACTTTGGTTCATAAGAGTATCTAGCAGGTCCATTGATGCACCCAGGACATAGCCAATTATGTCTTGTCTGTTTGAGGTAATCCAATAACATTATTCTCAGGAGCTCACTGTAAAACAGGAAATAGGAGTGTCATTGAGTTCTTCCTGATACATAAACTAAGGATTCCTTTGGAAACGACTGGCCAATGCTGCCTGACCCAGACTTTGATGGGGCCTAAAAGACATAGAAAGAGGATGATCTAAATTTCTATCATTGATTTTCAACATTTCTTTCCTTAAAATTATCTGTTTTACAATAGAGACAGAGTTGTCGTTTGTCAAAAAGCAACAGAAAATCAATTAAACTGCTGAGTAGGAAGGGATTGATTATTTCTATAAACTACCGTAAAAAGAGGGAATGTTTTCATTCTTATGTGGATACTGAGAAACTTAACAGAAGACCATGGGGGAGGGGAAGAAAAAAAAAGAGGTTAGAGAGGGAGAGAGACAAAACATAAGAGACTCTTAAAACTGAGAACAGACTGAGGGTTGATGGGGGGTGGGAGGGAGAGGAGGGCGGGTGATAGGTATTGAGGAGGGCACCTGTTGGGATGAGCACTGGGTGTTGTATGGAAACCAATTTGACAATAAATTTCATATTTAAGCAAAAAAAAAAAAAGAGGGAAATGAGGGGTGCCTGGGTGGTCCATAAACTACCATAAAAAGAGGAAAACGAAAGAAGGCACTGATCTCAAGAAGGTACCTTGGAAAGGAAAACAGTCAAAGTTGATTTAGAAGTAATTGCTTATTAATGAAGATAATGATCAACTTGTTATTCTAAAATTTGAATTTGTTTATAGTCTTTTCCCATTGTTTTGCATGTAAAAATGTGACTGGCAATTAAGGAGTGTACATGTATTTATTTCATATGCTGTTGCTCTGTGTGTGTGTGTGTGTGTGTGTGTGTGTGTGTGTGTGTGTGTCCCTGTCCCTGGTGGGGGGAGGTAAGTCATTCCTAAAACTAAGCTCCCATTTATATTGATTAAACTTTTTAAGTCCCACCAACAAGGGGTTTGAGGTATCCAGATATACCTTTCTTGATTTCCGTTTCCCCTCTTAGGGTTAACTTGACAATCTGCTTCCTCTTCTCACTACTGCAGCAATGCTCCTGTCAAACATCCTGAACATTAGTGCCCGTAGATTTTACCTTTCTCATCCCAGGATTCTGCTTTTAACATACTAAAAAAACATACTTGTTTTTTTACTTGTTTTACTTGTTTTAAAAACTAAAAACATACTTGTTTTTGCTTTTTTTTCTCTCTCTTTCAAGGCCCCCGTGCATTTCCTCCTTCATCCAATTCCTCAGTTTGGGGGAAAAAAAACAGAGATGTGTTATGTATCACCTTATAAGAATGGGTTTTTTTTTTTTTTTTACATTTTTAACGTTTGTTTATTTATTTATTTATTTATTTATTTATTTATTTATTTATTTAGAGAGACAGAAAGCACACAGGCAATGCAGGGGAGGCTCTGAGAGGGAGGGAAAGAGAATCCCAAGCAGGCTCTGCATTGTCAGAGCAGAGCCCGACTTGGAGCTCGATCCTGAAAACCATGAGATCATGACCTGAGCTGAGATCAAGAGTTGGATATTTGGAGCGCCTGGGCAGCTCAGTTGGTTAGATGTCTGAGTCTTGATTTCAGCTCAGGTCACGATCTCACAGTTTGAGAATCTGAGCCCCGTGTTGGGCTCTGCACTGACAGCAAGGAGCCTGCTTGGGATTCTCTTTCTCTCCTCTCTCTCTCTGTCCCTCCGCTGCTCTCGCTCTCTCTTGCTCTCTCAAAATAAATAAACTTAAAAAAAAAAGAGTCAGACACTTAACTGAATGAGCCACCCAGGCACCCTGCGAGTGTTTAAATACTCTAATGTTAGGAGAAAAGTGAATCCTATTAAAATAATAACCACAACAGCTTAAAGCACCAGGAAAGCACTTGCAGTCTTATGCCAGTGGAAACTTCCAAAAGGCAAGCGATGAAGTCTGATCAATGCTTTAGGACACCTAAATCTGCACTAGTCAGAGATTGCATCATATGGTGTTATGAGTTCAGCTCCAAAGTCTGGAAGCCTGAGTTCAATTCGATTCATGTCAGGATTTTCTAAAATAAGGCATCACTGGGGTGCCTGGGTGGTTCAGTCAGTTGAGCATCCGACTTCAGCTGAGGTCATGATGTCACATTTTGTGAGTTCAAGCCCCACAGCAGGCTCTCTGCTGTCAGCACAGAGCCTGCTTCATATCCTCTGTCCTCCTGTCTCTTTGCTCCTTCCCCACTCGTTCTCTCTAAATAAACAAACTTTAAAATAAGGCATCCTTGTTATGTGTCCTCTCTGTTATGTGTTGTCTCACCTGTATTTTTCCCATCAGACTTATCAAGAACATGGAACCAGAAAACCAAACAGGTGTAACAGAATTCCTCCTCCTGGGTCTCTCAGAAAATCCAGAATGGCAGCCTCTTCTCTTTGGGCTATTCCTGACCATGTATCTGACCACTGTGCTTGGGAACCTACTCATCATCCTGACTATCAGCTCTGACTCCCATCTCCATACACCCATGTACTTCTTCCTCTCCCACCTGGCCTTCACTGACATCTGTTTCAGCACCACCACCATCCCCAAGATGCTTGTGAACATCCAAAGACAGAGCAAATCTATCAGTTACACAGGCTGCCTCAGCCAGGTCTGCTTCGTCCTGTTTTTTGCAGGCTTGGAAAACTTTCTCCTTGCAGCAATGGCTTATGACCGGTATGTGGCCATCTGCCATCCACTGAGGTACACAGTCATCATGAACCCCCACCTCTGTGCCCTGCTGATTCTACTCTCCCTGAGCATCAGCATTGCAGATGCCCTACTCCACAGTCTGATGGTGCTGCGACTCTCCTTCTGCGCAGACCTGGGAATTGCTCATTTCTTCTGTGAACTTGCTCAGGTCATCAAGCTCGCCTGTTCTGATACCCTCATCAATAACATCGTGGTGTATTTAGTGACTAGCGTTTTGGGTGGTATTCCTTTCCTTGGGATTATTTTCTCTTATACTCAAATTGTCTCTTCCATTCTGAGAATGCCATCAGCTGGGGGGAAACATAAAGCCTTTTCCACCTGTGGGTCTCATCTCTCCGTGGTTTCCTTGTTCTATGGGACAGCTTTTGGGGTGTACATTAGTTCCGCAGTTACTCATTCTTCCAAGGATACTGCAGTAGCCTCCGTGATGTATACCGTGGTCCCTCAAATGTTGAACCCTTTTATCTATAGCCTGAGGAACAAGGACATGAAGGGAGCCTTGAGGAAACTGATCTGAGAAACATCTCCTTTTTTATTATTGTGTTACCTGTCTTGGTCTTGGGCTTCTAGGGTAAGCCAAAGTGCAGGAATATTGGGAGAGTCAGATTGTCTGACCCTTCCTTCACTAAGTTCTTAAGTTTCAGTGGTTAAATACCATAAGAGTAGCTCAAGTTAGTTTGAAAAACAACTTTAGTTTTCTTTAACTTTGGTATCTTTGAAAATTTATGTGGACACTCTGAGCTTGATTTTTTTTTTTTTTTGGAACCATCAAAGCAGATGGTAATAATTCCATTACATCCCATTGTATATCAAATCATTATGTGCACCTTAAACATATAATTTTAAAAGGAGGTAGAGAGAAAAGCATAGATTTCTTAGTCTCTCAGCGTGAGATAATCAGCCTATGTGAATTTAGGAAAGAGAAGGAATTTGGCAAATTAAGGTCTCCTTTCCTTTACCAATTCTCCTGATAATCTTCTATAACAAGAACTCCAATGGTGCCAGCTTCCTGCTAACCAATTTGTTTAAATATTCTGAGTCCTATAAGCTAAAGGCTTTTGTTGAATGACACCATCCTTCCCCTGCAAAAGCACATTGTCATAAGTAAATTGTCCAATGCTTCTGTCCTCAATAAATCTTCACATGTGTGCAGGTTTCATTGGTTCTGCTTTTCAGTCTGTGCCAGAACCACACCATTTTAGTTACTGTATCTCCATAATTAATCTTGATAGACGTGAAAGCAATTACTCTACTTTGTTCTTCTCTCTCATCAAGTCAAGTATTCTTTCTCCACTGCTCTTTCATATAAATTTTAAAATCTGTCCCTCAAATACAGTAACATCTCAGAATTTCCATTTAATCTATAAAGGTATTTAAGGCAAATTGACATTTCTTTTATGTTTATTTATTTTGAGAGAGACAGAGTGAACAAGGGAGGGGTAGAGAGAGAGGGAGAGAGAGAAAATCCCAAGCAGGCTCTGCATTATGAGTGCAGAGTCCAAAGCAGGGCTCTAACTCATGAACCATGAGATCATGACCTGAGCCAAAACCAAGAGCCAGCCACTTAATCCACAGAGCCATCCTGGTGCCCTACACATTGACATTTCTATGCTATTGTATATATCTATCCAAAAATAGAGTGTTCTTTCTATTTATTTGAGTCTTCTTTATAACTATTTTTAATTTTTTTGAAGACCTGCTATACTGTTTTCCATAGCAGCTGTACCAGTTTATATTCCAATAAATAGTGTAAAATGGTTGCCTTTTCTCCATGTACTTGCTGGTATTTGTTGTCTAGTCTTTTTTAGTCATAGCCATCTTAACAGGTATAAAGTGATATCTCATTGAGGTTTGTATTTGCATTTCCCTATGTTTAGTGATGTTGGGAAACTTTTTATGTACATTTTGGCAATTTCTATGTCTTTTTTTAAAAAAAGCTGTAAGTGTTGAATCACTAAATTATACACCTGAAACTAATATTACACTGTATGCTAATGAACTGGAATTTAAATAAAAAATAGGGGCGCCTGGGTGGCTGAGTTGGTTAAGCATCTGACTTCAGCTCAGGTCACGATCTCATGGTTTGTGAGTTCGAGCCCCGTGTCAGGCTCTGTGCTGACAGCTCAGAGCCTGGAGCCTGCTTTGGATTCTGTGTCTCCCTGTCTCTCTCTCTGTCCCTCCCCCATTTGTGCTCTCTCTCTCTCTCTTTCAAAAGTAAATAAACATTAAAATTAATTAATTAATGAATTAAAAAGCTGTCTATTTGGGTCCTTTGCCTATTTTAAATCAGATTATCTGTATTTTTGCCATTCAGTTGTATGAGTTCCTTATATAGTGGGGATATCAACCCCTTATTGGATACGAGCTTTGCAGATTTTCTTGGATTCCACAAGTTGCCTTTTCATTTTGTTGATTGTTTCCTTTCCTGTGTAGAGTCTTTTAAGTCTGATATAGTCTGACATGTTTGTTTTTGCTTTGTTGCCTTTGCTTTTGGTGTCAAGTCCAAAAAATCATCATCAAGACCAACGTCAGGGAGGTTATCCTCCACATTTTCTCCTAAGAGCTTTACAGTTTCAGATCTTCCGTGTAAGTTTTCGATCCATTCTGAATTGACTTTTGTGAGTGGTGTAAGATTGGGACCCAGTTTCATTCTTTAATCCTCATTACCCAGAAGAGTTAGTATCCACTCACCTGTTTACATAAATCAGCAGAACTGCTTGGCTCCAGTCCACCTACCAATTATGGTTTTTTTGTTTATTTGTTTATTTTTGGTACGTGGGAAACTTTATCATTTTTTGACCTCAGCAAAGTCTTCGTATTTCCCTATTATTCATGTGTTTCAAGTTCATTAGTGTTAATATGGGGAAGAGTGATATTACAAGGCCATCTTGTCATAACTTTATTTTCGAAAATTATATTTCAAAATATAAAGAAAATTCCTTTAGAGGGTGTTAAAATGTGAAATAAATTGGTGAATACATGAAAATACTGAAGTCCTTAAAGAAAAATATTTTTGAGTATTAACATGGAATATCATCTATACCTATTAAATCACAGATGAAATCTCTGGGTAATGGACAAATTGTACATTACCGCCTTTCAGTTACGTTGTACTTTACCACAACACAATTAAAAATGAAGAACCAGAGGCCCCTGGGTGGCTCAGTCCGTTAAGCATCCAACTTTGGCTCAGGTCATGATCTCACAGTTTGTGGGTTCGACCCCCACATTGGGCTCTGTGCTGACAGCTCAGAGCCTGGAGCCTGCTTCGGATTCTGTGTCTCCCTCTCTCTCTCTGCCCCTCCCCTGCTCATGCTCTGTCTCTCTCTGTCTCTCAAAAATAAACAAACTTAAAAAAAATGAAGAACCATAATTCAATCCAAAATCTCCCAGTGTGAAGAATAATATACATTGAACCCATTTGTGGAATTGGAACCAGTGATTATGAAAGTTTAAAAGGAGAGGATGAAGCCTATCTACATTGATTGCAGCTACAAGGATCACAAAGGATAGATGAGAATCTGCCATGTAAAATACAGAGAAAAGGAAAAAAGGTACAGGAAACATTCAGTGACTCTAGAGGTGAAATATGTCTAGGAGTTTGAATTTTACAATATCTTAACTATAATCACAAATATGGTATTTATACCCAGTACATAAACAATATTTGCACACTTAAAATTGGAATCAGGTTTCAATACATCATTAATCACATAGTGATGCCTCTCTTTGTAACTGTAAAAAAAGAAACCTAGAATTCATTAGAAAAGGATTCTGTGTATATGTGCACAAGGTATTTCAAATGAGGGTGAGCATGAGCAGGTAGAGAAAATAGAGGGCATACACCTGGCCTAATAGGGTCAAGGATTAGCCATCATACATTCCTCTATTCTATGGTCTTGGTCTTTAAGGATTTTCACAGCCCAGGGATCAGAATGACATTAAAAGTATTGTCTAATGAGGAGCTTTGGATATTGATCCCCAGAGATACAACACTGTAAAGTGCCAGCCTGTGACAGCTTCTTCCAACAGCCCTTGCCTAGTCAGGAAGAAGCACACCTGAGGTTCCATCCAGGAATGATCTTTCTTGACCACAAGCCCATTGCCTTACTCAGTCTCTCTGCCTTTCCAGAAGACAGATCTTCAATCTTTGTATCTCAGTGACATGTCATACATCATTCCACATTGATGCCAGCCAAGTAAATGAAAGTACCTTAGTTAATGCTTCTGTAAGGAGGACAGGTATTTTACTAGATTCATCCAGAAGAAGCAATGAGGGGTGTGCATGCATGGAATGATGGGAACCGAGTATCCAATGGCACTCCAGGTTGACTTCCTGTTGACTAGTTCCCATCTATCTTTGTACCAATCACTCACCCAATTCTCAATCTGCTGGTCTCCAAAACTCTCTTAAAAATGACAGAAAAATAAAAAATAACTGAACCTGTTTCCCTCCTGAGTGGAAATCTCCCCCTCCCTTTTTTTAATGTAAAAGGACATTTGACATGTGAAGCAAATCATGATATACTTTCAAGTGGATAAAGTAAATTACAAAGCAGCATGGGTAGGGGTGCCTGGGTAGCTCAGTCGGTTAAGCGTCCTACTTCAGCTCAGGTCATGATCTCGCAATTTGTGAGCTCGAGCCCCGCATCAGGCTCTGTGCTGACAACTCAGAGCCTGGAGCCTGCTTCGGATTCTGTGTCTCCCCCTCTCTCTACCCCTTCCTTGCTCATGCTCTGTGTCTCTCTGTCTCTCAATAATAAGTAAATGTTAAAAAAATAAAAAAAAAAAAAAAAACAAAGCAGCATGTGTAATATTAATGTAAAGAAAAGTCACCTATAGGTATAAGCTTACAAGGAACTTTTGTTGTCCTTTTTTGGTTTCTTTTTTTTTTTTCAATTTCTTTTTTTTTTTTAATTTTTATTAGATTCTTGTTAACATATACTGTAATATTGGTTTTGGGAGTAGAATTTAGTGATTCATCACTTACACATAACACACAGTGTTCATCACAGCAAATGCCCTCCTTAATACCCATCACCTATTTATCCCATCTCCTCCCCCCCACCTCCCCTCCAGCAACCCTCTGTTCTCAGCATGTGCCCCTTCAAATGAATATTTTTGTATCTTTTGGGTAAATACCTAGTAGTGCAATTAGTGTGTTATAGGGTAGGTCTGTTTTTAACTTTCTGAGGAACCTCCCTACTGTTTTCCACAATGGCTGTACCAGTTTGCATTCCCACCAGCAATGTAAGAAGTTCCTCTTTCTCTACATCCCACCAACACTTGTTTCCTGTGTTGTCGATTTTAGCCATTCTGACATGTATGAGGTGGTATCTCATTGCGGTTTTGATTTGTATTTACCTGATGAGCATCTTTTCATGTTTCTGTTAGCCATCTGGATGTCTTCTTTGGGAAAATGTCTGTTCATGTCTTCTGCCCATTTCTTCACTGGATTATTTGTTTTTTGAGTTTAAGGTTGGTAAGTTCTTTTATAGATTTTGGATACTAACATTTTATCAGATGTGTCATTTGCAAATACCTTCTTCCATTCCATTGGCTACCTTTTAGTTTTGTTGATTGTTTCCTTTGCTGTGCAAGAAGCCTTTTATCTTGATAAAGTCCCAATAGTTCATTTTTGCTTTTGTTTCCCTTGCCTGCAGAGACGAGTCTAGTACGAAGTTGCCACCAAGGTCAAAGAGGTTGCTGCCTATGTTCTTCTCTAGGATTTTGATGGTTTAGAAATCTGCTCTTTTTAACACAAGATGACTATTATAAACTCTCTGACATTTACTTGAATTCTTGTGGTGGTTGTAGGGAACGGGTTTGGTCAGCTTTTCCTTTTATTTGCCTTCTTGATTCTTGATATACCATTGCATAGAAGGGTGTATTATCCCTGTAGCTTCCTTGAGGACACAAAGGAGACACAAGATACAAAGATATAGCCGGCTACCTTCCTAGTACACATATTTCTCTGTAAAATTACCAATCATTTTATATAACTATAGCAGAGATATACAATAAAAAACATATGATCACCCTTCAACTCATTCCAGAATTAGTAAACATTTAAATGTTGACTTTCTGCTGTATTGGCTTCAGGTCATTTTTATAAAGTTATACACACACACACACACACACACACGCGCGCGCGCAAAAAGAAAGCACCTCTTTCTATACACCTCCTTTTCATTTTTTTTAATGTTTATTTTTGAGAGAGAGAGAGACCTAGCGTGAGTGGGGGAGGGGCAGAGAGAAAGGGAGACACAGAACCAAAACAGGCTCCAGGCTCTGAGCTGTCAGCACAGAGCCCGATGTGGTTCCCAATCTTGGGAACCACAAGATCATGACCTAGGTTGACAGACGCTCAACCGACTGAGCCACCCAGGCGTCCCTACCCAGTTCTTCTTTGTTCCCCTTCTCAGAGACAATACAATCTTGAATATGATGTCATCCCCCCATGCATGGCTTTATATTGCACATGTTTTCATAAACAGGTATAGGATAAAAGGCATTAACATCATATCTATCTGATAGGGAATGGAGAAATAAATAGTAATAAATATACCAACATAATCAGAAAATAAATTCCATAAGAATGCTCATTTTACATGGTATGGGCTGTATGATTCCATTTATATGAAGCTTTTAAAATGCAAGAGAATGTAATTTTCATAAAATGATAATACCAATCATAGTAAAAATCACAGGGGAATAATGTATATAAAGTGAGTGTAGTGGTTCCCCTGGGGAAGGAAAAGAATCAAGATTTGATGGTGCAGATTTATGATGTGGGGGTTTCACCTATATCTATATTATGTTACAATAAAAACACCTAGAATGAGGACAGTAAAGTGTCTAAATTTAATGATGTCAACCAGTGGGAAACATGGACCTTTGTTGTTATCTCTGCTATTTTTTGCTTGGGTTTATTTTTATTATGGATTACTATCTGAAAGATTTCAATATATATTTCATGTTTTCTCATGCTATAGACTTACTGTCATATAAATTTTTATAGGTTTTTTTTACATTTTTTGCTTTTATTTTATTATTATTTTTTAAATTTACATCCAAATTAGTTAGCATATAGTGCAACAATGATTTCAGGAGCAGATTCCTTAATGCCCCTTACCCATTTAGCCCATCCCCCCTCCCACAACTCCTCCAGTAACCCTCAGTTTGTTCTCCATATTTATGAGCTCTTCTGTTTTGTCCCCCTCCCTGCTTTTATATTATTTTTGTTTCCCTTCCCTTATGTTCATCTGTTTTGTCTCTTAAAATCCTCATATGAGTGAAGTCATATGATTTTTGTCTTTCTCTGACTAATTTCACTTAGCATAATATATAGGTTTTTATTTTTTCTCAACTTATAAATATGATTCATTTTACTATTTAATTCATTTTAATTGCTATATATTTCATCATCTGCCCATGCCAAATGAATATTGATATCATTCGTGTTCATTTCATACCTTTTCCACACAATGAAGGTTCCCAGCTAGAGGTTCAGCTCATAAATGCTTCCCTGAAATTTGCAGTTATCATGCTAGGGATGTACTCTTTTTTTATTGTCTTTCCTCTGTTGCCCACCCCACTGCTTCCTTCTGAGAACTGAAATATTCCAGGTGCCATTGTTCATGGACCAAACACCACACACACAATAGGAAATGTTATTAGGAGGGTCCCATATACTCAGTGCTGTGCTGGCTGCTTGTTTTCTATGCATTGCTCATCACTGCAGCATCCCCATAAGACTTTGACAATTTCCACTCTACATCAGGGACACCAAGGCATCTCATACCGTTGAACAATTTTCCCTATTCACAAAGCAAGTGGTGGTTTGGATTAAATTCAGAATGTTTGAGTCTAAGTAACACACCAAATGATAAAGGCTGTCATGACCACTTCTGTCTCCCCCAGGCAAAGGAGAGCGACTGCTTTACAGAAACATTTCTGTTAGGGCACTTGATTATCTTACGAGTATCTTATAAATCTGTACTCTCTTGAAAGTCTTTGTCTTCCAAGGGTCAATAACTGCTGTGATTTCCCTTTATTTCCTTAAGTGTCTATGCATTTTATTTTTTCTCTCATTTAGCTGTTCTTTAAAAATGATACCCTACCTATCACCTTGGTCGGAAAAGTCCCCTTAGGATGGAGAACATCATTGACATAGTTGTCCAGTTTCTCTTAGAATGAATCACTAACACAGGTGACTAACATGTCCATGGAGGAGTCCTATGAATTTCAGGTTTATAAGCAACATTTTAAAATCTATGCTTAGGTGCAGAGGATATACTTGAATGGATGCCATGACCTACTGTATTTTTTCACACTGCTACTCTATTTCATGGGTACAGGTGGACATGCCTTGTAGCTGAGGGAAAAGATTTGAGGCATTTTTCAGGATGAAAATATTAAAATTTTAAAAGGAAATTCTGAAACATGAGAAATGGTTTAAGAATGCTAATGCTGCATCATCCAGAGGCATTAACAATGATTGGTCAAGACACTCAACTCATCTCATATGAGGAATTTAAGAAACAAAACAAATGAGCATAGAGCAAAAAGAGAGATATGGGCTAACCAAGAATCAGACTCTTAACTATGGAGAACAAACTAATGGTTACCAGAGGGGAGGAGGTGGGGGGATGGGTCAAATAGGTTATGGGGATCAAGGAAGGCACTTGTGTTGAGCACCTGGTATTATGAGATGTTGAATCACTGTATCGTGCACCTGAAACTAATAGTGCACTGTATTTAAAATGCAATAAAATACTGCTGATTCAAATAAAAGATTTGCTGATTCAAAAGGGCACATGCACCCCAATGTTTATAGCAGCACTATCAACAATAGCCAAAGTATAGAAAGACTCCAAATGTTCATGAATAATGAATAATTAAAGAAGATGTGGTACACACACACACACACACACACACACACACACACACACACAATGGAATATTACTTGGCAATCAAAAAAATGAAATCTTGCCATTTGCAACAACATGGATGGAACTAGAGTGTATTATGCTAAGTGAAATAAGCCAGTCAGAGAAAGAAAAATATCATGATTTCACTCATATGTGGAATTTGAGAAACACAACAGATAGAGGGGAAGGGAATGAAAAATAAGACAAAAACAGAGGGGGAGGCAAACCATAAGAAACTCTTAAATATAAAGAACAAATTGAGGGTGCTGGAGGAGAGACGGGTGGGGAGATTGAGCTAAGTGGATGATGGGCATTAAGGAGGGCACTTGTTGGGATGAGCACTGGGTGTTATATGTAAGTGATTAATCACTGAATTCTACTTCTGAAACCATTATTATACTGTATGTTAACTAACTTGGATTTAAATTTTTAAAAACTGCACTGTATTTAACTAACTGGAGTTTAAATAAATTAAAAAAAAAAAAAAGACCATCAAATCAGCAGTCAGACAACCTGAACTCAGATCTAGTCTTTTCCATACACTGTGTACTTCACATCCATGATATAATCTCGTCTCATCTGAGTGTCCCCAGGGGAGAATGGAGTAATATGATTTAAGTCATCAGTAATTTGACAAACCTTCAGATGATTCTGAGCATGTCAAAGTTTGGGAAGCATACTCTGCAGGAGAGATCGGATAACTTTATTCTCATCTATTTGTTCGAAGGCAAGAAATACTTCTGAAGGAAGCACCATTCTTATTCATTTTAGACTCAGCACTTAGCACAGTGTGTGAAACAGAGCTGGTGATATAAAGGCCAATAGTGGGAAAAGAGGGAAGAAGATGATAGAGGGAAAAATTAGCAGAGGGAAAGATTGAAATGTTCACATTGATTCTAAATAGGTTTTTTTTTTTTTTCATTTTCATTTTTTAGAAGGCACTGGCTCTCAAACTTTGGCATATATCAAATTCATCCGGAGAGCTTGCCAAAACATCAGTCGCTGGTCCTCACCTCAGAGTTTATCACTAGCATGTCTGGAGTGATACCAGCATTTGTATTTCTAACAAGGTCCCCATTGATGCTGCTGCCACTCGGTCGGGGACCACTCATCTTATTTTATTTTCACTCCATCTTTTCCATCAGATTCATTAACAACATGATACCCAGAAACAAAACAGGAGTTTCCGAATTCCTTCTCTTGGGATTGACAGAGGATCCAGAACTGCAGCCCCTAGTCTTTAGTCTGTTCCTGTCCATGTACCTGGTCACCATCCTGGGAAACCTGCTCATCATCCTGGCCATCAGCTCAGACTCCCACCTCCACACGCCCATGTACTTCTTCCTCTCCATCCTGTCCTTTACTGACATCTGTTTAAGTACAGCCACGATCCCAAAGATGCTGGTGAACATCCAGGCACAGAATCAGAGCATCACTTATGCAGGCTGCCTCACACAGATCTGCTTTGTCTTGGTTTTTGTTGGTTTGGAAAATTTTCTTCTTGCAGCAATGGCCTATGACCGCTATGTAGCCATCTGCCATCCCCTGAGGTACACCGTTATCATGAACCTCCGACTCTGTGGTCTGCTGATGGTGCTCTCACTGTTCATTAGTAGTGCCAATGCCCTGCTCCATAGTCTGATGGTGCTACGGTTTTCCTTCTGCAAGGACTTGAACATCCCACAATTCTTCTGTGAGCTTGGTCAGGTGGTCAAGCTTGCTTGTTCTGACACCCTCATCAATAATATCCTAGTATATTTTATGGCTAGTTTACTTGGGGGTGTTCCTTTCTCTGGAATCATTTTCTCTTATACTCAAATTTTCTCCTCTGTTTTGAGAATGCCATCAGCGGGCAGGAAGTATAAAGCTTTTTCCACCTGTGGGTCTCACCTGTCAGTTGTGTTCTTGTTCTATGGGACAAGTATTGGAGTGTACATTAATTCTGCAGTTACTGACTCTTCCAGGAAGACTAACATGGCTTCAGTGATGTACATTGTCATTCCTCAAATGATGAACCCCTTTATCTACAGTCTGAGGAACAGTGACATGCAGGGTGTCTTGAAGAAACTTGTCAGTAGGATACCTTCTCTTCTGTGATTGTGCCATCCACTTTGGGCTGGGTGTTTAGAATAAATCAAAGTTATAGGAGTCATATGAGGACTCGGATGCTAGATTATTCTTTCATCAAATGCCTCTAACATGACTAGATAACATAACAGCCAAGTACATTTTGACTTGGGATTGAAACCTGACTTTTACATTTATTTAGCTTTGTTATGTTTGACCAATTATTGCAATTCCTCAATTTTTTTCTCAGTTCCATAGAAGCAGAACCTGAGGCAGAAGTTAAAGTTTTATAATGTTTATATGGATGATTCTCAGAAAAAGGAAAGCTGTAGAATATGGATAGCTCAGAGACAGGATAGAAGTGCAGCTGTGGTCAGATCTAGACACTGGCTTCCATCTATCCCACAATAGAACGTGTCAGTGGAAACCCAAAGTCAGGCCTACAGTGAGGCAAGGGAGTTCACCTTTTACACCCCAATTTAGTAATCATAGAGACCATTCGCTGGTAAACTGTATTCTTTTGAGGCAATCTTAGCATTCACTATACACAGTTTTATTATCTATAAAATTGGTATGATGATATCATCTCAGTCTGAAATAATTATGAGCTATTTGTACTTCATCAGTGAGGAAGTCTTCGGTTCTAATAAGAAAAAATTCCTATCTCTAATATGGTCAAACGGTAAACAGTTGTTTGTCATTACTAGGACTTTAGAGATAGGGAATGTACAGGAACAGGGGAGTAGGCCTCACTCTGTTTCTCCATTTGGTGGCTTTGTCCTAGGACTGGTTCTCTTCAAGTCACAAGATAGTGGCAGCAAATATGGATGCCATACTTGCACCTGATTTCCAGAGACAGAAAATTGTCCTTCCCAGGGTCAGATGATAACAGGCCTTTTGATGGAGTCAACCAAAAGACATCTGGTGGAGGTTAAATGGTGGCCCTCAGTCCAATATGGCTAATATCCCAATCCCCTT
This sequence comes from Panthera leo, assembly GCF_018350215.1. NCBI lineage: Eukaryota > Metazoa > Chordata > Mammalia > Carnivora > Felidae > Panthera > Panthera leo. Next base: position 6,823,066 of record NC_056680.1, read on the forward strand.
AATTTGTGATTAGTAACTCATATATAATGGGGGCGCCTGGGTGGCTCAGTTGGTTAAGTGTCCAACTTCGGCTCAGGTCATGATCTCGCAGTTCATGGGTTCAAACCCCATGTCGGGCTCTGTGCTGACAGCTCAGAGCCTGGAGCCTGCTTCAGATTCTGGGTCTTCCTCTCTCTCTGCCCCTCCCCTGCTCACGCTCTCTCTCTCTCTCTCTCTCTCTCAAAAATAAATAAATATTAAAAAAAAAGTAAAGTAACTTGTATATAATGAAAGGATGAACATACTTATTTGGAAAAAGGGCCTTTGCAAGAGATGTACTTATACTGCATTAAATGGGTGGGTCCTAACCATAAATGATATGTTTCCTTATAAAATAGATGGGAGTGAAGGAGACACAGAAAGAGGCAATGTGACCATGGAGACAGATATTACATTGATACAGCCAGTATTTTTTTAATTTATTTCTTTTGAGAGAGAGAGAGAGAGAAAGCACACAAGAGTGTGACCAGGGGAGGGACAGAAGAGGACTTGACAGGGGGCTCAAAACTATAAACTGTGAGATCATGACCTGAGCTGAAACCAAGACTTGGACGCTCAACCGACTGAGCCACCCAGGCACCCCTCATGCAGACAGTATTTGATTTCCAGTATTTGACCATTCTTGTCCCACAAAACTGTCATTTTTATAGGACCCTAATGTGTCTTTGTCACTCCTTAACATTACCCAATTCTATGAATTAAATAAATTTGACCTTATATTGACCTTATTAGAAGTTTAAACTTAATGAATTCTCACCAACATCACCAAATGGCAGAATACGAGGTTCCTACACTGACCATACTGGTACACACAGATTAATTTCCTTTGAGAGAAACTCAGAAACTGGCTGGGTGGCTCGTACATATCAGGGGACTGAGAAAGGACCTACATAGAAACAGGTAAGAAAAGCTGAGGTATGCTCACACCATCGACCCCACCCGCTGGGACAGCACCTTACAACCAGGAGAGAATCCCAGACTCAGCTTATCCCTGAGGAGTGAAGGGTTAGGACCACACACATAGGGCACCAACTTTTATGGTAAACCTTAGGGATTGGCTCCCAAATCCTCTAGCTGAGAGCAATGTGGCTTGGCATTACAAGTCCCCAGATACCACAGGAAACCAATGGGCAGTTTTTACACAGGTACATGTGGTTATACTCCTGGGCTCAGCAAAGAGGGAGGCTGCGAAAACACAAGGCTCACACTTTTCTCCTGTAATGTGTTTGACTGCATACTTCCCCAACTGTTGCCCAAGTTATGGGCTCTAATAAGCCTGTATCTGTAACCTGATTGGGCTCCTCTGGAAGCCTGAAATGGTTTCTGTACACTTCTTTTTTTTTTTTTAATGTTTTATTTATTTTTGAGAGAGAGAGACAGAGCACAGGTGGGGGAGGGACAGAGAGAGAGGAAGACACAGAATCCAAAGCAGGCTCCAGGTTCTGAGCTGTCAGCACAGAGCCCAACACAGAGCTCAGACTCATGAACTGTGAGATCATGACCTGAGCTGAAGTCAGACACTGAGCCAACTGAGCCACCCAGGTGCCCTGGTTTCTGTACAATTCTGATGGAGGCATCAGATGTCCTGATTTCAATCTATTCTACAAACTTACAGTGATCAAAGCTGTGTGATACTCACATTAAATCAGACACATAGACCAATGGAACAGAACTGAGAGCCCAGAATAAACCCTCACATATACAATCAACTTGTATTTGACAAAGGAGTCAAGTATACTCAAAAGAGAAAGGATAATCTCTTTAGTAAGCAGTGTTGGAAAAACTATATATCCTCATGCATAAGAATGAGATTGAACCCCTATCTTACATCACTCACAAAAATTAACTCAAAATGGATTAATGACTTAAACATAAGTCCTGAAAACCATACAACTCCTAGAAGAAAACATAGGGGAAAATCTCCTTGACATTAGTCTGGGCAACAGCTATGACACCAAAAACATAAGCAACAATTGCAAAAATAAATGTGTGTCTACATCAAACTAAAAAGCATCTGCACAGCAAAATGAAAGGCCTACCTATGGAATGAAATACTTATAAATCATCTATCTGATGAGGTTAATAGCCAAAATATATTTTAAAAAACATATAACTCAATAGAAAAAAATAAACACTGTGATTTAAAAATGGGCAGAGAAGGGGCGCCTGCATGGCTCAGTCGGTTGAGCATCTGACTCTTGATTTCGGTTCAGGTCATGATCTCACCGTTCATGGCATCAAGCCCTGAGTTGGGCTCTGCACTGACAGTGTGGAGCCTCTTTGGGATTCTCTCTCTCTCTCTCTCTCTCTCTCTCGCTCGCTCTCCCTCCCTCCCTCCCTCCCTCTCCCTCTCCCTCTGCCCCTTCCCTGCTTGTTCTCTCTCTCTCTTTCTCAAAACAAACATTTATATAAAAATAAAAATTTAGCAGAGGAACTAAATAGATATTTTCTAAGGAAGACATATAGTTCTAGCAAATTTTTGGTGTAGTGTTTTAGGTTTTCTATGTATAGTATCACATCATCTGCAAATAGTGAGAGTTTACTTCTTCCTTGCTGATTTGGATGCTCTTGGCTTCGTTTTCTTGTCTGATTGCTGAGGCCAGGACTTTCAGTACTGTTAAATAACAGTGGTGACAGTGGAAATTCCTGTCTTGTTCCTGGCCATAGAGGACAAGCTCTCAGTTTTTCCCCACTTAGGATATTAGCTGTAGGTTTTTACATACAAATGCCCAACATGTTCATGAAAAGATGCTCAGCATCACCAGTCATCACAAAATGCAAATCAAAACCACAATAAGGTATCATTTCACACATGTTAGAATGGCTATCACCAAAAAGACAATAGAGGTACAATTCCCACTTTTCTCCTGTAATGTGTTTGACTGCATACTTCCCCAACTGTTGCCCAAGTTATGGGCTCTAATAAGCCTGTATCTGTAACCTTATTGGGCTCCTCTGGAAGCCTGAAATGGTTTCTGTACACTTCTTTTTGGAAGTGTTGGCAAGGATATGGAGAAAAGGGAAGTCAGGCCCACTATTGGTGGGAATGTAAATTGGTGTAGTCATTATGGGAAACAGTATGATGTTCCTCAAAAATATAAAAATAGAACTACCATATGATCCATCAACCCCACTTCTGGGAATATGTCTGAAGGAGATGAAATCACTGTCTCAAAGAGATATGTACACTCTCATGTTCATTGCAGCATTGTTTACAAATAGCCAAGACATGGAAACAACCTAAGTGTCCAACAGCATTAGATGGATAAAGAAATGTGATTGGCATATGAATGTACACACACACGGGTGTGCATACAAACTATGGAATATTATTCATCCATAAAAAAGAGGGAAATCCTGCCATTCAAGACATATGGATGGACCTAGAGGGCATTATGTGCAGTGAAATAAGTAAAACAGACAAAGGCAATACCATATGATCTCACTTATATGTTGAGTTCAAAATGAAGCGAAACAAAACAAAAACCTGAGCCTCAAAATACAGATTGGTAGTTGCCAGAGGTAGGGACGGGTGGGGAGTGGGGTAGGGGAAATGGGTGCAGGTGGTCAAAAGGTACAAAATTCCAATTATACATCATGGGGATGTAATGCAATAAATCGTAGTGCATATTTTAAAGTTGCTAAGAGAGGAAATCTTAAAATTTTCATCACAAGAAATAAATATTTGTAACTATTTATCATGACCACTACTAACTAATTGTGGTGATCATTTCAAAATATGTATACAAATATTGAATCATTGTGTTGTACACCTGAAACTAATATAATGCTTTATGCCAATTGTACCTCAATCAGAAAAAATAAAGATGGAGGCGACTGGGTGTTTCCATCAGTTGAGTGTCCAACTCTTGATTTCAGCTCAGGTCATGATCCCAGGGCAGTGGGACCAAGCCCCGTGTTAGGCTCCACACTGAGCCTGGAGCCTGCTTAGGATTCTTTCTCTCCTCTGCCCACCCCACCCCCCCCCCCCAGCTCGCACTCTCCCTTTTTCTGTCAAAAAATAAAAATAAATTTAACAAAAAAAGAAAGAAAAACCATAAATATCCAGCCAGGGGAAAAAAAAGTAAAATAAAATAAAATGGTTTAAAGCTGGAAAAAAAAAGAACTTCTGCAAAAAAGAAAAGCCATAAACAGATATTTATTTATTTTAATGTTCATTTATTATTGAAAGAGAGAGAGCGTAAGCAGGGTAGGAGCAAAGGGTGAGGGAGGCACAGAATCTGAAGTAGGCTCCAGGCTCTGAGCTGTCAGCACAGAGCCCGACGTGGGGCTCGAACTCACAAACCACAAGATCATGACCTGAGCTGCAGTTGGACACCCAACCAACTGAGCCACCCAGGTGCCCCCATAAACAGATATTTAACAAGAGTGAAAATAAATGGTTCATAAATATATGAAATAACATTCAACCTCATTGATAGGGGAAATGCCAAATAATAAAAGAATTTTATGCCTGCTAGATTATCAGTATAAATGAAAACATGCAGGTGATGATATGCATCACCAGGAAATTTTGGTGAGCTTGTTAAGTGATTCAATCACTTAGGAAAAGTCTTTAGAAATATCCAGGGGTGCCTGGGTGGTGCGGTTGGTTAAAAATCTGACTCTTGATTTCAGCTCAGGTCATGATCTCATGGTTCATGGGATCAAGCCCTGTGTTGGGCTCTGCACTGACCATATGGAGCCTGCTTGGGATTCTCTCTCTCTCCCTCTCTCTCTGCCCTTCCCCCCCCAAAAAAAAAATAAATAAACTTAAAGAAATATCTAAAGGAGAAGAAGTATATTCATATACATAATAATCTATTCCAAATATAAAACATTCTTTTCTCCTCCATTAAATGTTAATGATAATATTCAGGGGCACCTGTGTGGTTTAATCAGTTAAACGTCTGACTTCAGCTCAAGTCAGGTCATGATCTCATGGTTTGTGAGTTCCAGCCTGTGTTGGGCTCTGTGCTGACAGGTCAGAGCCTGAAGCCTGCTTTGGATTCTGTGTCTCCCTTCCTTGGCCTCTCCCCTGCTCATGCTCTGTCTCTCTGTCTCTGTCTCTCAAAAATAAACATTTAAAATAAGAAAAAAAGTTTATGATAATATTCAAACTGATTTGAAAAGCAATTTTCTTTATAGATGAAGACAATACCAGCCAAAACATCTTTCAACCTCACAAGAATACCTATCTTGTCACAGATACTTAATAACAGAGATGAAAATAAATTACTGCTAAAATCACTTTGAAAACACAAAGATAGAAAAGGAATCAAGACACAAAATGCATACATTAAAATTTAACTTTTAACTTGTTCAAAAAGAAGAAAATTGACAAAATGGATAGGGATACATATGGGTGATAATAACATTGAATCCCATTGCCCATTTTACAGGGCAAATATGATCAAATACTGACAACTTCATAGGATTCAACCTCATAGAAGAACATCAAACAAAACAATAAATACAAAATGTAATACAGTGTTTGTCACTGGGGAGAGAGAGGGTAATGTGGCTGGGACACCATCAAGTGAATTCTTTGTGGCACTATTTCTTCACCTGGGTGAGAGGCATATGTCTTTCACTAGGCTACTATTTTTTTTTTAATTATAGGTACATTTTATGTACTATTTTGTATATATTTTAACAAGAAAACTTTAGGAAACATGCTCATATTCCAGATTCTAAATGCATTCTTCCATAGATCCCTTCCATCTGTTACAACCATCTGGACCACAAGGGGAGCCAGACCTAAGAGGAAGCCACCATGTGGAACAATGAATGAAGACTTACTGTCCAGTTCCTGCATGTTCCTACTTCTGAAGTCCTTACAACGAAACATCTCTTTTGTACAGCTTTATGGAGATATAATTAACAAAACTGGGTAAATTTAAGGTGTACAAGGTGGTGACTTGATTTACGTATACACTGAGTACTCATTACCACAAGACAGTTAATTAACATATCCTTCACCTCAAAAAACTTCATGTTTTGAGCATATTAGAATCAGGGGATCTTTTTCTTATTACAATCAAAGACTTCCTCACTAATAAAGTTTAATTATCCCCTATCATGTCAAACCACTAAGATAACCTAATAATGTCAATGTATATTTAATGGAACTGAGCGTAGTGGATGCTGATGTTGACCTCCACAGATACAGTTTCCAGTGACTGGACTGGGTGATCACTGAACTGGGGTAAAAATCTCCACATGTGGCCTCCAAGGAGTTCCAACACTGAAGTTCAATTCTCACAGTATGATTCTGGAATTGGGTAGAATCACCACATCCTCATTTAGATTCTTGCCCTGCCTTATCCACCTTATTCCACTTCTCTTCTGAAAACAAACCTCACAAAATCACTACCACAAGAACCCCTGACTCAGGTTCTTCTTTTGGGGAATCTAACTCAGAAGCTGAGATTAGAGATTTGAAATCACTTGCCAAACACAACAGAGCTGGATAAAGTGCAAATTCATTCTCCTAATGCACATGGCCATTATGATACCTTGTATTTCTAGAAGAAGTTGATGATGCAAAATTCAGACATTCTGTCTCACCCTATATTTTGGTCTCCTTGACTCATTCCAGAAATCCCAGTCCAATGCCAATGACATGGTCACAGAGGAGAAGGTGTCCTACTTATGAGTTTTCTCAAGGCTCCCTTCATATCCCTGTTCCTCAGGCTGTAGATGAAAGGGTTCATCATTTGAGGGACAACAGTATACATCACTGAAAGCACTGCAGTGTTTATGGAAGAGTTAGTAAAAGCAGAACTAATGTACACCCCCAAACCTGTCCCATAGAACAAAGACACAACTGACAAGTGAGACCCACACGTAGAAAACGCTTTATACTTTCTGCCCACGGATGGCATCCTCAAAACAGAGGACACTATCTGAGTGTAAGAGAAAATGATTCCACACACAGGGATACCACCGAATAGGCTAGTTGCAAAATATATCAGGATGTTATTGATGAGGGTGTCAGAACAGGCGAGCTTGATGACCTGAACAACTTCACAGAAGAAGAGAGGGATTTTGACGTCTGTGCAGAAGGTCAGCTGCAACACCATCAGACTGTGCATCAGGGCATCCACAGTGCTAATGCACAAGGAGACTAGAATCAGCAGGCCACAGAAGCGGGAGTTCATGATGACTGTGTACCTCAGTGGGTGACAAATGGCCACATAGCGATCATAGGCCATTGCCGCAAGAAGAAAACTTTCCAAACCACCAAAAGCCAGGACAAAGTAGATCTGGGTGAGGCAGCCTGCATAAGTGATGCTCTGATTCTGTGCCTGGATATTCACCAGCATCTTTGGGATCGTGGTTGTGCTTAAACAGATGTCAGTAAAGGACAGGTTGGAGAGGAAGAAGTACATGGGGGTGTGGAGGTGGGAGTCCGAGCTGACGGCCAGGACGATGAGCAGGTTTCCCAGGATGGTGACCAGGTATATGGACAGAAACAGAATAAAGAGAAAGGGCTTCAGTTCTGGATCCTCTGTCACTTGCATAAGAAGGAATTCGGGAACTGCTGTTTTGTTGCTGGGTCCCACGTTGTCAATGAATCTGATGGAGAAGGTGGAGTGACAACACAATCACATGCGTTTCTAGACCATAGGAGGAGCATCACCAGTGACAGACACTGTCTTAGGAGGGGACAGAGACTAACAGAGAGGATTAAGAAGAAGGTGCCATCTGTATGCATGTTATTCGATTCCTTTAACAAAACCTGAAGCTGATACACCAGAGTGTCATCCATTGTTAATTCCCACAAGGATCAAGAGGTAGCTAGTTTCAAATATTGCATTATCTGTACCATTTTGATTATTTGAAACATTTGGTAATTTTATAAAGAGAAACAGACTGGGGTCACAGTTAAAGACTGTCTGGATCCCCAGAGACCTCAGAGGCAGGCAACTGAGATAACATAATTTTGTCAAGAACCAGGAGTGGGAAGATAAAGTGACCTTTACCAAACTTCCTGCCTCCCACCACCACCAATTGCAGATACTTTTATAACAGCCATCCTGTTAGAGAAAAAAGCATACTTCTACTCAGTACGAAAATGTTCCTGGCCGTAGTAAACATTCATATGATATTAGTAAATCGGCGGTCCTTGAGTATTGGTGCAAAGCACAAGGAAGATGACAGACAGGCAGGAAAACCATGGGTGGCTTTGATGCATGTGTTCTCCACAGCTTCCTCCAGATGAAACTATAGTAAAACACCTGCCCTCATTTCCAAACATGGATGAAGGGTCATTAGATTACCTGGTGGGTATTGTACTGGAATGATATGACATCTCCTCTGAATGTGCCATATGGAAGGTATACTCAGGAAGGGCAGAGGGACTGAGTGACCCTCGGGCTCCAGAGAAACAAGGATCATCTATGAGATAAGGCTCAGATGTGCTACTTCTTTTCTGAAGAACTGTTGAAGCAGGTGGTCCCAGGGTGATTGCAGTCTCTGTATCCCTGGAGATGCAATTTCCAAAGCTCCTCATTAGCCAAGTAATTTTGCTGTCACTGTGATCCAGGGCAGTACAAATCCTTCAATGCCAAGACTCCAGAGATAGGAATCCAGGATGACTGCCTTTTTTTTTTTTTTAATCTGAGGCTGGATATATACCATTCACTATACAATACATAAACATAAATGGGAAAAAAAATCCTAAAATATATATTGAACCACAAAAGACCCCAAATCATCAAAGCAATCTTGAGCAAGAAAAGCAAAGCTGAAGCCATTACACTTCCTTATATCAAGCTATATTTCAAATCTATAGTAATCAAAACAGTAGAATACTGGCATAAAAACAGACAGAGAGGCCAATGGAACAGTACAGAGAGCCCATAAATAAACTCACACATATATAGTCAGCTAATCTTTGACAAGGGTTCCAAGAATATTCAATAGGGAAAGGGTAGTCTCTTCAAGAAATGGTGTTAAGAATACTGGATATCCAAATGCACAGGAATGAAATTGGATGCATATCTTAACCCTACCAAAAAAAATTATGAATGTAATCATATGGTATTTGTCTTTCTGGGTCTGACTTATTTCACTTAGCATAATACCCTCTAGGTCACCCATGTTGTCTCAAATGGCACAATCTCATATTTTTTATGGCTGCCTAATATTCCATTGTAAGTGTATCTCACATCTTCCTTATCTTTTTTCCTCTATTTATGAGAGAAGGGAGTGGGAGATACAAGCATCCAGTTATGGAATGAATAAGTCATGGGAATAAAGGCACAGAATAAGGAATAGAGTCAATGTTATTTTGATAGCAAGGTATCAGGATAACTGGTGGCTACACTTGTGGTGAACATGACATGACTTATCAACTTGTTGAATCATTATGTTGTATGCCTGAAACTAACCTAGCATTGTGTGTCAACTATACTCCAATTTAAAAAAAGTAAAATAAAGAGATACATATTTTTAAAAAATCAACTGGACAGGGCACCTGGGTGGCTCAGTAGGTTAAGCGTCCAACTTCGGCTCAGGTCATGATCTTTACCATTCATGAGTTCGAGCCCTGTGTCGGGCTCTATGCTGACAGCTTGGAGCCTGAAGCTTGCTTCAGATTCTGTGTCTCCCTCTCTCTTTCTACACCTTGCTCACTCTCTCTCTCTCTCTCTCTCTCAAAAATAAACACTAAAATTTTTTTTTCATTAAAAAAATAAACTCGAATGGACTATAAAGACTTAGAGGACCTAAAATTGTAAAACTTCTAGGATAAAACATAAGGATAAAGCCCCTTGGCATGGCCTTGGCAATGGGTTTGTGGGCACCAAAAGCACAAGCAACATAAGTAAAAATAAACAACTAGGACACATCATACTAAACAGCATGAACAGCAAAAGGAAAGAAAGAACAAAATGAACTAACAACCCACAAAATTGGACAAATATTTGCAAATCATACATTTGTTAAGGAGTTGCTAACCAAACTAATAGCAAAAAACAGCAATCCCATTTAAAAGTGATCAAAAGACCTAAAAATACATTTCTGCCCCAAAGACATACAAATGGCCAACAAGTATAAGAAAAGGTTCTCAAAATCACTCATCATTAGAGGAATGCAAACCAAAACTACAACGTGAAATCACCTTACACATGATAGGATAGCTACAGAAAGAAAGAAAGAAAGAAAGAAAGAAAGAAAGAAAGAAAGAAAGAAAGAAAGAAAGAAAGAAAGAAAGAACAAGGAAGGAAGGAAGGAAGGAAGGAAGGAAGGAAGGAAGAGCAAGGAAGGAAGGAATGAAGGAAAGAAGGGAGGGAGGAAGGAAGGAGACTTTGGGGAAATGATGGGTATGTTTATGGTCTTGATGGTGGTGATGGTTTCATGAGTGTATACTTACCCCAAATTCATTGAGTTGTATATGTTAGTATGTATAGCTTTTTTACATGTCAATCATCTCTAAAATAAAGCACTTTTAGAAATTAATTAGTTGATTATGTGTCATGGTTACACTATAAAAAACCCATCCATGCAAGTTCAATCCTCCTTCTTTTTTTCTCTAAGATTTCATTTTTAAGTAATCTCTACAACCCAACGTGGGGCTTGAACTCACAACCTCAAGAGTCACATCCTCTACCAACTGAGCCAGCCAGGCACTCCTCCTTTTTCTTTCTGATTGAGCCCCACTAAAGTTTGGGTCAGGCAGCTTTGGGCAGAGCCTCCTGAATGTATTCAGAAGATATGCACCAGCATCAACTCTACGACACTCCCATTTCCTGGATTAAGATGAGATATTTTTAGGATATTGATGGTAGACTCTTCCAAACGGGAAGACTTAACTGGCTCAGTCCTGGGTGCATCCATATATTGTCTATAATTCTTATGAGCCAATGATTTAGAAAAATTTCTCTAATGATGCTTTCAGGGTAAATAACTCAACAGGGGTTGCCTGGATGGTTCAATTGGTAGAGCATCCAACTCTTGATTTCTAGGTTGTGAGTTCCAGCCCCATACTGGGTGTGCAGATTACTTTTTAAAAAAGGTTCATCAGGGGTGCACGGGCGGCTCAGTCAGTGAAGCAACCGACTCTTGGTTTCAGCTCAAGTCAGGATCTCAGGGCTTCGTGGGTTCAAGCCCCACATGGGGCTCTGTGCTGACAGTGCAGAGCCTGCTTTGGATTCTCTCTCTCCCTCTTTCCCTGCCCCTCCCCCACTCAGACTGTCTCTCTCAAAATAAACTGAAAAAGCCTTTTTTTTTTTTTAATTTTTTTTTCAACGTTTTTTATTTATTTTTGGGACAGAGAGAGACAGAGCATGAACGGGGGAAGGGCAGAGAGAGAGGGAGACACAGAATCGGAAGCAGGCTCCAGGCTCCGAGCCATCAGCCCGGAGCCCGACGCGGGGCTCGAACTCACGGACCGCGAGATCGTGACCTGGCTGAAGTCGGACGCTTAACAGACTGCGCCACCCAGGCGCCCCATGAAAAAGCCTTTTTAATATTTTTATTTATTTTTAAGAGAGACAAACAGACAGAAAGAGTGGGGGAGGGGCAGACAGAAAGGGAGACACAGAATCCGAAGCAGGCTCCAGGCTCTGAGCTGTCAGCACAGAGCCAGACGTGGGGCTTGAACTCGTGAACCACTGTAGTTGGTCCATCTCCTGTGTCAGAATCCTCATAGACAGGCACAAGTGTCAAGACCAATGGTCATCCCTACAAAGGGATATAAAAAAAAACAGACATGGAAGGAAAAACATATGCTGACCATCCACTTCAATTCTGTGTCCGAAATTAAGACACATTTTAGAGAATTCTAGAACTTTCCACAAAATTGTGCCAGGGAAATTTTCTCCTGAGGATGGAAAAAAGCCCCTAGGGTTCAGAGTAGAAAATGAGCAGATCTATTAGGTATTGTTGCAAAAGAACATATTTATGTCAAATGATGAATAATTAGTCACTTCACAGGTGAATATGATCAGGGCATCTTCAGCATATTCCCATCCACAGCCCCGAAGGACTAGTAGACAAACACCTCTCCCTAGGTGAAAACCGTAGACTAGGGAACTTCAGAGTACCTAGCTGCCAGGCCTAAGGAATGGCATTCAGCATTGCTTTCCCTTTGATACTAAAGGAGATCATTGGAAGCCCTGTTTTCAGGGAGAATGAAAACACAGAATGAACTAGACTGTTGTGCAAAAGTGATGGTCCCTGAGTAAAGGCTCACATGTGCCACCTAGTGACCTGAGCAGAGTGGCCACAGGCAGACAATTTGCAGTCTCTGTGGCCCTTCAGGGTTCAATATCCAAAGTCCCTCCTTAGTCAAATTCTTTTGCTATTCTGCTGATCCTAGGGTAGCAAAAATCCTTAAGGAACAAGGCTCAGAGAAGGAACAACTTACAACTGACTAATTCCCTCATCCCAGGAGGCCAAATGTTTGTGATTCTTGTCTGTCCACCTATTTCTTTTCACATCCATTTCAAGATTCTTTTATACATGGATGCAGTTCCCTTCTGTAATTAGATTCTAGCCTTGTTTTCTAAGGTACATTCAAAGGCACCCTTTATGGCAACAATCTAAGGAGGACAGACAGGACATTTAAACTCAAAAATATGGTTTATTATATGGAAATGAATAGATAAGATAGATGGATGGATGGATGGATGGATGGATGGGTAGATAGATAACCTATAAAATGCAAGAGATAATATGCATGATAATACAGCATATATACCCTAAAAAGCAAATTCTAAAGACTAACTACATGTATGGCTCATTGTAGTCTGTTTCTACATGTTATATTCAGTAGTTTCTAATGTATTCCCTATAATCAAAATGAACTATGCGTGGAAAAGTAACCTCAGCAAAATGGCAGATTAGGCAGCCCAAAGGTCTTGTCCTCTCACAGAAACACTGGAAAAAAAAAAAAAACAAGCAGAATTGGCACAACTTTGACAAAGCTCTTGAAAATAGTCAAAATTTATAGCAACCAGGTCACCTGCATAGCCCAGTCAGTTAAATGTCCAACTCTTGACTTTGGCTCAGGTCATGATCTGACAGTCATGAGATGAAGCCCCACACTGGGCTCTGTGTTGGACATGATGCCTGCTTAAAATTCTCTCTCCCTCTCTCTGTCCATTCTCTGCTAGGACTCTCTAAAAAAATAAATTATGGCAACCAAGTGAGTGCTCAATGAAGAAAAAAGCAATTTCTAACTGGTAGAAAAATGTTGTGTCATTTTTACCTGTCCTTGCCCCTCCCCTTCCCCGGCATGACAAGAGTCAGTTCAGAAAAGGTCCCAGCCTGTGTTCTCAGTATGAGACCTGGGTCCAGGTATTGTGAAGAGGCAGAGTAGATCTTTTTTCAAATCATTCGGTATGTCTGTTGTAACTGGCCTGGGAGCTACCTGAAGGACTGACACAAGGAATGACCTCAGGCTGCAAAAATAGTAGGCATGGTTCAAAAACACCACCAAACATATTGAGGAGGGCACCTTTTGGGATGAGCACTGGGTGTTGTATGGAAACCAATTTGACAATAAATTTCATATATTGAAAAAAAATTAAAAAATAAAATAAAATTCTTTGAGCTTAAAAAACAACAACAACAACAAAAAAAAACACCACCAAACAAACTAGCAGCCTGTACACACCTATGGTAAAAGATTAAAGTCAAAACATAATGTAGTTCTGCTAAGCCCAAGAGCAAAACAGGAGAATTTTTCTTTAGGAAACTAGGATGTTTAAAAGCAACTAAGTAGGGGCACCTGGGTGGCTCAGTTGGATAAGCGTCTGACTCTTGATTTCAGCTCAGGTCATGATCTCATGGTTCGTGAGTTCAAACCCTGTGTCAGGCTCTGTGCTGACAGTGTAGGGCCTGCTTAGTCCCTCTCTCTCTGCCCCAACCCTGCTCGCACTCTCTCTGCCTCTCTCAAAAATAAATAAATAAACATTTTTTTAAAAAAATGCAAACAAGTATATGGAAGAATTTAGAAAGCCACATGCATGCCATGGCAAGACATATACTCTGAAAGAGCAGAAGATCCTAAACTTTCACATTGATCTCTACATTCAGTGCAAACCTGGTTAAGTGTTGAAAGAGTACTGCAGCACAGATCCAATCTACAAAGACCGAGACAGCTGTTTGTTTGTATCACTCCTGGCATTTAAGGAAATCTGTCAAAGCACTAGCTGAACAAAAGAAGGAATATAGATTTCAATGACCACATACAGTAAGAATTACACTCTTTGCGGGCCACCTGGTTGGCTCACTCAATTAAGCATCCATCTTTGGCTTAGGTCATGATCTCGTGGTTCACAAGTTCCAGCCCCACATCAGTGTAGTGTGCTGACAGCTTGGAGGCTGGAGCTTGCTTCAGATTCTGTGTTTCCCGCTCTCTCGGCCCTTCCCCCACTCATGCGCACTCTCGCGCGCTCTCTCTCTGTCTCTGTCTCTCTCTCAAAAATAAATAAACTAAAAAAAAATATTTAGGGGCGCCTGGGTAGCTCAGTCCATTAAGCATCTGACTTCAGCTCAGGTCATGATCTCACCATTCCTGAGTTCAAGCCCCACACCAGGCTCAGGCTCTGTACTGATAGCTCAGAGCCTGGAGCCTGTTTCAGATTCTGTGTCTCCCTCTCTTTCTCTGCCCCTCCCCCGCTTGTGCGCGTGCACTCTCTCTCTTTCTCTCTCTCTCTCCTCTCTCAAAAAGGAACATTAAATTTTTTTAATCTTTTAATTAAAAAAAATAATTAAAGTCTTTGCAAATACACTCTGGGAAAATTCCTATAAAGACTACTGCCACTTTCGGGGCGCCTGAGTGGCTCAGTCGGTCAAGCGTCTAACTTCGGCTCAGGTCACGATCTCACGGTCCGTGAGTTCGAGCCCCCTGGTTATCAAGAATATATAACATTTCTGGGGCGCCTGGGTGGCTCAGTCAGTTGAGCGTCCGACTTCGGCTCAGGTCATGATCTCACAGCTTGTGAGTTGAAGCCCTGCATTGGGCTCTGTGCTGACAGCTCAGAGCCTGGAGCCTGCTTCCAATTCTGTGTCTCCCTCTCTCTCTGCTCCTCCCCCGTTCATGGTCTGTCTCTCTCTGTCTCAAAAATAAATAAACGTTAAAAAAAAAAAAACTAAAAAAAAAGACTACTGCCACTTTCAACAATTTTTTGAAGAGCAAATAGTAGGATTTCCTCATTTTTATGGCTGAGTAATATTCCAGTGTGTGTGTGTGTGTGTGTGTGTGTGTGTGTGTGTCATATATATGTATCTTATAACTTCTTAATCCATTCATCCATTAATGGACACACATGGATGGACCTTGAAGGTATTAAGCTAAATGAAATAA
This sequence comes from Panthera leo, assembly GCF_018350215.1. NCBI lineage: Eukaryota > Metazoa > Chordata > Mammalia > Carnivora > Felidae > Panthera > Panthera leo. The sequence goes on from NC_056680.1 coordinate 6,838,427, forward strand.
ATCAGACGGAGAAAGTCAAATACGGTATGATCTCGCTTATATGTAGAATCTAAAAAATTAAAACACCAAACTCATTGAAAAAGAAATCATATTTGTGGTCACCAGAGGTGAGAGGTGGGGGTGGAGGAAAATTGGAGCAAGGCAGTCAAAAAGTACAAACTTCTGGTTATAAGATAAATAAGTGTGAAAAATGTAATGCACAACATGATGACTATAGTTAACACTGCTATATGATATATAGGAAAGTTGTTAAGAGAGTAGATCCTTAGAAGTATCATCCCAAGGAGAAAATATTTTTCTTTCTTTTTTATTATGTCTGTATAAGATGATGGATGTTAACTACACCTACTGTGCTAATCATTTCACAATATACATAAAGCACTCCATCCTGCTGTATACCTTAAACTTATACAGTGATGTATGTCAATTATTTCTCAATAAAACTGTGAAAAAGAGGAGATTCGGATACCCAGAGCTATTATTATACTATTGACTTTGAAAAGCAGAAAGAAAAAAGAATGAAGAAAAGTGAGCAGATCCTAAGGGACCTATAGGACATCATCAAGTGAAAAAACATATGCATTATGGGAGTCCCAGAAGGAGAAGAGAAAGTGAAAAGACTATTTGAAGATAAAATGAATAAAAACTTCCCAAACATGATGAAATAAATGAACCCACAAATCTAGGAGACCCAGTGAGCTCCGAGGAGGATCATTCAAAGATACTAACACCAAAACTCATTATCATCAAACTGACAAAGCCAAAGGGAAAAAGAGAATCTTGAAAGGAGCTCATCACGTACAAGAACTTACGAGAAAATCAACTCTGCACATACGATAGAGCCTCAATAAGATGAACAGCCAATTTATCATCAGAACCATGGAGGCCAGATGGCATTGGGATGATGTATTTAAAGTGCTGAAAAAAACTGTCAACCAACAACTTCATATCTAACAAAATTTTTCTTCCAAAAATGAGGGAGAAGTAAAACATTCCCAGAAGAATGAAGCTGAAAGAGTTCATTACCCCTAAGCCTGCTCTACGAAAATATCTAACAGATTCTTTCAGGTTAAAATGAATAGACACTACAGAGTAATTCAATGCTGTATGAAAAAAATAAAGATTTCTGATAAAGATAAATGCATGGACAAATAAAAAACAGTACTGTATTTTTGGTTAATAATTCCAGTTTTTATTTCCCATTGGTTGTAAAAAAAAAATGTAAAACATTTTAAATCTATACTATCGGCAACAATGGATAAATATTTAATTTGTGACACAAAGAAGAAAGGACCAAGCAATATAACAGCAGAGGTTTTGAGCAGAGGTTTTGCATGCTATTGAAATAAAACTGGCATGAATTCAAACTATATTTTTATAAATTTAGCATATAAAATGTAATGCCCATGATAACCATAGAGACAATTAGTTGGATATATTCCAAAAAGACAACGAGAATGGATCCCAAAATATTTCTACAATAAATCAGCAAGGGAGAAAGGAGGGCAATCATGGAAGAAATAAAGAACATAAAAAGGTATCAGACATAAATAAAATAAAATTTTTCAAGGAAAAATTAAGTATCTCCTTATCAATAAGTATGTTAAAAGTAAGTAATTAAACTCTCCAATCAAAAGGTAGAGATTGGAAGAAAGATAAAGGAAACAAGATGTGAATGGGGCATCTGGGTAGCTCAGTTGGTTAGCATTAGACTCTTGGTTTCTGCTCAGGTCATGATCTCATACTTTGTAAGTTCCAGCCCCACGTCGAGCTCTGAACTGACAGTATAGAGCCTCTTTGGGATTCTCTCTCTCCCCCTCTCTCTGGCCCACCCCCGATTCTTTCTGTCTCTCTCTCAAAATAAAGAAATAAGCATAAAAATTAAAAAAAAAAAAAGGAAACATGATGTGAATATAGGTTGTTTATGACACTCACTATGGATCCACAAACAGTAATAGGTTTTAAATGAAAAAATAGAAAAATAGACTCCAGCCAATTCATTGCCAAAAAAGAACTAATATCAGAGAAGAAAAATAGACTTTAAGTCAAAAATATTAAAATTAACAAAGAAAATAAGTTGGAAAATAAATAGATACACAGAGACAGGGATTAAAAGGTAAATAATCAAGATGATATAACAATTATAAACATACATAGACTAAACAACAGGGCCTCAAAATACATGAAGCAAACATGACAGATATGAGGTAAGAAATACACATTTCCACAATGATACTTAGAGACTTCAATACATCACTTTCCACAAAGGTTAGTGCCCTTGGATAGATCAATGAGAGAACTTGAAAAACAGTATAAACAAACAAAACCAATATATGTAAACATTCCATCCAACCACAGTACAAGACCCATTCTTCTCCAGGATAGATCATATCAAGGCCACAAAGCAAGTTTCAATAAATTTAAAATATTGAAATCGTACAGTGTCTTTTCTGACCATCACAGTGTGAAGCTAGAAATAAGTAAGAAGGAAAAATGGCAACTAACAAGTATAGGGAAATTAAACAACACACTCCTGAAAAAACAATGGTATCTTACCCATGAGTTTTCCCAAGGCTCCCTTCATATCCCTGTTCCTCAGGCTGTAGATGAAAGGGTTCATCATTTGAGGGACAACAGTGTACATCATTGAAAGCACTGCAGTGTTTCTGGAAGAGTTAGTAAAAGCAGAACTAATGTACACCCCCAAACCTGTCCCATAGAACAAAGACACAACTGACAGGTGAGACCCACATGTAGAAAACGCTTTATACTTTCTGCCCACGGATGGCATCCTCAAAACAGAGGACACTATTTGAGTGTAAGAGAAAATGATTCCACACACAGGGATACCACCGAATAGGCTAGCTGCAAAATATATCAGGATGTTATTGACGAGGGTGTCAGAACAGGCGAGCTTGATGACCTGAACAACTTCACAGAAGAAGAGAGGGATTTTGACGTCTGTGCAGAAGGTCAGCTGCAACACCATCAGACTGTGCATCAGGGCATCCACAGTGTTAATGCACAAGGAGACTAGAATCAGCAGGCCACAGAAGCGGGAGTTCATGATGACTGTGTACCTCAGTGGGTGACAAATGGCCACATAGCGATCACAGGCCATTGCTGCAAGAAGAAAACTTTCCAAACTAGCAAAAACTAGAACAAAGTAGATCTGGGTGAGGCAGCCTGCATAAGTGATGCTCTGATTCTGTGCCTGTATGTTCACCAGCATCTTTGGGATCATGGTTGTGCTTAAACAGATGTCAGTAAAGGACAGGTTGGAGAGGAAGAAGTACATGGGGGTGTGGAGGTGGGAGTCCGAACTGACAGCCAGGATGATGAGCAGGTTTCCTAGGATGGTGACCAGGTATATGGACAGAAACAGAATAAAGAGAAAGGGCTTCAGTTCTGGATCCTCTGTCACTTGCATAAGAAGGAATTCGGGAACTGCTGTTTTGTTGCTGGGTCCCATGTTGTCGATGAATCTGATGGAGAAGGTGGAGTGACAACACAATCACATGTGTGTTTTCTAGACCAGCAGGAGGAGCATCACCAGTGACAGACACTGTCTTAGGATGAGACAGAGACTAACAGAGAGGATTAAGAAGAAGGTGCCGTCTGTATGCATGTGATTCTGTTCCTTTAACAAAACCTGAAGCTGATACACCAGAGGGTCATCCATTGTTAATTCCCACAAGGATCAAGAGGTAGCTAGTTTCAAATATTGCACTATCTGTACCATTTTGATTATTTGAAACATTTGGTAATTTTATGAAGAGAAACAGACTGGGGAGGCAGCTGAAGATTCTGTCTGGATCCCCAGAGACCTCAGAGGTAGGCAACTCAGATAATATACAATTATGTCGAGAACCAGGAATAGGAAGATTAGGTAAACTTTACCAAATTTCCTGTCCTCTCACTGCCACAAAATTGTAAGTAAATGCCACAGACTTGTTTAACAGTCATCCTGTTTTGTTTTGTTTTTTTAAAAAAGCAGATTTCTACCTAGGAAGAAATGGTCCTAGCCATACTAGAGAGTGGATACAACATTAATTAATGGAGACACCTGAGTATTGGTGCAAAGTACAAGGAAACATATGAAGAATATCATAGGCAGAAGGACCTTGGATAAGTTGGTTCTAATCATCTAATACATGTACTCTCTTCATGGCTTCCCTTGGATGAACCTGTAGTAAAACATCTGCCTTCATTTCCAAACATTGATGTAGGTTACCTGGCTGGTATCACAGTGTAATAATGATTGACATTACCCTCGAATGCACCATCTGGGAGATTTGTACTCAGAAAGGGCAGAGGGACTGAATGAGACCTAAGCTCCTGAGCAAGATGCATCATCTATGGGAGGAGGCTCAGATATGCCACTACTTTTCATAGGAAGGATTGCTGAAATAAGTAAGTGGTCACATGCACAGTGCAGTCTCTGTATCCCTAGAGATTCAATTTCCAAAGCTCCTCATTAGTCAAACAATTTTATTGTCACTGAGATCCCAGGGCAGTGCAAATCCTTCAAGACCAAAACTCTGGAAGGAAGGACTTCCCTGACCCTGTGTGTCCAGGTGCACACCATGTAATTTTCCTCACCTATGTCTGCTCATCTCCATTTCAAATGCTTGGTAAATGACACACCATCCTTCTCTAATTGGATAAGAGTCTTCTTGTCTTAGTTGTGGACAAAGACATTGCTCTCTAATCAATGACATCAAGAATTTTGGTACCTATTTGGGATGTAAGAATACAGTGTGCAAGTTCATATATCTATTATATATATTTTAATATATCTTAAATAGTATATATTTTATGCTATATTATATGTATATATTTAAATAAGATTTTTAGATTTAAATTCAAGTTATTTAACATACAGTGTTAAGATGGCTTCAGGAGTAGAACCCAGTGATTCATCTCGTACATAAGACACCCAGTACTCATCCCAACAAGTGCCCTCCTTACTGCCCATCACCCATTTAACCCATCCCCCCACCCAACTCTTCTCCAGAAACCCTCAGTTTGTTCTCTGTATTTAAGAGTCTCTTACGGTTTTTCTCCCTCTGTGTTTTTTTTGTCTTATTTTTCCTTCCCTTCTCGTATGTTTATCTGTTGTGTTTCTCAAACTCCATGTATGAGTGAAATCATGATATACGTCTTTCTCTGACTGACTTATTTCACTTAGCATAGTACCCTCTAGTTCCAACCATGTTGTTTCAAATGGCAAGATTTCATTCTTTTTCATCATTGAGTAGTATTCCATTGTGTATATATACCATGTCTTCTTTATCTACTCCCCAAGTATGTTAACTAGAATATAAATTAAAAAAAAAATAAAAATAAAACAAATATAGCAACAAAAAAAGGAATGCAGTTCTGAAACATGCTAAAACATGGACAAACCTTGAACACATCATGCTAAGTGAAATAAGCCAGATGCAAAAGTACATGTATTTTATGATGTGTCTTATATGAAATATCTAGAGTAGGAGAAATCATAAGAGACAGAAAGTAGACTAGAGGTTGTCAAGGGCTGGTTGTGTGACATTAGAATGAGTTATTGCTAAATGGCTACAGATTTTCTGTTTGATTCTGAAAAGCTGTGAAAATAGACGCAATGGTTGCCCAATATTGTGAATGTAATTTTGCCATTAAATTGCATACTTAAAAATCATGAAAGTTGTGTATGGTATACAAAGTGGTCCAGTTTCATTCTTTTGCATGTGGCTGCCCAGTTTTCCCAAGACCATTTGTTGAAGAGACTCTTTTTTTCCCATTTTTTTTTAGTTTTTATTTAAATTTCAGTTAGTTAACATATAGTACTATATTAGATTCAGGTTCACAATACAGTGATTCAATAATTCCATGTATCACCTGGTGCTCATCATGGTCCTCATTACCTATTTAACCCAGCCCCACCCACCCACCACCTCTCTGGTAACTACCAGTTTCTTCTCTATAGTTAAGAGTCTGTTTCTTCAAAACAGATGAACAAAGGGGAAGGGAAGCAAAAATAAGATAAAAACAGGGAGACAAACCATAAAAGACTCTAAAATACAGAGAACAAATGGAAGGTTTGTTCTTTGTAAATGGGCAATGGGCATTAAGGAGGGCACTTGCTGGGATGAGCACTGGGTGTTATATGTAAGTGATGAATCATTAAATTCTATTCCTGAAATCATTATTACACTATATGTTAACTAACTGGGATTTAAATTTTTAAAAGAAGAAAAGTAAAACAGAATAAATGAGTTTGTTTTTCGTTTGGCCTCTCTCCTTTTTCCCTTTGCTCATTTGTTTTATTTTTTTAATGTTTTTATTTATTTTTGAGACAGAGAGAGACAGAGCACAAGTGGGGGGAGGGTCAGAGAGGGAGACACAGAACCCGAAGCAGGCTCCAGACTCCGAACTGACAGCACAGAGCCTGATGTGGGGCTTGAACTCACGGACTGCGAGATCATGACCTGAGCTGAAGTCAGACACTCAACCGACTGAGCCACCCAGGTGCCCCATCATTTGTTTTATTTCTTAAACCACATGAGTGAAATTGTATGGTATTTTTCTCTGACTGACTTATTTCCCTTAGTATAATGTTCTCTAGCTCCATCCCTATTGTTGCAAATGGCAATGCTTCATTCCTTTTTATGACTGAGTAATATTTCATTGTATTCTTTATCCACTCATCAATCAATGCACGCTTGGGCTGTTTCCATAATTTGGCTATTGTAGATAATGCTGCTATAAACATTGGGGAGCATGAATCCCTTTGGTTTAGTATTTTTTGTATTTTTTGTTAGTACAATGGCTGAATTATATGGTAGTTCTATTTTTAACTTTTTGAGAACCTCCACACTGTTCTCCACAGTAGCTGCAAAAGTTTGCATTCCCACCAACAGTGCAAGAGGGTTCCTCTTTCGCCACATCCTCACCAACACCTGTTTCTTGTGCTGCTGATTTTAGCTATTGTGACAGGTGTGAGGTGACATCTCATTGTTGTTTTGACTTGTATTTCCCTGAAGGTCAGTGATATTGAGCATCTTTTCATGTGTCTGTTGGCCATCTGGATGTCTTCTTTGGAAAAATGTCTATTCATGTCTTCCGCTCATTTTTGTTTGGATTATTTAATTCTTGGGTGTTGAGTTTTATAAGTTCTTTATATATTTTGGATACTAACCTTTTATCAGATGTGTCATTTGCAAATCTCTTCTCCCATTCCATAGGATGCCTTTTAGTTCTGTTGTTTTCTCTGCTATGAAGAACCTTTTTTATTTTGATGAAGTCCCAATAGTTTGTTTGTGCTTTTGTCTCCCATGCCTCAGGAGACATACCTAGAAAGAAGTTGCTACAGCCATTGTCAAAGACGTTACCGCCTGTGTTTTCCTCCAGGACTTTTATGGGTTTAGGTCTCACATTTAGTTCTTCAATCCAGTTTGAGTTTATTTTTGTGTGTGATGGAAGTCCTAACCACAGCAATCAGAAACAAAAAGAAATAAAAGGTATCCAAGTCAGCAAGGAGGAAATAACTTTCACTATCTGCAGATGACATGATACTCTAAACAGAAAACCCAAAAGACTCCAACAAAAAAGTGCTAGAACTGATAAACAAATTCAGTAAAGCACACAAAAACAATGTACAGAAATCAGTTGCATTTATATGAAGCAATAATGAAGCAGCATAAAAAGAAAATAAGGAATCGATCCTATTTACAATTTTGTTTTGCACTAAAAACAACAAGATACCTAGGAATAAACCTAGCCAAAATGGTGAAAGACCTAGACTTTTATAACTATACTATACTGATGAAAGAAATTGAAGACACAAAGAAATGGAAAGACATTCCATGCTCATGGATTAGAACAAATATTGTTAAAATGTCTATACTACCCAAAGCAATCTATTCATTTAATGCAATCCTTATCAATATATCAACAGCATTTTTTCACAGAAGTAGAACAAACAATCCTAAAATTTGTATGGAACCATAAAAGATCCCATGTAGCCAAAGGAATTCTGAAAATAAGTTAAAAACAGAGAGGGAGGCAAATCATAAGAGACTCTTAAATACAGAGAACAAACTGAAGGTTATTGTAGGAGTGGTGGGTAGGGCAATGGATTAGATGGGTGATTGGCATTAAGGAGGGCACTTGTTGGGATGAGCACTGAATGTTATATGTGAGTGATGAATCACTAAACTCTACTCCTGAAACCAATATGACACTATATTTTAACTAACTTGGATTTAATTAAAAAAATTTTTAGTTTTTAAAATTTACATCCAAATTAGTTAGCATAGAGTGAAACAATGATTTCAGGAGTAGATTCCTTAGTGCCCCTTACCCATTTAGCCCATCCCCCCTCCCACAACCCCTCCAGCAACCCTGTTTGTTCGCCGTATTTATGAGTCTCTTCTGTTTTGTCCCCCTCCATTTTTATATTATTTTTGTTTCCCTTCCCTTATGTTCACCTGTTTTGTCTCTTAAAGTCCTCATATGAGTGAAGTCATATGATTTTTGTCTTTCTCTGACTAATTTCGCTTACCATAATACCCTCCAGTACCATCCATGTAGTTGCAAATGGCAAGATTTCATTCTTTCTGATTGTAAAATGAAAAACAAGAAAGAAAAGCAACACCAGTGGCATCACATTTCCATACTTCAAGTTACATTACAAAGCTGTAGTAACCAAAACAGTACAGTACCAGCACAAAAACAGATACAAAGATCAGTGGAAAAGAATAGAAAACCCAGAAATGAATCCACAACAATATGGTGAATTAATCTTTCACAAAGCAGGAAAGAATATCCAATGGAAAAAACAAATGGTGTTGGGAAAACTGGATGGCAACGTGCAAAAAAATGAAACTAGACCACTTCCTTATACCATAAACAAAAATAAATTCAAAATTATTAAAGACCTGAATATGAGACCTGAAAGCATAAAAATTCTAGAGGAAAACACAGGCAGCAACCTCTTTGACACTGGCTGTAGCAACTTCTTTCTAGATATGTCTCCTTGGACAAGGGAAACAGAAGCAAAAATAAACTATTGGGACTTTGTAAAAATAAAAAGCTTCTGCACAGTGAAGGAAACAATTAAACTAAAAGGGAACCTATGGAATGGGGGAAAATATTTACAAAGGACATATCTGATAAAGAGATAGTATGCAAAATATGTAAAGAATTTATAAAACTCCACCCCCTCTAAATAACCCAATTTAAAAATATGCTAGGTGAAATAAGTTAGTCAGAGAAAGACAAATATCATGATTTCACTTGTATGTGGAATTTAAGAAACATAACAGATGAACATAGGGGAAAGGAAAGAAAACTAAGATAAAAACAGAGAGGGAGACAAACCATAAGAGAAGTTAAATACAGAGAACGAACTGAAGGTTGCTGAAGGCGAGCTGGGTGGGAGGATGGGCTAAATGGGTGATGGGCACCTATTAGGATGAGTCCTGGGTGACACATGTAAGTGATGAATCACTAGGTTCTACTCCTAAAACCAATACTATACTGTATGTTAACTTGAATTTAAATAAATAAATTTAAAAAATTTTTTAATATGCAGAAGACATGAATAGACATTTTTCCAAAGAAGTAATCCAGATGGCTAACAGACATATGAAAAATTTCTTAATATCATTCATCATCAGGGAAATACAAATATCTTTATTATTTTGGCATTTTACAATCAGCATTACTTTGTCTTAGTAGAAACGATGGCTTCCTCACTGATCAGGATCAAAGGTGTAACCAAAATCTCGAACCACTGAGATAATCACATAATAACAGTTTTGTAGACAATAAAACTGAGTATAGTGAATGTTGATGTTTTAACCCTGCACTGACACAGTTTACCAGTGACAGGTATCGGGAATTACTGGAGTATGAAAAAACAGCTCCTCCCATGTCTCACAATTGGTTTATCTCTGGAGTCTAATCCACACGGCCCTAACCATGAGATTAGGCAGAATCAAATCTCTGCTATAAAACACAAGCTTGTTTGATCCTTTTCCTGACCTATCCAACTTCTCCCACTTCTCTTTTAACATTTCAGTATAACCCTTGCCTTGGGACAGCTTGTGAGGAACCCACCAAAAACACCAAGCTTAGGAATGAAAACTTATTTTTGAAATACAACAGAGCTATACAAAGAACAAATCAAATTTCAACCCAAAATTACAATCAAGTTGCCCATGATGTTACCTAGTCAATTTAGAAGAAGTTGGTGATGCAAGAATCAGACATTCAGAATCACCCAATATTTCTGTCACTTTGATTCATTCTAGAAACCCCAGTCCACACAGATAACACAGTCACAGAAGAGAAGTTCTACTTATCAGTTTCCTCAAGGCTCCCTTCATGTCCCTGTTCCTCAGGCTGTAGATGAAAGGGTTCATCATTTGAGGGACAACAGTGTACATCATTGAAAGCACTGCAGTGTTTCTGGAAGAGTTAGTAAAAGCAGAACTAATGTACACCCCCAAACCTGTCCCATAGAACAAAGACACAACTGACAGGTGAGACCCACATGTAGAAAACGCTTTATACTTTCTGCCCAGGGATGGCATCCTCAAAACAGAGGACACTATCTGAGTGTAAGAGAAAATGATTCCACATAAAGGAATACCACCAAATACACTAGTTGCAAAATATATCAGGATGTTATTGATGAGGGTGTCAGAACAGGCGAGCTTGATGACCTGAACAACCTCACAGAAGAAGAGAGGGATTTCGACGTCTGTGCAGAAGGTCAGCTGCAACACCATCAGACTGTGCACCAGGGCATCCACGATGATAATGAACAGGGGGAGTAGAATCAGCAGACTACAGAGGCAGGGCTTCATGATGACTGTGTACCTTAGTGGATGACAAACGGCCACATAGCGGTCATAGGCCATTACTGCAAGGAGACTACTTTCTAAACTTGCAAAAACCAAGATAAAGCAGATCTGGGTGAGGCAGCCTGCATAAGTGATGCTCTGACTCTGGGCCTGGATGTTCACCAGCATCTTTGGGATCGTGGTTGTGCTTAAGCAGATGTCAGTAAAGGACAGGTTGGAGAGGAAGAAGTACATGGGGGTGTGGAGGTGGGAGTCCGAACTGACAGCCAGGATGATGAGCAGGTTTCCCAGGATGGTGACCAGGTACATGGACAGGAACAGGCTGAATAGGAGGGACTGCAGTTCTGGATCCTCTGTCACTTTCATGAGAAGGAAATCTGAAACATGTGTGTCATTTCTAGATTCCATATTGGTGATTAATCTGATGGAAAAGATAGATTTAATCAAATGTGTGTTTCCGAGATTGGCAGGAGGAGCATCACTGGAGGCAAAAACCATCTTGGGATGGGATGGAGACTAATAGAGAGGAATAAGATATGGGTGCCTTCTGTAAGTGTATTATTCTGTTTCTTTAAAAATGAAAAAGACTGAAGCTGATATAGTAGGGCATCAACAATTGTTAAGTCTGGAAAGGATGACTAGGTAGTCATTTTTTACAACTACATTGTTTATGATGTTCTGTTTGTTAAAACATTTGGTGATTTTATAAAGAGAAACACTGGTGAGGCAGCTTGAGAGTCTGTCTGGATCCCCAGAGATGTCATAGGCAGACAACTGAGATAATACATACATATGTCAAGGTGAACTTTTCCAAACTTCCTGCCCTCCTACCACTTCTAAACTGCAAGTAAATGTCAGAAAATTTTATAACAGTCATCATGTTTTTTGAAAGACAGATTTCTATTCAGGAAGAAATGGTCCTGGCCACACTCTAGAGTGAATATGATATTAGTAAATGGAGCATTAATAAAAAGCACGAGGAAACACGTGAAGAAGACAACGGACAAACGGGAGGACCCTGGGTGAGTTGGTTTCAATCATGTGGTGTGTGTGCTCTCTTCACAGCTTCCCCTGGATGAACCTGTAGTCAAACACCTGCCCTCATTTCCAAACATTGAGTAAGGGGTGTGAGGTTACCTGGTTGGCATCATAGTGGAAGGATGACTGCCATCTCTGATGTACCGTATGGAAGATCTGCCCTCAGGAAGGGCAGAGGGATTGAGTGAGACCCAAGCTCCTAACAAGACAGATCATCTATGGGAGGAGACTCAGGTATGCTACTACTTTTCACGGGAGGAATTGTTGAACGAGATGGGCACAGGCAGATTGCAGTCTCTGTATCCCTGGAGGTTTAATTTCCAAAGCTCCTTATTAACCAAGAAATTTTATTGTCCCAGAGATCCCAGGGCAGTGTAAATCCTTAAAGACCAAGACTCTAGAACGGTGGAATTACAGATGGTGCTTTCTTGACCCCATAAGGCCAGGTGTACACCATGTCCATCTGGGTCTGTTCCTCTCCATTTCAATCCTTTGCAAATATAGGTACACCATCCTTCACTAATTGAAATGCAGTCTGCTTTTTTTTTTTTTTTAGCTATTAATGAAGGGATCTCTATCCAAAGAATGACATCAGTAAGTCTGATACCAATTTTAGTTGTGAAAGTATAGTTCGTATATATTGATATAAATAATACATTTAAAACCAAAAACAGTAAGATACCTAGGAATGATGCTAACCAAAGAGGTAAAAGATCTGTACTCTGAAAACTATAGAACACTTATGAAAGAAATTAAAGAGGGGTGCCTGAGTGGCTCGGTCGGTTAAGTGTCTGACTTTGGCTCAGGTCATGATCTCATGGTTCATGGGTTCGAACCCCACATCAGGCTCTGTGCTGACAGCTCAAAGTCTGGAGCCTGCTTCAGATTCATTCATTCTCTCTCTCTCTCTCTCTCTCTCTCTCTCTCTCTCAAAAACAAATAAACATTAAAAAACAATAACTATAACAAAATGAAGCAAATTGCTGAAGCCAGCGGTAAAAATATGTGAGAAGACAAGACTTAAGAATATATAGGCTATATTAAGCCATGTAAAATATGGAACACAATGATAACAGTTAAATCTTGTGGAGTACTTGCTACCTGTCATGCGTTGTCCTAAGTGCTTACAATGCTTTTGAGGGTAGACTCATCAGCAGGAGTTACATTTCATACAATCAGTAATTATTTTTGCCACACCAAGGTTACATTAAGTGGATGGCATACAATCCTATTCTCAGGGAATAGATTAAAGGGGATATATTCAGGATGATTCCAGGCAATGTCAAGTAACAATAGAGCCAGAGTTCGACAGACGTCTGTCTTCGGGCATCATATCTGGATAAGATGCCTATATCTGTTGCAGCCATCAGTGCCCGTGATGGAAACAAGCCCTAGACACAATCACCACATGGAAAAATGAATAATTTTTCCTCTATATTCCCTACCTCTTAAGTGGTTATCAAGAATATATAACATTTCTGGGGCGCCTGGGTGGCTCAGTCAGTTGAGTGTCCGACTTCGGCTCAGGTCACGATCTCACAGCTTGTGAGTTGAAGCCCTGCATTGGGCTCTGTGCTGACAGCTCAGAGCCTGGAGCCTGCTTTGGATTCTGTGTCTCCCTCTCTCTCTGCCCCTAACCCACTCGCATTCTGTCTCTATCTCTCTCAAAAATAAATAAACATTAAAAAAAAATTTTAAGAATATATAACATTCCAGGGGCACCTGGATGGCTCAGTCGGTTAAGTGTCCAACTTCGGCTCAGGTCATGATCTCAGTTTGTGTGTTCGAGCCCTGCGTCGGACCCTGTGCTGACAGCTCAGAGCCTAGAGCCTGCTTCGGATTCTGTGTCTCCCTCTCTCTGCCCTTCCCCCACTTATGCTCAGTCTCTCTCTCTCAAAAATAAATAAACATTAAAAAAAATAATATAACATTCCTTGGCTAAAATCAGTAACACAAGAAACCATAGGCATGGACATGGATGTGGAGAAAAAGAAACCGTCATGCACTGTTGGTGGGAATGCAAACTGGTACAGCCACTGTGGATAACAGTATGAAGATTTCTCAAAAAGTTAAGAATAGAACTACCCCATGATCCAGTAATTGTGCTACGGGATATTTACCGAAAAAATACAAAAACACTAATTTAAAGAGATACATGCATGCACCCTGATGTTTATTGCAGCATTATTTGCAATAGCCAAATTATGGAAACAACCTAAGTGTCCATTGATAGACTAATGGATAAAGACATGGTATATTATATATATTATTATATTATATTTTTTATATCATATCATATCATATCATATATTCAAGGGCTCCATGAATGGCCAGATTCAAAATTTCGACTTTGGCTCAGGTCATGATCTTGCAGTTCATGGGTTCGAGCTCCACATTAGGCTCTGTGCTGACAGCTCAGAGCCTGGAGCCTGGAGGCTGCTTCAGAGGAGTGAAATCTTGCCATTCAGAGCACTTGAATATTATGCTAAGTGACATAGTCAGAGAAAGATAAATACTGTATGATTTCACTCATATGTGAAATTGAAGAAAGAAAACAAACAAGCAAAGGGAAAAAAAGAGAGAGAGGCAAACTAAGAAATAGATTAACTATAGAGAACAAACTGATGATTACCAGAGGGGAGGTGGGGGGGGCGAGGATGGGTGAAATGAGTGATGGGGTCAAGAGGACACTTCTCATGATGAGCACCAGGTAATGTATGGAAGTGTTGAATCACTATATTGTACACCTGAAACTAATATAACCCTATATGTTAGCTAACTGGAATTAAAATAAAAACTTAAAAATATATATATAACATTCTCTATTGCTTGTGTCTTTTAGAGGCACAGTTACTTTCTTTTAGCAGGAACAAAGGGTTTTGTTTTGTTTTGTTTACTAATTAAGATAAATCATTTCACTATCATCTCAAGCCACTGAGATAATCAGATTATAGCAATTTTACAGATGATGAAACTGAGTGTAATAGATGCTGATAGTGTCTTTGCACAGATACAGTTTACCAGTGATCACTCAGGCAATTGCCAAATTAGGTATAAAAGATCAGCTCCTCCTGTGTGTCATAGCAGGCTTATTTCCGAGGTGCAGTTCAAAAAGTATAATAATCTGTGGAATTGGCAGAATTTTGTCTCTATGACAACAGACTTATTTGGATCCTCTCCATGATCCATCCAACTTCTTTTCTTTGAGTGTTGAAACAAAATCACTAAATGCCCTACCTTGTGTTCAGCTTTATGGACCTGACCAAAGAAACTGAGTTTGACAATGGAACTCATTCTTGAAACATCACAGAACTGTACAAAGAACAAATAAAGTTTCAACCCAAAGTTAAGATGAAACTACCCATCGTGTTCTATAGTCATTTTAGAAGAACTTGGGGATGCAAGAATCAGGCATTCTGGCTCACCCAATATTTCTGTCACCTTGACTCATTCTAGAAACCCCAGTGCACGCAGCTAACACAGTCACAGAAGAGAAGTTCTACTTATCAGTTTCCTCAAGGCTCCCTTCATGCCCTGTTCCTCAGGTTGTAGATGAAAGGGTTCATCATTTGAGGGACAACAGTGTACATCATTGAAAGCATTGCAGCATTTCTGGAAGAGTCAGCAAGGGCAGAACTAATGTAGACTCCAAAACCTGTCCCATAGAACAAAGACAACTGAGAGGTGAGACCCACACGTACTTTATAGTTTCCACCTGCTGGTGGCATCCTCAAAACAGAGGACACTATCTAAGTGTAAGAGAAAATGATTCCACACAGAAGGATACCACCAAATATACTAGTTGCAAAATATATCAGGATGTTATTGATGAGGGTGTCAGAACAGGCGAGCTTGATGACCTGAACAACCTCACAGAAGAAGAGAGGGATTTCGAGGTCTGCACAGAAGGTCAGCTGCAACACCACCAGACTGTGCGCCAGGGCATCCACGATGCTAAAAAACAGGGAAAGAAGAATCAAAAGGCCACAGAGATGGAAGTTCATAATGACATTGTACCTCAGTGGATGACAAATGGCCACATAGCGATCATAGGCCATTACTGAAAGAATACAACTGTCCAAACTTGCAAAAACGAAGACAAAGCAGATTTGGGTGAGGCAGCCTGTGTAACTAATGGGTTTGCTCTGTGTCTCGATGTTCACAAGCATCTTTGGGATGGTAGTGGAGGTGAGACAGATGTCAACAAAAGACAGGTTGGAGAGGAAGAAGTACATGGGGGTGTGGAGGTGGGAGTCCAAGCTAACAGCCAAGACAATGAGCAGATTTCCCAAGATGGTGACCAGATACATGGACAGGAACAGGCTGAAGATGAGGGACTGCAGTTCTGGATTCTCTGTCACTTCCATGAGAAGAAATTCTAGAATGCTTGTTTCATTTCTGAGTTCCATATTGTTGATGAATCTGATGGAAATGATGTGGTAACAAGGCAATGAAATGTTGATTCCTGGGCAGGCAGGAGTATCACCAAATGCAAGCACCATGTTGGGAAAGGAAAGACTTAAGTGGAGAGATGCCTTCTTTATGCATATTATTTTGTTATTTTGAAGAAAGATTTAAAGTTAGTAAAGCAACGAGTAAACATTTGTTAATTCTGGAAAGAGTTGAGGAGTTGTCATTTTTAAAATTACACTACTCATTCTGTTTTGATCATTTGAAACATTTGGGGGCAACTGGGTGGTTCAGTCGGTTAAGCATCTGACTTTGGCTCAGGTCGTGATCTCACAATTCATGAATTCAAGGTCCACATTGGGCTCTGTGCTGACAACTCAGAGCCTGAAGCCTGCTTTGGATTCTGTGTCTCCTTCTCTCTCTGACCCTTCCCCGCTCATGCTCTTTCTCTGTCTCTCAAAAATAAATAAATGTTAAAAAAAATAAATAAAAGTAAAATAAAATACAAAACCATTTGATAGCTTTATTACAAGAAACAGGTAATCAGACTGATAAGTCTATCTGGATCTCCAGCTCCTTCCACAGAGACCTCACAGCCTGGCAAAGAGATAAGGAATTAAAAGTTAGAGGGAAAATGCCCAAGCTACCTCTTGGTAACAATCACCATATTTGCAAATGAGCATGTTCTTACTGAGAAGGAAAATAGTATTTCCTTATAGAGAGAGAATAGGGGACTGGCAGAATGATAACTATTTGGGGATTGGAGGAAAGATACAAGGGAACATGTCAACGAGATAGAAGACAGGAAGGAGGCAAACAGATATCTTGATTTTAATCCTTTTATGTATGTACTCTTCTCAAAGTTTCTGCTGGATAAACGTAGTAAAATACAGGCCCTCATTTCCAAATACTATGGGACATCGGTTTACCTAGGTGACATCACTGTGGAATAATGCAGGTCGTCTCTGCTAGGTGTTGAATGATAGAGACCAGAGCTCTATCCATAGGAAGAGGAAAGGGACCAAGTGAAGCACCAGGCCCCTGGGCGAAAGGGATCATTGCTGGGATGAGACACAGGTATGCTGTGTCTTTACTGGGGCAGGGCTGTTGAGTGAGGATGTCACAATTTATAGTCTCTGTGCCTCTGGAGGATCAATACCCAAAGCTCTTCATTAGCCAAACAATTATATTGTCATTCTGATCCCAAGGCAGTGCAAATTCTCTTAAGACTAAAACAATAGAAATGAGGAATTCCAGATGGTTGATCTTATGAGTCTAGGTGTTCACCACTCATTTCTCTGTTTCTGCTCACATCTATATCACAGAGCTTGCAAATGTGGACATGCCCTCCTCGGCTGAGTTCCAGTCTTCCTTTTTTTAAAGATAGAACTAATGGGGGCACCTAGGTGGCTCAGTTGGTTAAGGGTCCACTTTGGCTCAGGTCATGATCTCACAGTTTGTGAGTTCAAGCCCCGCATGGGGCTCTGTGCTGACAGCTTGGAGTCTGGAGCCTGTTTCAGATTCTCTGTCTCCCTCTCTCCCTGTCCCTCCCCTGCTCACAATCTGTCTCTGTCTCTCAAAAATGAAAAAACATTTAAAAAAAATTTTAAGATAGAACCAATGGCATCTGTATGTAATCAATGATATCAGGAAGCCTGAGAATTGTAGGTGTGAACCATATATACATAATTCAGCCATAAGAAGGAATGAAATCCTGACAGGTGCTACAATACGGATGAACCCTGAAAACATTAGTGAAATGAGCCAGATAAAAAAGGACAAATATTGTATAATTTTAGTTTAAGGTAACTTGAATAGGCAAATTCATAAAGACAGAAAGTAGAATGTGGTTACCAGGGGAGGGAAGAAAAGGATTGATTTTTTATTGTGCTGGAATATATTAATAGGTGTGTCTGTGCTATTAAAATCATATTGATACTGGCAGGGTGAGCAAGATCTCATCAGGAAATATTTCGGGGAAGTTTATTTTCCCTGCTTTTTTATTCTTGTGATATTGAAAGAACATTTCTGAATTTTCATTTAATGAGTCACTTGCTTTAGTGGCTCATTTGTAAAGTGCTTGAATTTCTTTTTAAACATTTTTTTAACATTTATTTATTTTTGAGAGACAGAGACAGAGCGTGAGTTGGGGAGGGGCAGAGAGAGAGGGAGACACAGAATCTGAAGCAGGCTTCGGGCTCTGAGCCGTCAGCACAGGGCCCGATGCAGGGCTCGAACCCACGAACCGCGAGATCATGACCTGAGCTGAAGTAGGATGCTTAACCAACTGAGCCTCCCAGCTGCCCCAAAGTGCTTGAATTTCTTAGTCTTTACCTTTTGGATTGTGCTCATTCTTTTAAGAAATGCTTAATTTCTCTGTGGTAATAAAAATATTTTCTTATATCATCTTCTGAAATATTTAACCCCTCTGATTCTTGTGTTTAACGCTTTGGTATATTGGAATGAATTTTTTTAGGGGGGAGGAGGAGTAGTAAAAAATGTATAGCATAAAATTTACTATTTCAGCCATTTTAAGTGTGCAATTCCATGGCATTAAGAATATTCACAATGTTGTATGACTATTACCACTATCCATCTCCTGAACATTTTTATCATCCCAAGCAGAAATTCTGTACCAATTAAATGATAGCTTTTTCTCAAAAGAGCTTTCAGAAGGAACCTAACACTTTGACTTTAGCTCATGTAGCTGGTTTCAGACAGCAACAGAATTCATTCGTGTTGTTTTAAGCTGCTAAGCTTGTGGTAAGGTGTTACAATGGCAATACGACACCAATACAGGACACTTATCTCAATTTGGGCTCATGGTAAAAACAATGCCTTCTGGATGTCTCCTTGGAACGATTATGTTTGTGTTGAAAAGAAACACAAGGAGAGGCTGTTGGTTTTCATTTCTGGGTCTGAAAGGTCTCTGCACTGTTGCAGGCATCAGGGACCACCAGGAAGACGACTGTAGGCAAAAGCCAACCCATGGCAGAGTGAAATGCAGCCCTGTGGTTCTCTGCCTGGACCTACAATAGCCCTGAAGTTTTATCTATTTATTTATTTTTATATTTGAGGAGGGGGAGAGAGAGAGAGCAGGGCAGGGGCAGACAAACGGAGACAGAATCTGAAGCAGGCTTTAAGCTCCGAGCTGTTAGCACAGAGCCCGACCCGGGACTCGAACTCAACGGGGCTCAAACTCACAAGCAGGGAGATCATAACCTGAGCTGAAGTCAGACACCTAACAAACTGAGCCACCCAGGTGCCCCATCCCTGAAATTTTTGTAAGGAAAGATAATTGTTTTTATCATCTGACCCTATTGGAGCTGAGAATTTTGCTTTATTATAGTTGAAGGCATGCATCCTCACTGATTGAGTTGAAGTATCTCACACCCCCTCCAAATATAAACTAATATAATCATGCCAATTTTATGGACGAGGAAACCGAGTTTAGAGAGTTAAAATAAATTGTCAAAGGTCACATGGCTATGTTTCAGCAGAGGTAGGATTCAAACCCAGCTGGTCTGATTCCAAAATTCTTACCCTCACCACTTGACCTCTGGTTTCATATATTCAATGTTGGTCAGGCTTTCTGGATCGCACATTATTTCTCTCTGTCAAATTGCAGCAGTGTGTGTAAGCCCAAAGCAGCTGCCACATTAATGGGAAGCTGATATTCTAGAGATGAGCTTCCTCAAAGCCCCCATCATGTCCTTGTTCCTCAGACTATAGATAAAAGGGTTCATCATGGGGGTGACCACGGTATACATCACTGATACTATTGCACTCTTCCGGGAGGAGTGAGTAGCTGCAGAACTCAGGTATACCCCAAAACCTGTCCCATAGAACAAGGAAACAACTATTAAGTGTGACCCACAGATGGAAAATGCCTTATACTTTCCACCAGCTGATGGGATTTTCAGAACAGAGGAGACAATTTGAGTGTAAGAGATAATTATCCCAGAGAGAGGTACAACACCCAACAGGCTGGTCACTAAGTACACAAGGATGTTATTGATGAGGATATCAGAACAGGCAAGCTTGAGGACATGAGCTAATTCACAGAAAAAGTGGGGAATTTCCAGGTCTGTGCAGAAGGACAGCCTCAGTGCCATCAAAGTGTGGAGAAGGGCATCCAGAACACTAATGACGAAAGACGGCAGAACCAACAGCCTACAGAGCTTGGGGTTCATGATGGCCTTGTACCTCAATGGGTGACAGATGGCCACAAATCGATCAAAGGCCATCATTACCAGAATTCCATTTTCTGATCCAGCAAAAGTCAGGACGAAGCAGATTTGGGTGAGGCAGCCTGTGTAACTGATGGATTTGCTCTGTGTCTGGATGTTCACAAGCATCTTTGGGACGGTAGTGGAGGTGAGACAGATGTCAACAAAAGACAGGTTGGAGAGGAAGAAGTACATGGGGGTGTGGAGGTGGGAGTCGTACACAATGGCCAGGATGATGAGTAGGTTCCCGAACACAGAGACCAGGTACATAGACAGGAACACACAGAATAGCAGGGGCTGCAGTTGTGGATCCTCTGACAGTCCCAGGAGGAGGAATTCTGTAGTAGCTGAGAAGTTTCCTGATTTCATGTTCCTGAGGGGTTTGATAGAAAAGATGGAGGTGACAAGAAAACAAAACTTAAGAGAAACTTTCTTAAATACATCTATCTTTTTCTCCTGCGTCCCTCTCTCCCATCTCTTTTCCTCTCCCTTTCTTGCTTTGCATTTCCCTCAACACTTACCCCCCCCCCCCCACACACACACCATCCTGTCCCAAGTTCTTATATTCTACAATTCTTTGTCAAGTAGAGGTACTTAACGAGTAGAAAAGAGGACTGAAAAGTCCTGTTAAGATGCCTCCAAGTAAATAAATCTAGAATAAAATCATTGACGGGACGCCTGGGTGGCTCAGTCGGTTAAGCGGCCGACTTCGGCTCAGGTCGTGATCTCGCGGTCCGTGAGTTCGAGCCCCGCGTCGGGCTCTGTGCTGACAGCTCAGAGCCTGGAGTCTGTTTCAGATCCTGTGTTCCCTCTTTCTGACCCTCCCCCATTCATGCTCTGTCTCTCTCTGTCTCAAAAATAAATAAACGTTAAAAAAAATAGAATAAAATCATTGAGGTTGTACTCTGGAATACAGTTTGAGAAAATACAGCCCTATGGACAAGATACAGTAAATAAAGGTTTATTGGAACATAACCATTCATTTATACCTCATGCATGTAGCTTGTATGCTACCTCTGAGTTGAGTACTTGTGACAGAGGCTTACAAATCTAAAATATTTACCATCTGGCTCTTTACTGAAAAAGTCTGCCTACCTCTAGTCTAGAAGCCTAATTAGGTTGAGGCTCAATTGTTTTTTGAGGGGGGGTGCAAACATTTTAAAGTATGTCTTTACATATATACTGTCTTGCTTCTTGAAATAACTATTGTCTGGATCCACTAATCCGCTGGGAGTTACAGAAAGCTGACATTCTAGTTCTGTCTTCATTTATTGGCTAAAATACTTCCATAAAAGAGTAACGCTCCCTAATTAAATAGGTGGTCCCCTGAGGGTTGTGTTCTTAGAAGGCAGGATACATCTTGAGTCCTGCATTCATCACTTATTCAAACAGTAAACTGTTTTTCAGCATTATCCAAAAATGAACATTGTGTATCATGTACCATTTTTGGTCAGTCAACACTCCTCATCTTGCCTCCTGAGTCCTTTTGAAATGAACCTCACAGATTCAGGTCTCCCTTAACGGGTTAGGCATGAAAGTTGCTCTATACTCGTCAATGCCTTGATCTTCAGTTTCCCATGCCTGTCTGCTCCCTCGTAGGGTGTATTGACTAACATCAAAACAGAGCACATCTGCAGGGCCTGAAATCAAGTTTAGAAAATGCTGCCAGATCAAAGGGAGGCTTGTGTGAATCTGTCACGAATTAGACAGATGCACATATGTCATTGATGTTAACAGACACTGGGCACAGGGGTCCCGTGCCACACTCAGGGAACCAGGCTGCTGGGGGCCCACAGTCTTGCAGTTGTCTCATTTGGAATATGTGACCTTGCTACTCATGGTAGTGGTGGATTTAAAATGTTTCACAAATTCCTTGACTCTTACCCTACAGGAGAAAGAAAAATAAGTATGCTGGGAAAATACGTTGCTGCAATTTTCTCAAATGTTCCTCTCTGAAGCTAGAGTAAAGCTTTTTTTTTTTTTTTTAACGTTTATTTATTTTTGAGACAGAGAGAGACAGAGGATGAATGGGGGAAGGTCAGAGAGAGGGAGACACAGAATCGGAAGCAGGCTCCAGGCTCTGAGCTGTCAGCCCAGAGCCCGACGCGGGGCTCGAACTCACGGACCGCGAGATCACGACCTGAGCCGAAGTCGGCCGCTTAACCGACTGAGCCACCCAGGCGCCCCCTTTTTTTTTTTTTAAACAGAATAGTGGGAGAGAGAATGATATATAAGGGGTCTTATGCAAATAAATAAAATTGTTAAATGTGCATCCTCATAGTCCTAAAGAGAAAGTATCTCTTAATGAGCTAACCCTGCCTGATATGGAGGCCTCTGAACATTCGAGCCCCCAGAAAGGCTGGTGAAGAAATAGAAGGAAATAGAAGCAAATACACCTGAATAATTACACTTTCAGGGTAATGTTGGGATTTAAAATAATAAATGCAAAATGTTTGACATGGTACATGTAAAAGATAACATTTGAGTGTGTTTTATCTAATTATCTTTATATTCAGGAGAAAAAAAATGACAATTATAGAAGCTTCTTACCTCTTCCTCACTGGTAATTTCTAAAATAAACACACATGGGCAGCTCTTTCTGCCCACAGGTCCTGTCTCCATGCTTTAATAAAATCACCTTCTGGGGCACCTGGGTAGCTCAGCCAGTGTTAAGCATCCGACTTCAGTTCAGGTCATGATATTATGGTTCATGAGTTCAAGCCCACATCGGGCTCTCTGCTGTCAGCACAGAGCCTGGAGCCTGCTTCAGATCCTCTGTCTCCCTCCCACTCTGCCCCTCCCATGCTCACACTCTTTCTCTCTCAAAAATAAATAAACATTAAAAGAATTTTTTAATCACCTTTTTGCACCAAAAAATTAATAAATAAAAATAAAAGAGAGCATGAAAGGTTTTTTTGCATCTTGTATTCATGAAATGCAGCCAGATCAACACTGAACCATCCTGCACACCTAGAAAACTGATTTGAGGATTAACACAACAATCTGCACAACCTGAACCACAGAACTCAGCAGGTACACCACGTGGAGAAGTGAACTGGGGGAGAGAGAAGCCGCAGAGGGCAGGGAGTTGTTTTTGCTTGTGCAGAGAGGACAGAGATGGGGGAGAGTATGGGAAAAGCACCCCCCCCCCCAAAGCAGCTGGAGAGAAAGTAGAAAAGTAGAAACAGCCACAGGGGCTGAACTAAAAAGGGAGAAAGGAGAAAGGAGAGGGTTTAAATGCCATTACGAATCTACAAACGGGGAGCGCAGAGTCTGAAACTCTCCAGTTCCATACCTGGGGGTGCTCTGGTGGGAAGGGCGAATCCCCAGGAGCAGAGTGGAGTCCGGGGGGCTTCGGGCCACACGGGGAGAGGCGGTTCCCCTGCTGGGAGGACAGCCAGTAGAGGCCGTGCGGCCCCCACACAGGCAAAGGTGCCGGCAGACTGGAGAACAGCCACATTCGCTGGTGCTGGAACAAGGGCGTTAAGGGGAAACCTGGTGCCAGACGCGTGTCGCGATTTTCCGTAATCTCTGAAACGCTGCTGCTACAGATCATGGGAGCTTTTTCCGGGGCGGGGTGGCGCCCAGCCACAGTCTCTGGGCATCGGAGGCGGCACAGTCCCACGAACGGTCCTGGGTGTGGCCGGCACCGGCCATTGCTCGGTGAGACCCTCCCCCAGAAGGTGTGAGCGGGACAAAACCGCGGCCCCTCAGAAGCGAGGGGTCGGGAAACAAAGCCGCATCTGAGATAAAACTCAGAAGGGAGGTGCCGCCTGCAGCCTGATGGCTTGCTCACGGACAGGGAAAGAGCGGGGAGTGGATGGAAGCCGAAGACAAAGGACAGGCGGTCGATTGCTGCTGGGGGAGACACAGAATTGCGATACTAGAGCCTGGGTAGATGCCATTTTTCACCCCTCCCACGCATGCGCATACACACCTACGAGCGCCACAATTCACTCCAGTAAACTAAGCAGCGCCATCTAGTGGAGAATGGAGCCATTACACCAAGCCCCGCCCAACAGGGCCAACCTCGCTCTTCAGGAACCACAAGTCTCTCCACCTTAGTTTACGGACTATAAAATGCTTCATAGTGACTTTTAGGAGAAAACGATGTAATTTCAATCATATTTTAGTCTTGGTCTATCTATTCAATTTTCTTTTTTTCTTTTCTTTTTCTTGAATACAGAAAGAAAAAATTTATTTTTATTTTCAATTTTTATTAAAATATTTTCTTTATTTTTTCTACCATATTTTTTACTTTTTTGTAAATTTTCAAATTCTATTTTACTTCCATCATTTCATTTTATTCTATTTTATTGTATTCATTTTCTCAAATTTTCAAATGTTTTCCTTTTTTTTCTTGTTTTTCTTTTTGTTTCTGTTTTTCCCCCTTTTTTCTCTAATCTATCAAGCTCCTTCCAATAACCAGACCAAAACCACCCAGGATCTAGTAACATTTATTTGATTTTTTTCTGTGTGTGTGTTTTTAATTTTTTAATTTTAGTTTTTTTACCTTATTAGTTCCTTTTCTTCCTTCAAAATGATGAAATGAAGGAATTCACCCCAAAAGAAAGAGCAGGAAGAAATGGCAGCTAGGGAATTAATCAACATAGATAAAAGCAAGATGTCTGAACCAGAATTTAGAATCACAATAATAAGAATACTAGCTGGAGTCGAAAACAGATTAGAATCCTTTTCTGCAGAGATAAAAGAAGTAAAAGCTATTCAGGATGAAATAAAAAATGCTAGAACTGAGCTGTAACTCCAATGGATGCCACACTGGCAAGGATGGATAAGGCAGAGCAGCAAACCAGCAATATAGAGGACAAACTTATGGAGAATAATGAAGCAGAAAAAAAGAGGGAGACTAAGGCAAAAGAGCACCATTTAAGATTCAGAGAAATCAGTGACTCATTAAAAATGATTATGAACAACATCAGAATCGTAGGGGTCCCAGAAGATGAAGAGAGGGAAAAAGGGGTAGAAGGGTTATGTGAGTAAATCATACAGAAAACTTTCCTAACCTGGGGAAAGACATAGACATCAAAATCCAGGAAGCACAGAGGACTCCCATAAGATTCAACAAAAACCGACCATCAGCAAGGCATATCATAGTCAAATTCACAAAATACTCAAGCAAGGAAAGAATCATGAAAGCAGCAAGGGGGAAAAAAAAGTCCTTAACCTACAAGGGAAGACAAATCAGGTTTGCAGCAGTCGTGTCCACAGAAACTTGGCAGGCCAGAAAGGGGTGGCAGGATGTATTCAGTGTGCTGAATTGGAAAAATATGGAGCCAAGAATTCTTTATCCAGCAAGGTTGTCATTCAAAATAGAAGGAGAGATAAAAAGTTTTGCAGACAAACAAAAATTAAAGGAGTTCATGACCACTAAACCAGCCCTGCAAGAAATTTTAAGGGGGACTCTCTGAGGGGAGAAAAGATGAAACAAACCAAAAAAAAAAAAAAAAAAAAAGACCAAAAGCAGGAAAGACTAGAAAGGACCAGAGAACACCACCAGAAATTCCAACTCTACAAGCAAAATAATGGCAATAAACTCATATCTTTCAGTACTCACTCTTACCATCAATGGACTAAATGATCCAATCAAAAGACATAGGGTAACAGAATGGATAAGAAAACAAGATCCATCTATATGCTGTTTACAAGAGACCCACTTTAGACCTAAAGACACCTTCAGATTAAAAGTAAGGGGATGGAGAACCATCTATCATGCTAATGGTAGACAAAAGAAAGCCAAAATAGCCATACTTATATCAGACAATCTAGACTTTAAAATAAAGACTGTAACAAGAGATGAGGAAGGACATTATATCATAATTAAGGGGTTTATCCACCAAGAAGACCTAACAATTGTAAACATTTATGCTCCAAATATGAAACACCCAAATATATAAATAAATGTATCACAAACATAAAGAAACTCATTGATAATAATACCATAATAGTGGGGGACTTCAACACCCCACTTACAACAATGGACAGATCATCTAAACAGAAAATCAACAAGGAAACAATGGCTTTGAATGACACACTGGACCAAAAGGACTTAACAGATATATTCAGAACATTTCATACTAAAGCAGCAGAATATACATTCTTCTGCAGTGCACATGGAACATTCTCCAGAATAGATCACATACCAGGACACAAATCAGCCCTACACAAGTATAAAAAGATTGAGATGATACCATGCATATTTTCAGACCACGACGCTATGAAACTCGAAATCAACCACAAGAAAAAATTTGGAAAGGTAACAAATGCTTGGAGACTCAAGAACATTCTACTAAAGAATGAATGGGCTAACCAAGAAGTTAAAGAGGAAAATAAAAAGTACATGGAGGCCAATGAAAATGATAACATCACAGTCCAAAACCTCTAGGATGCAGCAAAGGCAGTCATAAGAGGGAAGTATATAGCAATCCAGGCCTTCCTAAGAAGGAAGAAACGTCTCAGATACACAACCTAAACTTACACCTAAAGAGCTGGAAAAAGAACGGCAAATAAACCCCCAAACCAGCAGAAGACAGGAAATAATAAAGATTAGAGCAGAAATCAATGCTATTAAAAAAAAAAAAAAGTAGAACAGACCAATGAAACCAAAAGCTTGTTCTTTGAAAGAATTAACAAAATTGATAAACCCCTAGCCAGTTTGTTCAAAAGAAAAAGGAAAGGCCCCAAATAAATAAAATCAAGAATGAAAGAGGAGAGATCACAACCAACACTGCAGAAATACAAACAGTAATAAGAGAATATTATGACCCATTATATGCCATTAAAATGGGCCATCTGGAAAAAATGGACAAATTCCTAGAAACATATAAACTACCAAAACTGAAATAGGAAGAAATAGAAAATTTGAACAGACCCATAACCAGTAACGAAATCTAATTAGTAATCAAAAATCTCTCCCAAAAACAGAGTCCAGGACCAGATGGCTTTCCAGGGGAATTCTACCAAACGTTTAAGGAAGAGTTAACCCTATTCTCTTGAAGCTGTTCCAAAAAATAGAAATGGAAGGAAAACTTCCAACTCTTTCTATGAAGCCAGCATTACCTTGATTCCAAAACAAAAGATCCCACTAAAAGGAGAGCTATAGAGCAATTTCACTGATGAACATGGATGCAAAACTCCTCAACAAGATATTAGCCAACCAGATTCAACAATACATTAAAAAAAAAAATTATTCACCACGACCAAGTGGGATTTATACCCTGGGGTGCAGGGCTGGTTCAATATCCACAAAACAATCAATGTGATTCATCAAATCAATAAAAGAAAGGACAAGAACCACATGATCCTCTCAATAGATGCAGAGAAAGAATTTGACAAAATACAGCATCTTTTCTTGATAAAAAACCCTTAAGAAGGTAGGGATAGAAGGATCATACCTCAAGATTATAAAACCATAAATGAAAGACCCAATGCTAATATCATCCTCAATGGGGAAAAACTGGGAGCTTCCCCCCTAAGGTCAGGAACAAGACAGGGATGTCCCTCTCACCACTGTTATTCAACATAATATTGGAAGTCTTAGCCTCAGTAATCAGACAACACAAGGAAATAAAAGGCATCCAAATCAGCCAGGAGGAGGTCAAACTTTCACTTTTCGCAGATGACGTGATACTCTATATGGAAAACCCAAAAGATTCCACCAAAAATCTGCTAGAACTGATCCATGAATTCAGCAAAGTTGCAGGATATAAAACCAATGCACAGAAATCAGTTGCATTCCTATACACCAACAATGAAGCAACAGAAAGAGAAATCAAGGAATCGATCCCATTTACCATTGCACCAAAAACCGTAAAATACGTAGGAATAAGTCTAACCAAAGAGGTGAAAAATCTATACACTTAAACTATAGAAAGCTTATGACAAATTGAAGAAGACACAAAAAAAGGAAAAATATTCCATGCTCCTGGATAGGAAGAACAAATATTGTTAAAACGTTGATACTACCGAAAGCAATCTACATATTCAATGCAATACGTATCAAAATTACACCAGCATTCTTCACAGAGCTAGAACAAACAATCCTAAAATTTGTATGGAACCACAAATGACCCCGAATAGCCAAAGCAATCTTGAAAAAGAAAACCAAAGCAGGAGGCAACACAATCCCAGACTTCAAGCTATACTACAAAGCTGTATTCATCAAGACAGTATGGTACTGGCACAAGAACAGACCCTCAGATCAATGGAACAGAATAGAGAACCCTGAAATGGACTCACAAATGTATGGCCAACTAATCTTTGACAAAGCAGGAAAGAATACCCAATGGAAAAAAGACAGTCTCTTCAGCAAGTGGTGCTGGGAAAACTGGACAGCAACATGCAGAAAAATGAACTTGGACCACTTTCTTGCACCATACACAAAAATAAACTCAAAATGGATGAAAGAGCTAAACATAAGACAGGAAGCCATCAAAATTCTCGAGGAGAAAGCAGGTAAAAACCTCTTTGACCTTGGCCACAGCAATCTTACTTAACACATCTCCAGAGGCAAGGGAAACAAAAGTAAAAATGAACTATGAGGACCTCATCAAAATAAAAAGCTTCTGCACAGTGAAGGAAATCATGAACAAAACTAAAAGGCAACCAATGGAATGGAAGAAGATATTTGCAAATGACATATCGGATAAAGGGTTAGTATCCAAAATCTATAAAGAACTTACCAACACAACACCCCAAAAAACAAATGACCCAGTGAAGAAATGGGCAAAAGACATGAACAGACACTTTTTGAAAGAAGACATCCAGATGGCTAACAGACACATGAAAAGATGTTCAACGTCATTCATCATCAGGGAAATACAAATCAAAACCACAAATGAGATACCACCTCATACCTGTCAGAATGGCTAACATTAACAACTCAGGCAACAACAGAGGTTGGCGAGGATGTGAAGAGGGTATTTTTTGCACTACTGGTGGGAATGCAAACTGGTGCAGCCACTCTGGAAAACTGTATGGAGGTTCCTCAAAAAATTAAAAATAGAACTACCCTTTGATCCAGCTATTGCACTACTAGCTATTTATCCAAGGGATACGGGTATGCTGTTTTGAAGGGGCACATGCACCCCCATGTTTATAGCAGTGCTATCAACAATAGCCAAAGTATGGAAAGAGCCCAAATGTCCATCCATGGATGAATGGATAAAGAAGATGTGGTATATTATATATATACAATGGAGTATTACTCAGCAATCAAAAAGAATGAAATCTTGACATTTGTAACTACGTGGATGGAACTAGAGGGTATTATGCTAAGTGAAATTAGTCAGTCAGAGAAAGACAAAAGTCATATGACTTCACTCATATGAGGACTTTAAAAGACAAAACAGGGGTGCCTGGGTGGCTCAGTCGGTTGGGCGTCCGACTTCGGCTCAGGTCATGATCTCGCGGTCTGTGAATTCGAGCCCCGCGTTGGGCTCTGGGCTGACAGCTCAGAGCCTGAGCCTGTTTTGGATTCTGTGTCTCCCTCTCTCTCGGACCCTCCCCTGCTCATCCTCTGTCTCTCTCTGTCTCAAAAATAAATAAATGTTTAAAAAAAATTTTTTTAATAAAAAATAAAAGACAAAACAGATGAACATAAGGGAAGGGAAGCAAAAATAATTTAAAAACAGGGAGAGGGCCAAAACATAAGAGACTCTTAAATATAGAGAACAAACAGAGGGTTGCTGGAGGGTTGTGGGAGGGGTGATTGGCTAAATGGGTAAGGGGCATTAAGGAATCTACTCCTGAAATCATTGTTGTACTATATGCTAACTAACTTGGATGTAAATTCAAAAAATAAATTAAATAAAAAATTTTTAAAAATAGAAAAAAATAAAGATAAAATATACATACGTGATCTTTTATGCTTAACACTCTTTGAACACATAATGAATAATAAGAAAGGGGATAATTAATTCCAAAATTTTTCAATTGTCCATGGAAGTCATTATAGTGAAGCTCTGTGCTTAGATTCATAGATAAATTCATTTCCCCTTTTATTTACTTCCTTAATGCATATCCCATCAGTGTCTTTCTCTCCCATAATTTTTCCTTTCTTACTGCAGTTTCTGGAAATGGAAATTAACCCTGTTTATCCAGTAGCAAAGATCCCTCCTATTTTTGCCTTAATCCAGGTCTTTCATTTATATCATAGATAATATAAAAATGTTATCTTTAAAGTTCTCATCACAAGAAAAAAAAACGTGTAACCATGTGTGAGGATGGATGTTATTGGAACTTATTTTGGTAATCATTTTTGCAATATTTACATATGTCAAGCCATTATGTTGTATTCCTAGAACTATTACAATGTTATATCTCAGTTATATCTCAATTAAAATAAAGAAAAACTTAAGAGTAAGCCATAGATCAGACACACACACCCCCCCCGCCCTTCCTATTATTCCTTGTTTGGTCACCTTAGTGCCTGCTCCAGGGGAGGAGTCCCAGGTGGACCAACACAGGAGCAACTCCAAGCCTCTCCTGTCTCATCTGCCTTATCCAGATTCCTGAGAAATTGAATCCTGATGCCCACAAAAGAGGCAATAAAGGATTGTCATGGGCTGACAGTGTCTAAGCATCTGCCTACCATTCTTATGAAGTAATGAGCTGAAAGAATTTCTGTAACAGTACCTCAGATATACTGTAGAATCACAAGATGTGTACAGTTGAATGGTACAGTGAGTCCATGTAAACTGAGCCCTTTGTTTAACAAATTGAGGTCCTGAGCAAAGAAAGACAAGGGATCATAAAACAAACAAACAACCATCAACCATGTTAGGAATAAGACTTGAACCCAGACACTCCTTGGCTTAATCATGAATCCCCCAATTGTAACATGGATCTGTGACATGGGAAAGCCCCTGGACCTCTCTGAGCAGATTCAATTTTCTCATGTTTATAATGGCAACTGCTTAAAAAAAATACATAAAGGTTATTTATTGTGCGGATGAAGAATGAATAGATGAAAAGCACCAAGCAGTATGGGGCCTTGCAACGACTTTTCCTATCACTTTTGGTTTTAGTTATGGACAAGTCCTGATGTCTAGAAGGGAAGCTGAGAGTAAGCCAGAGAGACAAGGAAGGACACCTCAAGAATATAATCTCAAGGCTGGTAGTAGGATTTGCTCATATCCCCACTGGGAGCCTTCAGTATAATGAAATAGAGGAAAGAAATCATCTACATAAACATCTTTTTAAAAAATTTTTAATGTTTATTTACTTTTGAGAGAGAGAGAGAGTCAGAGTGCAAGTGGGGGAGGGGCAGAGAGAGGGAGACATAGAATCGGAAGCAGGTTCCAGGCTCTGAGCTGTCAGCACAGAGCCTGACACGGGGCTCAAACCCGTGAACCATGAGATCATGACCTGAGCTGAAGGACACTTAACTCACTGAGCCACCCAGGCACCCCATAAATAAACATCTTTATAGGAATACATACATAAGTTATGGCAAAGTCACGGTACACCTTGTTATTTTAATATTATTTTATACTATATCATCCTTAATTTTTTAAATGTTCATTATTTTAAACATGCAAAATCAAAATATTTACATTAGTGCTAGCTGTATAAAATTAAATAAAAATTTATTAAAGGAGGGCACCTGGGTGGCTCAGTCGGTTGAGTGTCCAACTCTCGATTTCAACTCAGGTCACGATCCCAGGGTCATGGTGACAGCCTGCTTGGGTTTCTCTCTCTCTCTCTCTCTCTCTCTGCCCCTCTGCAGCTTGCACAGACATACATGCTTGTTCTCTCAAAATAAGTATTTTAAAAAATAAAATATATGATTTCACTCATGTGGAATTTAAGAAACACAACACAGATGAACATAGGAGAAGGGAAGAAAAATAAGATAAAGAGGGAGGCAAACCCTAAGAGACTCTCATATACAGAGAACAAACTTGAGGGTTGCTGAAGGGGTTGGGGGGGGGAATGTGTGAAATGGGAGATGGGCATTAAGGAGGGCACTTTTGGGGATGAGCACTGGTTGTTATATGTAGGGGATGAATCCGTGGATTCTACTCCTAAAACCAAGACTACACTATATGTTAGCTAACTTAAATTTAAATTTTTAAAAATGGTTTTAAATCATTAAAGGAGATGCACTGCTAGGAATTTATCCAAGGGATACAGGAGTACTGATGCATAGGGGCACTTGTACCCCAATGTTTATAGCAGCACTCTCAACAATAGCCAAATTATGGAAAGAGCCTAAATGTCCATCAACTGATGAATGGATAAAGAAATTGTGGTTTATATACACAATGGAATACTACGTGGCAATGAGAAAGAATGAAATACGGCTTTTTGTAGCAACGTGGATGGAACTGGAGAGTGTGATGCTAAGTGAAATAAGCCATACAGAGAAAGACAGATACCATATGGTTTCACTCTTATGTGGATCCTGAGAAACTTAACAGAAACCCATGGGGGAGGGGAAGGAAAAAAAAAAAAAGAGGTTAGAGTGGGAGAGAGCCAAAGCATAAGAGACTGTTAAAAACTGAGAACAAACTGAGGGTTGATGGGGGGTGGGAGGGAGGGGAGGGTGGGTGATGGGTATTGAGGAGGGCACCTTTTGGGATGAGCACTGGGTGTTGTATGGAAACCAATTTGACAATAAATTTCATATATTAAGAAAAAATCATTAAAGGAGAATAGTCTATATGATAGCTATAGCAGGATGAAATTTATATAAATATAAATAAACCAGTTTTTCATGTTTTATGTTCTATTTAAGTATCCAAATAAGGACAAAGTGACAATGAAGGGCTCAAGCCCACCAGCCAGCATGATCAAATTCAAAATTGTGCCACACCTGCTGTAGTTTTCTTTTTGCTTTAAGTTTTAAAGTTCATTTATTTTGAGAGGGAGAGAGAGCATGTGCATGAGCAGGGGAGGGGCAGAGAGAAGAGAGAATCCCAAGCAGGCTCCACACTGTTAGCACGGATCCCATGAACCATGAGATCATGACCTGATCAGAAATCAAGAGTCAGATGCTTAATTGAGCCTCAAAGGCACCCCCAGTGTTCTTTATTAATAAAACAATGCAGATCTCCGTGAAGCCCCCGCATATTCCTACACAATCTCAATACTGACCTCCCTTCCCCACGGTTAAACAGGATCCTGAAGTCTTGCCTGTATCATTCCCCTGGAATATCTCATATGAGTAATGATGTATCCACAAGCATCGTATGCTTATGTTACTCTATGTATTACATGCTCCTATCTGTTAGACATAGTATCAACTATTCAATTTAGCAACTATTTTGGCTTAATCATGGTCTTTTCTATATTTATCAAAACGGACACAAGCAGATTTGGTTTATCAAATTTAACATACATTCTCACATCAATGGGCATTTGGGTTTATTACAATTTTTTCCTATAGTAGAGATTTATGAGACACGTTCACACGTACTGATAGTGTTAAACTACGCATAGCAAATCTCCACCAAATTCCCTAGTGGCAACCTCTGGGAGGGGAGGAGAGAAATAAATAATAGAGAGGATTTGTCCATAATGATAGTTATCCCTGTCTGAGGGCGAAGAAAGGTCTTTCTGTATGGGACTTGGATCTAAAACTGTTTAAAATATAATAATAGGACCTCATGTGTATGTATAATACTTTACTATTATATGGTAATATAATAGTATATTATATCACCAGTCGTTGTATGGCTGTTTATATTAATGCTCACTGTGCTGTTCTGAAGGTTTAAAATATTCCATATTTTTTTCAGGGGTTTTCAAAGACTGGAAAGGTAGACTAATGTGTCTCAACCTCCTCTCCCAAGGTCCTCACAGTTAAGAGGTAGGGACAAGACTTGAGTTCTCCTCTAAGGATAAAATCTGAAACCAGATATGGGAAAATTGAGAAGCCAAACTCACCCATCCCAGTCTTACAGCCAAAAAAAAAAAAAAAAAAAAAAGAAAAAGAAAAGAAAAGAAAAGAAAGAAAGAAAGAGAAAAAATGAGGAAACCAGAGAATTGTAGAGTCATCTGTCCAATTTTTGAAGGGGCGAATTCATGCTCAGGTGGTAAAAGAGAGTCCCTGGAATTTAAAAGGCAAAGTAGGAGCCAGAAATGAAAGCTAATTGCAAATTCAATGTAACCTAATCTTACTTAATCCTTAATCCTTCTCTAACTTCTTGGATGTCCTCCAGATGGACTGATTTTAAATAACTGTTCAATTTTGCACAGAATTTATTAGAACACATCAGATTACCTTGAAGTCATCAATGAGTAATTCACCCTTCCTCTAGATACTGAAGGATAGAGATGGGAAATCTGTCCCCAAGAAGAGCAGGTGGGCCAAGTCAATTGGGCTCCTGGGCACGAGGGAGCATCTCAGAAGGAGACCTAGGTGTGCTGTTTCCTGACCTGAGCAGGTCTTTGAGGGCAATGGTCACAGGTAGACTCTACAGTTTCTGTGGCCCTGGGGGCTCAATTTCCAAAGCTCCTCATTAGCCAAATGTGTACTGTCATTTCTTCCGCAAGACAATTCAAATCCCTATGGAGCACAGCTCATAGAAAGAAATCCTGGGGGCACCTGGGTGGCTCAGTTAAGTGTCTGACTTCAGCTCAGGTCATGATCTCATGGCTTGTGAGTTCAAGCCCCACATTGGGCTATGTGCTGACAGTTCAGAGCCTGGAGCCTATTTCAGGTTCTGTGTCTCCCTCTCTCTCTGCCTCTCACCCACTCACACTCTGTCTCTCAAAAATAAACATTAAAAAAAATTTTTTAAAATAAAGAACTCCTGGGTGACTGATTTCCTGACCCTAAGAGGGCAGACATACATCATTCTTTTCCCATGTTTCCTCTCACCTCCAGGTAGGAAACTTAATTCTTGGATTTATTGGGTCTGACCTTAAGAGAGCTGATGAGTTTTTCATTAAACCAATTCCTGGCTTTCTCCAAGTCGGATATTATTGGTGTGTAAGTCCCCACAAGGACAGAGACTGGGGATACAGAGCATATCTCACCGGATCATCTCGTCATTCTAAGAATTTTTTTGTTTTTAACTGAAGTTCCTTTGTGAATGAGGTTAGTTCTATTATAGTAAAGAGTTCAAAGAAACCAATTTTCTAGTTACTTGGGCAGGACTTTTGGAGGTTGCCTAAAAAACAGACATCAAAACCAACAATCATAGGGCACCTGGGTGGCTCAGTTGGTTGGGCACGTGACTCTTGATCTCAGCTTAGATCATTATCCCATGGTAGTGGAATCTATCCCTACATTGGGCTCTGGTGCTGAGCGTGGACAGTGCTCAAGATTCTTTCTCTGCCTCTCTCCCCTGCTTGTGCTCACTCTCTAAAACAAAACAAACCACCCCCCCCCAAAAAAAAAAACCCTAAAAATTAATTGCATTAACATTGGGAAAAAGGAATATACAGGAACTCTGTACAATCTTTTCAACTTTTCTAGGAAGTGCAAAACTAGTTCAAAATTTTTAAAAAGTTAAAAATCAAAATATGGTCCTATCTATGCCATACACATCAAAATAACCAAAATGAAAAAGACAATATAAAATACTAGCAAGATTACAGACATACATACTGTCACAACTACTTTGTAAAACTATCTGGTAGTATTGAATAAATGTGATTGTGTGTATTCCCTATGACCCACAAACTGCACTCCTAAAATATTAGCCCAACAAAAACAGGTACAACTGAGAACTAAAACATGTGCAAGAATGTTCATAGCAGGTAAAATATCCCAGCTATAAACAACCTAAACATTCAGAACAGTTGAATGAATAAATTGCGTGTATTCATACAATGGAAAAGCTATGTATCAATGAGAATAAAATTCTGCTAAATGAAGAATATAGATGAATCTCATAAAGAAAACATTGAGCAGAAGCCAGGCACAAATGATAACGTATCAGGTACAATAGTGCAAATAAATCCGTAAACATACTAAAAACCACTCAATTTTATACTTCAAATGGGTGAAATTTACAACATGTAAAGTATATCTCAATGAAGCTCTTAAAATGCATGATTCCAGGGGCACCTGGGTGGCTCAGTTGGTTAAGCGTCCAACTTCAGCTCAGGTCATGATCTCGCGGTTCGTGAGTTGGAGCCCCGTGTCGGGCTCTGGGCTGACAGCTCAGAGCCTGGAGCCTGCTTCAGATTCTGTGTCTCCCTCTCTCTCTGCCCCTCCTCTGCTCAAGCCCTGTCTCACTCTGTCTCTCAAAAATAAATGTGAAAAAAAAATTTTAATAAAATAAAATCTTTTTTAAAAAATGCATGATTCTATAGAGTACCTATATTCTGGTGGCAGGAATTAGAGTGATTAGTGAGTGGAAGGAAGCAGTGAAGGAGGATTCTAGTGCTGATAATGTTCTAGTTCTCGCCCAGTGTGTGTAGTAGTTAGTAGAGATGTACTCTACCTTGTCAGACATTCATTGGGTTGTAAATTTTTTAACACTTATCTTAAGTAGAAACAGTGTGCTGTGAAAAGTATAGCATTTCAAAGATTCAACCATTCACAATTTTGGTGGGAAGATTCATTTCAGACCTTGTGTCAGGAAATGGTAGGTTAAGAGACATGATCTGGATGAACTACAAATGCAACTTAAAGTCTTTATCAAATAGATAAAGATAATAATAGATAAACACACCTATATCCCTATTATTACCCCTGTAATAACTCAACTTTTAAATTATATATATAAAAAGTTTTTTAAACCTGACGTGGGTTATATTGGTTAGTGACAGCAGTCATTTGTAAATAAAACAACCTTCCTCCCAAGACACACATGAACAGACACTGTAAACATGGTGGCTTAAAACATTAGGCATTTATTTTTCTCAAGTAACAAGCCTTGGAGGTACTAAAATTTTTTCCTTTCAGTTGTCAAGCGGTCACTTATCTATGGGATGAATAAAGGATTGATCACAATCATTACATAACTTAGATTTCTCCCACAGATTATTCAGAGGCTTTGTCTCATTCTTTACATCCAGTTTTTCTCTGCATTTGCTTGTATGCCATAAAGATCGAGAGTTCAAGAACTATTCCACAGGGACATTGCTAGGAGTTTTGTCCAGCATGAGTGCTCTCATGATGCCTCCGAAGGGATAAGAGCTTACTGAAAGCACGACCACAGACATTGCACTGATAGGGTTTTTCGCCAGTATGCACTCTCTTGTGCACGGTAAGATTACCCCTTACAGTGAAGGTTTTCCCACACTGATCACACTCGTAGGGCTTCTCCCCAGTGTGGGTTCTCATGTGTATTGTAAGGGATGCATTCCTCCTAAAAGCTTTTCCACACTCACTACAGTTGAAGGGTTTCTTCTCCCTGGTGTGCTTTTTCATATGTCTCCTATGAGATAAGACACCACTGAAGGCTTTCCCACATTCCTTACACTCATATTGTTTCGTCCTCATGTGAATTTTCTTGTGCAAAATGAGGAAATAATTCACTCTGAAGGTTTTCCCACACTGATGGCATGCAAAGGGTTTCTCTCCAGTGTGAATTCTCATGTGTTCTTTCAGGCACGAGTGGTCCCTGAAGGATTTCCCACAGTCCTTGCATATACACGGTTTCTCTCCAGCATGCATCTTCTTGTGCACTATGAGATTACAGCTCATTCTAAAAGTTTTCCCACACTGACCACACTTGTAAGGTCTCTCTCCAGTATGTATCCTCAGGTGTGTCTTCAGGTATGACTCACTACTTAGTGCTTTTCCACAGAGGTTACACACAACAGATTTCTCTCCAGTATGGATTCTCTTATGTCTTTTAAGGTACGGGAGAATACTGAAGGTTTTCCCACAATCATTGCAGGCATAGGGCTTCTCTCCAGTGTGTAATATCTTGTGCGTGTTAAGCCTAGACCTTCTACTGAATGTTTTGTTGCACTGATCACACTTGTAGGGTTTATCCTTGGAATGAATCTCTTCATGTTGTCTAAGAAGTGAACTATCTCTGAAGGTTTTTCTACAGTCACGGCATCCATAGGGCTTCTCCCCAGAGTGAATTCTCTTGTGCCGATTAAGATAAGAGCTTGAACTGTAGGCTTTCCCACACTGGTTACATTTAAAAGGTTTTTCTCCACTGTGGGTTCTCACGTGCAATGTGATAGATGAGCGGCTCTGTAATACTTTACTACACTGCCTACCTTGAACGGAGTTGTCTTTAATGTGAGTTTTTTCATGCTTCTTAAGGTAGAAGGTTGAATTTAAGACTTTCCCAGAGTCACTGAATTCATAGGATTTCTCTCTTGTATGTTCTCTCTCATGTGCACCTAAGAAAGAACTCCTGATAAAGGTATTTTTATCTTTTTTACATTCATAGGATTTCTCCCCAGAATGAACACTGTCATGTGGGTTAAGGTGAGAACAATCTCTAAAGGGTTTCCCAGGGTGAAGGCGTTGATGGGGTTTCTCTCTGGGATGAATTCTCTGATTCTGGGCAATGCTAGATTTCATGCACAAGGCAATTTTATTCCGTTCAATGGGTCTGCCTCCATGAGTTTGTTCCTATTGGTTAAAATGAGTTACGATCACAAGATTTATCACATCAATCGTATTGATTTGAGAATCCCCCCCAACATAAATTCTGACATACACTTAGAATAAGAGTTTACTTAGTATTTTCTTAGAGAATATACACAGCTCCTGTCTGAGTTTATCAGCATGAATAAGAGGAATGTTACACCAGATGGCTCCCAACAGGGTCTCTTTAGTGTTTAACATATAATTGCTTTGGAGTGAATTATGTCTTAAATATTTAATGTCTAACTTCCATTATGAATGTATTTACTTTGGGGATTCTCTGAAACCATTTTTAGAGCTAGGACGTGAGTTTCCTTCCAACTCATGATTTATAGAATTTTCCGTTTTCTATTGTTAAAATAAGAACCTCAAATTACCCCTTAGTTCATGAGTTCCTTTTCCATTACATGGAATTCTGGACTTCTAATAGAGAGCAAGAAATTCTCACATGACTCTTACCTTCTTGCCATGTAGTGCTTCTTTCTCCAAAACATCTTGTTTATGTTGTGATTGTGTGGTTTTAGGGAGAACTATCCCATCTGAACAAATTGGGGGGAAAGTAAGTTTTGGGAAAGAAGTGGTGACAATATGTTGGCAAAAGCAGGTAAACCCCAAGTCTAATCTGAGACAAGTAAGAAACAACCTAGAATATAAAATGATGGGATGGGGGCGCCTGGGTGGCTCAGTCAGTTGAGCTTCCAACTTCAGCTCAGGTCATGATCTCATGGTCTGTGAGTTCGAGCCCCGCGTCGGGCTCTGTGCTGACAGCTCAGAGCCTGGAGCCTGATTCAGATTCTGTGTCTCCCTCTCTCTCTGACCCTCCCCCGTTCATGCTCTGTCTCTCTCTGTCTCAAAAATAAAATAAATCATTAAAAAAATTTAAATGATGGGATGTTTAGGACACAACTAAGACCCGTGTGGACTTCTCTTCAAATAGACCCTAACCTTAGGAAGACAATGTGCAAGAAAAATACATTCTTGATCAAAGGAATGATATTTACATGCCTTAGTGTTTTATATAATTTACTGAGGAACGTTCTATCATGACTGAAAATTATGTTAACAGGCAAAGACCAAGGCTATATATGCAAAATGGGAAGAATTAGACAGTGATTCTAAATGTAAATATTAAAAGGCAAGACAGGTCTTTCTTTCAGAACATAAGAAAGTATGACAGGTTAAAAGCCAAATGCTAGAGAACGCTGAAGTTACACAAATAAGCCCACACCAAACGGTCTCTGCTTTCTCCTCAAATTTAAAGGGTATTTGGTTTAAGTTTCCTGTTTGACTTTTCATAACATACCTCCCTCTCAGCCCCACCAGATCTGGTACAAAACATTCATATATGTCCACTGCTCACTTGAACAAGTATCTTGGTGATTTCTTGTCTCTGATTTCATTTCATCTTCCTGCTGCATCTGGGTGATCAGAGCAGGTCTGCTGAGCTGCTTTTCTATAATGGGGAACAATGCACATGAGAGACCCATGCAGTATACAACAAAAACCACCACAAAACTGTGGTAACAACAAAACCACCACAAAACTGTGGTAACAACTTCATCTTTGAGGTTCTGAAGATAGGTAAGTGTGACTTCAGGAGCAGCAACATGATTACAACAAATTTCTAGCTGACAAAGCAAAAGTCAAGCACTTGGGAGATCAACTTTCAGAATGACAGGATGACGATTCCGTTTAGCTCGTCTCTCCCACTGGAACAACAAATGATGGGCCAAACAAATAGAATCAATTCAGAACCCTAGAAATTAGCCCAAGCTAAAGAACAAATGGAAAAATGTCTAACCAAGAAAAAAAAATCAATGAACTTTGGTAAGAGAAGATGGTCTTTGACATTTTAACTTCAGATTATTTCTACTCCCCTCTCCTCAGCTCCATGGAATCATGGTTAAAAACCACCAGCCTTGCAGTCAACAAAGAGATCTGGCTCTGTTAAAAGAATCAGCCCCAGAATACAGTCATTATTATTTTTCTCAGCTCGCAGCTCCCTAGAAAACCTATATTCTCGGGGTGTTGTGGCTATTGGATTCTACTCAGAGTTCAGCAGGAAAAAAGCTCTTACCCCCAAGGCATTACCTTGGGGAATTTGAAAAGCTCCAATAAGTTCCTGGAGATCCAGAATTATGTGTGCAAGCAAGGCTATGGACATGCCCAGGAAAGATCTAGGAATGGCTAAGACCCAAGTCACTTAGCTTTGGTTGACTTTTGGACCCTGCCCAAGTAGAAAGTGAAAAATAACCTGTCTTATAAGTTACCTGAAGCTTAAAGGCATGATTCCTTACACAGATCTACTTAGTAAGACATGAAGAGACATAGGCAAGGCATTTAAGAAAGCATTACTAATCATTGTTGGACTACTAAATTATAATGACCAGGAAACCAGGCTTAAAAATGAAAATAAGCAGTTTCTAATGAGAAAAGGTAGAAGAAAAGTCTGTGACTGAACACTGCAGGGATTACAGAATCTTTGGAATTCAGCTAGAAAGGTGACTAAACAAATAAGCACCAATAATAAAAACAATATATCTTGATGGCAGAGGCATCTGATACTAGAGTTGATAAAATATGTCATCTAAAATGTTATTTTCATGAGAAAATTGAGACATGCAAAGAAACAAAGTATACCACACATACAGGGCTAAGAAAAGCAGCCAAAAAGAAATGTCCCTTAAAAGGCCCACATTTTGGACTTAGTAGGAAAAGATTTAAACTCATCTGTTATAAACAGACTAAATGGACGACAAACAACAACAAAAGGATGTCCATTCTGGCCACTTACATTCAATATTATATTGAGAGTTCTATCCAGGGCAACTAGACAAGGAAAAATACATATAAAGTTATCCAGTTTGGAAAGAAGAAAAGCCAATTCTATTCACAGATGTCATGAGCTTATAAGTAGAAAATCTGAAAGAATACACACACACACACAAAACTATTAGGTTACAAGATAAAAAATCATATACAATGTATCAATTTTATTTCTATATACCAGCAATGAATATCATGGAAATGAAATTAAGAAAACAATTCCATTGATAATAGCATCAGAAAGAAAACGCTTAAGGATAAATTTCACAGAAGACTTAGGCATTGAGAATTACAATACATTGTTAACAGAACCTACAGATCTCTATG
This sequence comes from Panthera leo, assembly GCF_018350215.1. Classification (NCBI taxonomy): domain Eukaryota; kingdom Metazoa; phylum Chordata; class Mammalia; order Carnivora; family Felidae; genus Panthera; species Panthera leo. The sequence continues at coordinate 6,880,642 of NC_056680.1, forward strand.
GGTAGAAAATATAAAAATGACCAATCAGAGATGAAGAACCCAATAACTTAAATTAAAAGTACACTAGAGGGGTGGCGCCTGGGTGGCTCAGTCGGTTGAGCATCTGACTTTGGCTCAGGTCATGATCTCACGATTCATGGGTTCAAGCCCTGCATCGGGCTCTGTGCTGATAGCTCAGCAAACACTTAAAGCACTACCAAACATTTAAAGAGTGATTATCTATTCTTCTGAAACTATTAAAAAAAATTGAAGAAGAAGGAAATTTTCCAAATTCATTCGATTCCAAAACCAGATAGACACTACAGTAGTGCCTGGCTGGCTCAATTGGTAGAGCATGTGACTCTTGACCACATTGGGCAAGGAGCCTACTTAAAAAAACAAACAAACAAGCAAACAAACATTCCAATAGATATTTTTTCCCCAAAGACATACAGATGGCCAACAGGCACATGAAAAGATGCTGAACTTCACTAATCATCAAGAAAATGCAATTCAGAACCACAATGAGCTATCACCTCACATCTGTCAGAATGTGAGGAAAAAGAGGGTTGCACTGTTGGTGGGAATGTAAACTGGTGCAGCCACTGTGGAAACAGTATGGAGTTTCCTCAAAACATTAAAAATAGAATTACCGTATGATCCAATAATTCCACTACTAGGTATTTACTCAAAGAAAATGAAAACACTAATTCAAAAAGATATCTGCACCTCTATGTTTTTTGCAGCCTTATTTACAATGGCAAAAATACGGAAGCAACCCATGTGTCCATTGACTAAATAAATGGATAATAAGTAAGATGTGGTATATATATACAATGGAATATTAACCATAAAAAAGCATGAAATCTTGCCACTTCCAACAACATGGGTAGATCTAGATAGTATAATGCTAAGTGAAGTAAGCCAGAGGAAGACAAATACCATATGATTTCACCCATGTGTAGAATTTAAGAAACAAAACAAAGAAAAAAAGACAAACCAAAACCAAAACAAATTCTTAACTACAGAGAACATATGGTTACCAGAGGGGAGATGGGTGGATGAGTGAAATAGTAAAGGAGATTAAGCATATGTGCACTTATCTTAATGAGCACTGTATGTATGAAACTGTGGAATCATTCTATTGTGCACCCGAGACTAATATAATATATGTTAATTATACTTCAATTTTAAATATAATTAATTAATTAAAATTTATAAAGACCTCTATGAATGAGAGAACATCCCATGGTCATGGACTGGAATAATTAATAATGCTAAATTAGCAACTCTCCAGATTGATCTACAGATTCAATGTGGCTTCCCACATTGGAATCCCACCTGGATTCTCTGTGGAAATTGACAAGCTTACTCTAAAATTCATATGAAAATGCAAGGGATCCAGAATAGTCAAAACAATCTTAACAAAGACAAAGTTGGAGAACATACATTTCCCAATTCAAATCTTACTTCAAAGCTATGACAGCAACCAACAGCATGGAACTGGCATAAGATAGAAATATAAACCATTGGAGAGGCACATGGGTAGTTTAGTTGGTTAAGCACCCAACTTCGGCTCAGGTCATGATCTCACGATTCGTGAGTTCGAGTCCCACATCAGGCTCTGCACTGGTGGTGCAGGCGGCCTGCTTGGGATTCTCTCTCTCCCTTTCTCTCCCTCTGCCCCTTCCCCATTTGTGCTCTCTCTCTCAAAATAAATAAACCAACTTTTAAAAAAAGTGAAAAGGCAACACACAGAATGTAAGAAAATGTTTGTAAAATTATATATCTGATAAGGGATCAGTATCCTGAATACATAAAGAACATTCACAACTCAACAGAAAAAAAAAATGGCAATCTAATTCTTAAATGGGCAAAGGATTTAAAAGGATATTTCTCCAAAAAAGATATATAAATGACCAATAAGCACATGAAAAGTTGCCTAATATCATCAGTCATTAAGTAAATGCAAACAAAAGCACAATGAGATACCATTCTAAAAACATTAAGATAGCTATAAACAAAAAGACAGGCAGAAATAAGTGTTGGCAAGAATGTAGAGGTTTTGGAACATTTATACATTGCTGGAGAAAATGTAAATAAAATAATACAGCCAACTTGGAAAACTGGCAGTTCTTCAAAATGTTAAGCAGAGAGTTACCAAATGACCCAGCAATTCCACTCCCAGGCACATACCCAAAACAAATGAAAACATATATCCACAGAAAAACTTGTATTACATGAATGTTTGTAGCAGCACTATTCATAGTAGCAAGTGCCAAAAATCTAAATGTCCATCAACTGGTGAATGGACAAACAAAATGTGTTATGTTTACACAACAGAATATTATTCAGCAATAAGTAAGAGTTAGGTAGCGATATATGCTATAACATGGATGAACTTAGATAGGATGCTAAGGGAAAGAAGCACATCACAAAAGACCACATGTGGTATGACTCCATTAATATGACATATTCAGAATAGACAAATCTATAAGTTATTGCAAGGATCTGGAAACTGAGGAGGAATGAAATGCCCTGTAGGCAAGGCAATGGAAATGTTCTGGGATTAGACAGCGGTGATGGTGGTATAACTCTGCATGTGCTAAAAACACAAAACAGACACACATACGCAACACATTGCTTTGTATTCTCTAAATGGCTAAACTAGGGTAGGTAAATGATATCTTAATACAAGCTATTTTTCTTAAATGTAAAAATCTACAAAAACCTACAAGAAGGGTGCCTGGGTGGCTGACTCAGTTGGGCATCTGACTTTGGCTCAGGTCATGATCTCATGGCCTGTGAGTTCAAGCCCTGCATTGGGCTCTGAGCTGATAGCTCGGAGCCTAGAGCCCGCTTTCGATTCTGTGTCTCCCTCTCTCTCTGCTCTTCACGCTGTCTCTCCCTCACTGAAAAATAAATAAGCATTTAAAAGAAAATAAAAAGCCAACTTTAAACAAAACAAAACAAAACCTACAAGAAACCTATAGCCTATACCACAAGGTAACTGGGACTTACGCATGCCAGAAATCCATGCTCAAACTCAATAAATAAAGGAAGGAATTGTGTCAGCCTTACCCAGCGATGCCAAGTTTCTGTAGTTCTCCAGCATCACATCTCTATACAGTTTTCTCTGACGTGGATTCAACAACACCCATTCCTCCTCGGTGAAGTCCATGGCCACGTCCTCAAAGGTTATTGAGTTCTAAAATAATTAACACATTTTGTCTCAACCAGCAATCAACCCCACCAGCATTTTTGGGAAGAGGGTCATGGTGACCTCACTGAGAATGAAAGACCTCTTTCATAGTAATTTCAAAATCCTAGGACTCAGTCCTCTTCCCTCTCACTTCTTTTTAAAAAATTGTTTTTAATGTTTATTTACTTTTGAGAGAGAGAGAGAGAGAGCATAGCAGTGGAGGGGCAGAGAGAGAGGGAGACACAGAATCCAAAACAGCCTCCAGGCTCCGAGCTGTCAGCACAGAGCCCAACACAGGGCTCGAACTCATGAACCATGGGATCATGACCTGAGCTGAAATCAAGAGTTGCACACTTAACTGACTGAACCACCCAGGCTTCCCTACAGTCTTACGCTTTCTATCTCCAGGATCCACCACAGACTTGAACACACTGCAGGTAAAATACTTGCTAAATGAATATTTTTCCACACAGAATGACCATACATTTTATATCCTTTTACTTCCCCTAACATCATTAAGCAGCAAAGATGACTGAAAAAAAAATTTGTATATAGTAGAGTAGCGGAAGAACTTTGTTGGAAGTCCCTGAGCCGCCATCAGGTCTCAAGATCATGGATGGGTTGTAAGGCTCCTACGAAAATTCAAAGGGAAACCTCACTGACGTGGTGTTGGGAAGCCAGCAGGGGGAGCTCTCGCCCCCTACCCCTAGTGGTCAATTGCAGACCCAACCGGAAGAGTCAGATCTCGCAAATCCTTCCTTTACTACCCCAGCAGGAGGAAAAAAGATTTTCTCCTCCTTAAGCAACAGCCCAGGGAATGAGACTGCCTCAACTTAACCAATGGAAAGCCACCATACATTGAACTCCCAATTTATTCAATAGATAGTTTGCTTATAGGAGCCTTCCAACTCCCTCCATTCCTCTATGAAAGAGGTTCCCCTTCTCTGCTCTCCAGACTTGCCTATAGTTTTGCTATAGCTTTCTTGTCCCAAACTGCAATGCTCTGCTATTCCTGAATAAACCCATTTCTGCTGGTAAAATCACTGACAAGTTTTATTTTTAAGGCTAACACTCCAGAGTGTTGGCAGGAAACACATTCACTCCAGGAAAGAATTGTATTGTAGGAGAAAGAAAAAGATTCCTGACTCACCTGTAACACAGAGTGGATGTTTTCCACCTCTGTGACCCTCGCATGGGCATGAGCAGGGTCTAGAACAGGCAGAGATAAAAGACAAGGTGACATGGGAGTCTAGGCACATCCAATATTGTTGACACTCACGAGCCTAGAAATTACCCCACATCAGTTGAGTCACCCCCCCCCACACACACATTCACACACACAACACACACAAAGCATATTATCCAGAGCAACCTGCCCTGTCCCCCAGAGCCAGAAACTAGGGTGCCTTAATACCCACGAGGAATGGATTTAGTCTCAATTTTCCTAGGCACAGAAACTGAAACTCAGAAAGATGGAGTTATCTTTCCCAACTTTACAGAACAAAAGGATGGGATAATGAAGTGCCACCCTTAAATATTCTTCCATCTCCCCAAGATGTGCGTTGTCTTTCCTCCAAAATCCCAAAGGGCACTGAATCATACATGAGCAAATTATGAGTTTCCAAGAGTTTGTAGAGTTCCACACCACCTCCTCGCATTTCAGCCTTGCCTTCCCAGTTCTCCTCTGTGGCTACTCAGCTCCCTGCTTCTGTACCCACCTGGGGTGGAGAGACCGCGTATTTCTAGTGAAGAGCATCTATCCTAGGAACTTACCAAATCCAGAAGACAGATGTGTGGCTGCCATTTTGCAAGTCTTTGAATAAACATGCCCAGGATGCTCTTTTTCTTGCATCTATGGTCCACTGCAGTCAGGGCTCTGAAATCAAGAAACATTAACAAAAGAACCTGCAAACTTGTAATTTGATCCTGGGTCTTTGTTTTCCTTGCCTTGGACAACCTCAAAGCAGTATGGTAGGGGTTCTTGATCTTCCTCATCCCTAAGGCAAATCTACCATATCACCAAACCACATTACCCATCATTTGTCAAAAATCCCATCTCCGTTGAGCAACTATACTGGTTTGTCATCTGCAATGGCACCAACACATAGACCTGACTCATTAGAGTCATCGGCACCTGACTCCTACTCTTTGACTCTGCCTTGATTCAAAAGGATTCTATGTTCTTGGGTGTAAACTAGGCACCTGACTCCTACTCTTTGACTCTCTGCCTTGATTCAAGAGGATTCTATGTTCTTGGGCATAAACTAGCAAACATCCATGGCTTCTGCATCTCAGTTACAAACCTTGAATTTATCGTCACTAAGACTCTTAACCTCTCCAGAGCAAAAAGTCGGGCATCCCTGAACTCTCTGAACATAGTAGCTATATTTCTACCCTGTTCACTTTTTAATCTGTATTGCACCTGCTCCTTTACCTCAGAGAGGCATCCAAGCTGTCCATCCTCCAATTACGTTGCTATTTATAACCCCCATTTCCTTGACACTACATATAAAACGCCATGGCCCATCATTTCAATAATATATTTCCCAAAACCTCCAGTTCCTTTGTCTGTCCTGCTGTAACCCCTGCTCTGGATAATTCCAGCCATCTGTCTATCCTACCTGGATGATTCCCACCTAACCAGTTATATGGGAAGCCCTAAAAATTTGAGGTCTTGTCTACTCTAAACAGGCCTTCAACACTAAAGGAAAAGCTCCACTGGCAATTTAACCCTCTAGTTATCCAAAACTCTTTTCACAATTTGTCCGGGATTTTGAATTTCACATGGTCTCCACTTTCCCTCTTCCACAACAAATGATCTGATATCTTACTTCACAGAGGAATAGTGACAATGATGAGAAGGATCGTTCCTCTCTTTGCCACGAATTCAAAAGTAGTCCGACACCATCATGACTTCTTTCACTTTCCAGACAAGATGTCTTCCTTAAAAAAAAAAAAAAAAAAAAAAAAAAGGAAAGATTTTAGGGGTGCCGGGATGGCTCAGTCAGTTTAGTGTCCCACTTTAGCTCAGGTCGTGATCTCATGGTTTGTGAGTTCGAGTCCCACATGGAGCTCTAGGCTGAGAGCTCAGTGGCTGGAACCTGCTTTCGATTCTGTGTCTCTTTCTCTCTCTGCCACTCCTCCTCTTGTGCCCTGCGTCTCTCTCTCAAAAATAAACCTTAAAAAAAAAAACATTATGGGGCGCCTGGGTGGCTCAGTAGGTTAAGCGGCCGACTTGGGCTCAGGTCACGATCTCGCAGTCCGTGAGTTCGAGCCCCGCATGGGGCTCTGTGCTGACAGCTCAGAGCCTGGGGCCTGTTTCAGATTCTGTGTCTCTCTCTCTGACCCTCCCCCATTCATGCTCTGTCTCTCTCTGTCTCAAAAATGGATAAACGTTAAAAAAAAATTTATTAAAAAAGAAACATTTTAGGGGCGCCTGGGTGACTCAGTCGGTTAAGCAGCCGACTTTGGCTCAGGTCATGATCTCACAGTTCGTGAGTTCGAGCCTCGCGTCAGGCTCTGTGCTGACAGCTCAGAGCCTGCAGCCTGCTTCACATTCTGGGTCTCTCTCTCTCTCTGCCCCTTCCTTGCTTATGCTCTGTCTCTCTCTGTCTCAAAAACAAATAAACATTAAAAAATAATAATAATAAATAAATAAATGAACATTTTATTTTTAAGTAATCTCTACATGCAACATGGAGCTCAAACTCATAATCCTGAGATCAAGAGTCGCATGCTCTTCTGACTGAGCCAGCCAGGCACCTCTCTTCCTTCTTACCAAAAGCCAATATCTCTTACCTTTCTATGCCAGGGCTTCTCATCCTTGGCACTACTGACATTTGGGACTGGATACTTTGCTATGGGGGCGCCCATATGCTTAGCAGCATCTCTAGACTCTACCCAGTACATGTCAGTAGTATCCCCTCCAGTTGCAAAATTACACTTGTCTCCAGATATTGCCAAATGTACTCTAGGGTGCAAGATTGCCCTCATTAAGAATCATTGGTCTTATCCCTTCATATCTTCTCTCAGAAAGCTTACTCTATTGATTATTCCTTGGTTCTTCTTTTCCATCACCACTGTAAGCAGAAAGAGTTAGGGGTCCCCAGGAAAAAGTGAGACATAGCTTTTTTGACATAAGAAGCCATTTCAGGCCCCAGGTCACCTTGCAATCTATGCCTGACCAGCACTACTTGCCCAAACCACATTCTTGAGTTATCTTTGCAGGATTTAAACTCCTTTGATCACTCAGACAACAAACTGGAGCCTAAGAACTGATGATGTTGACCTTCGCTGGCCTTGTGAATTCCATCAACTAAGACCTGGACTCTATCACCTTCAGGTGACTTTCGCCCCAATTCCATGCACGATTCCCCACTGCACAGGCCCCTTCATGAATGTGTATGTGCCCTTAGCTTAAACTTCCAGTTTTGTTGTTGGAGGAGACACTGCTTTGGGAAATGGCCCATGTTCTCCTTTATTCGTTGTAAGTAAAACCCTTCCTTTTCCTATTCTTTGGCTTACTTGTGTCCTTTGACTCAATACCCACCACAAGGTGAACCCAGTTTTGGGTAACACCACCAACTTCTGTTTCAGGGTACTTATACCTTTAATATTTAAACATAATTAACTCCCATCTTGAAACAAATTTATGCCTCATGTCCCACTTAGCCCTCTGGTTACCGCTCACTCTTCTTCACCACCAAACTTCTTGCAAGGGTAGTCTACCCTCATACTCTCCCCATTTCCTCACCTCCCTTAATATGCTCCAACCTGGTTCGCACCACCACCTTCACCACCACCAGTCCACTGACACTATTCTGCCAAGATGGCCAAGGATTGAAGAGAATTAATGAGAACCAATCCAGTGAATGGATTTCTGTTTTTGACTAAGTTGGTCCCTTGGAAAAACTCTATCACTACTCTCCTCTGTAAGTTATTTTCTTCCCTGAGCTTTTGTGACCACAACCTCCCAGTGGTCATCTTAGTGCCCTGGCTACTCTCTTTCAGCCTCTTCTCCCACTGCTGACTGTCCTTCAGGATCAGTCCTGGCCTGTTTCTTGCCTTATTCTGTGCCTTCTGTATCTACCCATCCATCCCCTTGAACTTAAATTTCATCTCTAAGTTGATAACATGCAAATGTCCAGTTTGGGATCTCAAATTTATGCTTAAGACCCCATATCCTGCTGCTTTTCAACTACTGTCATCTAAAATTTTCATAGACTCCTTTGATGAAACTTAAAAACTGAACTTACTATCTGTTTCAGAAAACTGTTTTGGGGCGCCTGGGTGACTCAGTCAGTTAAGCATCCGACTCTTGATTTTGGCTCAGGTCATGATCTCGAGGTTTGTGAGTTCAAGCCCCACATTGGGCTCCTCACTGACCATGTGGCGCCTGCTTGGAATTCTCTCTTTCTCCCTCCCTCTCTGCCCCTCCCCCACTTGTACTCTCTCTCTCAAATAAACTTTAAAAAAGGAAAGTTTTATTTCAAACATTTGCACTCTCAGTAAGGCATGAGTTCCCTGGCTACTCAAAGTAGGCAGAAAGGATTATTGGCATCACATCCTTCCCCCATCCCACAGCTGTAGTTAACTGAAACAAGATTAACCATTTGACAAGCACTTCTGGTCCCCCATGGGCTGGAATCAATTAAAACCTAACAGCACCCTCCATTCCTCTCCCCCAGCCCACAACAGCAGTTGAAAATTTAAAATATAGGCACACTCTGGGGCGCTCGGGTGGTCAGTCGGTTGGGCGTTCGACTTCGTCTCAGGTTATGATCTCACGGTTTGTGGGTTTGAGCCCTGCATCAGGCTGTGTGCTGATGGCTCAGAGCCTGGAGCCTGCTTTGGATTCTGTGTCTCTCTCTCTGCCCCTCCTCCACTCACGCGCGCGCGCTCTCTCTCTCCTTTGGAAATAAACATTTTTAAAAATATATAAAATAAAATAAAATAAATAAAATAAAATAAAATAAAATAAAAATATTGTCACACTCTCTCCCCCACCCCCAAAGACAGCAACAAATCCCTTGAAACTAAAACTACTCCGGATAGGGGAAATTGGTCAAAACCCACACTAATCCAAACCACACCCCCTCCCCCTCCCCCACCCCTCTCAACCCCCAAATCCTATCAGTCATATAATGGTGCTTTCTCTAGAGAAAAATCTCCCCAACTACATGTAAAATTCTATTCTGTTGTTTTTCGGTCTCTTTAATGTCATTTTTTCAGAATCACCTTTGTGAGTCCCCCATGTAAAGCTAATCTCCTCTTACTAAGAGCTGCTATTCTACTAAGAGTAGCCTTCTTCACAATTGATAATTACATATTTAGTTCTTTGCTTACTTACATTCTTTCTCTTCCACTAGACTCTAATGTTCAAAAGTACAAGAGAGGCCTTTTCTTATTTAAACACTATACCTAGTCACTGGCACATCACTAGCCACATCAAGTGCCCAGAATCCTGGGTAAAGAAATGAGTCTCCAAAGAATCCATTCCAACATCTGTCCCCATCCCTCATTCTACTTTGAAACCAAGTGTCTAGATCGCTGTCATTCATTCCTAAATGCTTAGGACTAATCCTTAATCCCATCTCCATCCCCTCAAGCTTGTTCTTCCTGCCCTCCGTCCTCACTTCCTCCAAGAGCTAGCTCTTCTAAACACAAATCTGTGGAAGTGATGAATCACTCAATTCTACTCCAGAAACTAGTATTACACTATGTTAACTAACTACAATTTAAATGAAAAAAAATTGAAAACGAAAAACATAAAAAAAAGATAATCTAATCATGGGCCACCCCTACTCACAATGGCTTCCTCCCAGCCTTAGAATTAAATCCCTATCTTGCTTTCAAGGTTCCCTATCTAGCTCACCTTCCTCCTCTCTTGCTTTGTTCTCAGCCCTGTCCTGTCTTGCTCAGTTCCCTGAGCACTCCAGGCTCCTGGCTGCTCCAGGGATTTCGCACAAGCCGTCTTGCTACAATGCTTTTCCCATTCCCAGCCCCACGAGGGCCCCAGCCCGCTCCCTAGCTGTCCTGTAGTCATTTCTAAGATGGCGGCTTCAAGGTCTTTTCTTTCCAAGAACCCTTCAAGCAAGTCCTCTCCTGAAATCTTTTCATTTACAATAATTCACAATCAACCCTCATTTATCACACTTAATAGCTGGACTATAAACTCCAGGGGACCTGACACTTAGTAATTTTTTTTTGTCATTAAATCTGTGGGACTGAGCTATCAGTAGTAACAAGGTCAGTGTAGCCAAGTAATAACTGTTTGTGGACCACTCACGGGCAACAAAAACTCGCTCCAGTAACTTTTTAGTGTGAACATACTAAATGATAAAAAATGCTAAAATATATGCAACAATAAAAGATATATTGAGTTTTTGAAATAAGATGAATTCTATCTAGGTAAACAGCTTCAAATTCTGTAAGAGTACTCTTTTTATAACCAAATCCCTTCCATTTAAAACCAAAACTAATACCTAATTTTCCTGTTATGTTATATCTGGGAAATAAATTTCATTTCATTAACACTGGGCAAAACTCATCTCATGTAGTCAATTCAGTTCTGATTTCAGATAACATCTTAGTGAAGTTACATTATTTTTTTTACAATCTCTTGATTTTCAAGCATTGGGAATTGTAATTTTAGTTGAGCTCCCTTGAAAAGGACAAAGCTGACCTTGATAATAGAACTCATGATTAAAAGGTAATATACTGCCCATCCTGATATCCTGTGGACAAAACCTACCCAACATAAATAATTGGAAAATTCCATCTCACAAGATACCCCAACCTCAAAGCTCACCCTGATGCCCTCAGTCAAGAGCAAACGTTCTGCAAATTAAAAATTCCCTTACAAAGTGAAGGGTAGTGGGGAACCCCTGCCGCAAATTCCATTACTCACCAAGACACAGAAATCCATAGGTTATCAAGGTAAGGGCTTGAGCCAGGCTGATGTTCACGTACTTCTACCCTACGGCGTGCTTTCTGGCTGAAGAAACTCACAAGGTCACTGACTTTTATCTGGTAATGCAACTGAAAGGACTAAAGGATTAAAAGACACGCCCTATTCTCCTTGACTACACTTTCACAGGGCACTTTATTGGTGCCTTTATTGGTAAAACAAAGAATACGCCCTGATTAACCTAATTCCTGCTTACTTGGTACTTCCTAAATATCCAGAAAGATATGACTCAGAAATTTCAATAGAGTGATTCGCTGCCTATGAGAGTCTAAGTCTTTGCACCTCTTTGCAGGGTATTTTATCAAGCGCTCATTCACTGAATAAATATTTATTGAGTGCCTACTGTATACCATACACTATTCTAAATGTCAGGAATGTGGAAGAAACAACTAATAATTATGCAGAAAAATCAAGTAAGAAAGCTGCACAGAGGACAAGAGAAGTAAATCGTAAAGGGATAGTGAGTGATTGATGCTGGTGAGCACAGGAACTTTTTTTTTCCTGCCTAACTAGCGATTGTAGGCTTTTTTTTTTTTTTTTTAATTGACCTGTAGTTGACACAACACAGGCACCCTTTGAGGAGCTAATGTTCCAGCTGAGACCTTGATGAAACTGATCAAACTCTGAGCTTGACATAATTTAGGATAAATCGACTGAGAAGGCTGGACCTTAAATTTTATGAGAAATTCCCCCCTATAACTTGTTTGCTCCAACTCAGGCCCAGATTCCCCACCCCTCCCCGACATGCCTCCAAGTGAACATTCCAGCCTCGTCTTTCCTGTTAGTGCCGTATCTAACGTATTTAACGCAGTCTGCTGAGTTTCGAGACACACCCTGTCCCTTTCCCAAGCCACCGGCCTCTACATATGAAAGCTTTGTTCACCCACCCCTCCCCTGTTCTGCATATTCTTTGCAGATCTTCCCGTCGCAAGAGTCCCCCTTAAGAAAATCTTTCCTTACTAACTTTGAAGTGCCCCTTAAAAAAAAATTTACCAGGGCACCTGGGTGGCTCAGTTGGTTAAGCCTCTGACTCTTGGTTTCAGCACAGGGCATGAATTCACAGTTCCAGAAGCTCAAGCCCTTTGCACTGATCATGCAGAGCCTACTTGGGATTCTCTCTTCCTCTCTCTCTGCCTTTCCCCCACTCTCTCTCTCTCAAAATAAAGAAATAAACTTAAAAAAAAAGGATTGTGATGCGTTAAACTTATGCCAATTAATAATTGCTTAATTGGGGCACCTGGTGGGGCATCTGGGTGGCTCAGTCAGTTAAGTGACCAACTTCGGCTCAGGTCGTGATCTCACGGTTTGCGGGTTCAAGCCTCGCGTCGGGCTCTGTGCCGACAGCTCAGACTGGAGCCTGCTTCAGATTCTGTGTTTCCCTGTCTCTCTGCCCCTCCCCCCCTCAAAAATAAAAAAAATTTTAAAAATTAAAAAAAAAAGAGTTGATTGGCAACAACCATGAAGACAATCAGAAATGGCTGAGTTTTGGCAAACTGCCTCCTGGAAAAGCGAGTGGTGCGTGGTGAATGGTGACGGTGTCTGCTGTGGGCATCTTCATCAGACCTGGACTGTGAGCTTTAACTCTGGGACAAAAGAGGCAGGAGAGGGAAAGGACAAATTCCTTTTGTCCCAGTCAGGTAATTAACAAGCCAGTAGTTTCCTCCCTTCGCGGCAAGTAGGAATTGGATTGGAATGAAGATCGGCTAATGAGCTTTGGAGACAAAACCTCTAGGGGCAGAAAAAACTGTAAATAGACCGCCTCTCCCCTATCCACACAATCTCACACCTACCAGACCAGGAAGGAAGACACCGTGTCACTTCTTGGAAAATGTGTCTTGTCCAGAAACTCTACACATAACTGTCTGCTTGAAATTCTCAAAAGTCAATTTGTCTTCCACATCCACATTTTCCATCATCACCTGTGGTCTTCTGTGGGGTCATCCTGGAGATACAGAAATCCCTTGTAAGTTCTGGAGAAAAGGGACAATTTACTATTACTATTATTATTATTATTATTCCCATGTAGAGTTAGTCCTAGGTTAATTAAGTAGGAAGTCTAATGTAGTGGTTCTCAAAATGTTGTCTCCAGCCCAGCAGCCAGAGCTGGGTTCATGTGTGCACAGCCTGGGCAGTCACAGAGAACCCCACTCTTGCTTTAATGCTTTGCTGTCACCTTCTGAAATTTATGAGCTAAGGGTCCCCCGTTTTCGTTTTGCCTTGGGACCTGAAAATGATGCAGCCATTTTTACCTGAAGTATCACCTGGAGAGTTCTTGGAAATACACTCTATTTAAAAAGCTTTTTTTTCTTTAATGTTTATTTATTTTTGAGATTGAGAGCATGAGCAGGGGAAGGGCAGAGAGAGAGAGGAAAAGAGGATCCGAAGTGGACTCCACGCCGATAGCCCTGAGCCTGATACACGGATCGAATTCATGAACAGTGAGATCATGACCTGAGCTGACATTGGGGCGTTCAACTAACTGAACCTGGTGTCCCTAAAATGCACTTTCTCAGTCCTCACTTAGACATGCTGAAACTCTGGGGTGGCATCCAGCAACCAGTGTTTTAAGAAACCCTTCGGGTGAGTCTGATCCACGGTCAAGATTGAGAATAGTTGTCTAAAGGAACTCCGGATTTTTATTAACTACTTGGCATATTCCCAAGCCCCCTGGCACTGGATTCACAATTGCCGCTGACTCCGTGGACACCTTTTCCTCACCCAAAGTTTGCAGCGACTGATGCCCTACTGAAAGGAATTGAAACTTTCTAAAGTTCTCTAAGGATTCCAGGCTGCTCCAATGCACCACTTTATTTCCCAGGTATGACAGAAGGGAAACTGTCTGCTCTAGGGTCACATTGTTAATGCTAAATCCAATCCTTTGAAGGAGGTACTGAGATTTAAGGAAAGGAGACCAGTCTCCCCAGTCAACTTGCCCCTAAATGTAACCAAGGGTCCTAGTAGAAATTTCAAGTTGGTCTTCCTTGCAACTCACCGATGTTGCTCTATGGCTATTCTCTCTCTCCTTCCCACTTCCTCATTCTTCCTGTCCTTTCCCCCTACACCCTCCAACACATGCCACTCAAAAGGAAGAATCATGTCAGGATCTTCTCAAATTCCAGTGATGCTGATATCAATAATATGAACAGTGAGTACACACTCTGCTGTGTGTTTTATTTTTCCTTTTCATATGCATTCCTGGAATGTAGATATTACATTCTCATTTCCATTACCCAGATAACAAACAAAAGCTCAAGCGTGTTCATGGATTTCCTTCATTGGCTTTTTTTTTAATTTTTTTTTTAACGTTTATTTATTTTTGAGACAGAGAGAGACAGAGCATGAACGGGGGAGGGTCACAGAGAGAGGGAGACACAGAATCTGAAACGGGCTCCAGGCTCTGAGCGGTCAGCACAGAGCTGGACGCGGGGCTGGAACTCACATACTGCGAGATCGTGACCTGAGCCGAAGTCGGAGGCTTAACCGACTGAGCCACCCAGGCGCCCCTCCTTCATTGGCTTTATACAGGATTTGAATCCAGCTGGGCTCATTCTACACCATACTTTAGAAACTTCTACAGCAATGGTTTTCAAAGTGTGGTCCCCTCCACACAGCTATATCAGCATCACCTGGGGACATGTTAGAAATGCAAATACTGGACCTACTCAACGGGAAATTCTTGGGTAGAACACAGACATCTGTGGGGTTTTTTTAAAGATGAAACATACAATCGTTGACATACAATATTATATTGGTTTCAGGTGTATGACAAAGTGATTTGCCAATTATATACATTAAAAAATGCTCACCATGGGGACGCCTGGGTGTCTCAGTCGGTTAAGCGTCCGACTTCAGCTCAGGTCATGATCTCACAGCTTGTGGGTTCGAGCCCCATGTCGGGCTCTGTGCTGACAGCTCAGAGCCTGGAGCCTGCTTCGAATTCTGTGTCTCCCTCTCTCTCTGCTCCTCCCCCACTCATACTCTGCCTCTCTCTCAAAAATAAACATTAAAAAATAAAAAAAATAAATAATAAAAAATGCTCACCATGACAAGTGTAGTTACCATCTTTCACCATACAAAGTTATTACAATATTATTGACTATGTTCCCTTTGCTGTACTTTTCATCCTTATGGTTTATTTCTTTTATAACTGGACGTTTGTACTTCTTACTCCCCTTCACCTATTTCATCCATCTGCTTCTTGAGTTCTGTTCCCTAAGAACCACCCATGAAGGGTGAAAAATGAGGGGCAATTGATTTCTCAAACCACCGTGAAGGACAGGAGCATAAAAAAAGCAAATCAGCAAGTTTCTTCAACATTTTTTATTTATTAATTCATTTTTAAATCATAATGAAGTATACATAACATAAAAGGTACCATTTTAACCATTTTCCAGTGTCCAGTTTGGTAGTACTAAGTACATCCACACTGTCAGGCAGTGTGGTGGGGATCCACCATCCATTTCCAGAAATTCAGGTCATGATCTCTCGGTCTGTGAGTTCGAGCCCCATGTCAGGCTCTGTGCTGACAGCTCAGAGCCTGGAGCCTGCTTTCGAGTCTGTGTCTCCCTCTCTCTCTGCCTCTTCCCTGCTTACTCTCAGTCTCTCTCTCTCCCTCTCAGAAATAACAAACAATAAAAAAATTTTTTAATTAAAAAATTAAAAAAATTCCAAATGTATAACCTCCATTCGTATTTCTGCAATAGTGACTATTCCTGTGTATCAGGAAATCAAGGGAAAGGGAACATCCTAAACCAAGCTGAATATTTTCTCTTTCATAAAGACTACCACACTGTTTCTTGGTCTTTTGGCTAAGATCAAGTATAAAGGCTAGTACAACAACTATACTGTTATTAATAAAAATAATAACAGCAATAAGAACAGCCAATATTTCTAGAGTATGTCTGTAGCACTGAGACCTTTTCTTTTCTTTTTAAAGTGTATTTATCTTTGAGAGAGAGAGAGAGGGAGGGGCAGAGAAAGGGGGGAACAGAGGATGTGAAACAGGGTCAGTGCTGACAGCAGAAAGACCCACACAGGGCTCAAACTCACAAACCATGAGATCATGACCTGAGTTGAAGTTGGATGCTCAACTGACCGAGCCACCCAGGTGCCCCTTCTGTCTTGTTTACTGCATAGAGCATCCTATTCATTTGAAGGACAGAAATGTCCCTTGACCTTTGCTCTACTTCTCCCTTTCGTGACTAATGTCCTCCTACCCTTGCTCCATTAACCATCCTGTGGATTGCAATTCTGTCAAGTGGCCTTGATGTTAGCATTGGCTGGTTCAACAATTCTCTCCCCCCACTTAGGCCAGTGTGAGGGCAGAGGAAAAAATGCTCAGTCACCTCCTTTGTTCTCTCAAGACTCCATGCATTCCACCCTCCCTCCACTTCTATTATGAATATGTATCCTTCCAAATTCACATCCTGAGATGGTTTGGTTTTGATTAAAGCAGAAAATGATACATTTTTATCAATAATGTATTTGCATACCAGCTCCTAGAATTATTCACTCTTTTTTTTTTTTTTCCTTCAGATAGAGAGGACTCAAGAATGCAGGGGAGGGGCAGAGAAAGAAGGAGAGAGAATTCCAAGCAGGCTTTGCACTGTCAGTGCTGAGCCTGATGCAGGGCTCCATCCCATGAACTGTGAGATCATGACCTGAGCCAAAATCAAGTCAGACACTTAACCGACTGAGTCACCCAGGCTCCCCTGGAATGTTATTTTTATGAGGTGGCAATTGCTGAGACTACATCATCCCATATGTAATTATTACAGGGGCCAGATCATGGAGGAAATTGAATGCCACTGAGGACTTGGGTGTTTAATGGGTAGAGAGCCATTGAAGTATCCCACAAGGATGTGCTGGCCCTTTGCTGGCACCTATGGGAAGATTGCTCTGTAAAGATGCACAAAATCAAATGCACTCAAGGGTACTTGGAAGGTGGGGGATCATTACAAAACCACTGCCATTTGGACATATCCTAGAAGGTGGCTGGCTACCAAGAAAAAATTAGTCAAAAGAAATATGCTACAGGGGCACTTGGCTGGCTCACTTGGTGGAGCATGTAACTCTTGATCTTGGGGCTGTGAGTTTGAGCCCCACACTGGGTTTAGAGATTACTTACAAAATAAAATATTAAAAATAAAAAAATAAATATGCTATAAAAATAACTCTGAGTTTCTAGACATGGCCCATATACCCAGCTCTAAGCTTTCTAGAAGCCAGAAGGGAAGGGAAGGGAAGAGAAGGGAAGGGAAGGGAAGGGAAGGGAAGGGAAGGGAAGGGAAGGGAAGGGAAGGGAAAGGAAGGGAAAGAATGTAATTATGAGAGAAAATAACCAGTTGTTCATAAAAAGCATTTGGTATTCTTGTTTTAAAGAACAGATAGGAATTTCCCCTATGGATATGACATTTCTTAAGCAGACACAATAACAAGACTCATTCAACCTTTTCTTATAATGTCTCTCATCCATTGTAGGCTGATGATAAATGACAAGTCACAAGTCCAGCAAAAGAAATTCCTTCGAAAAAGATAGGTCCCAATAGAATGATTTGACATTGGGGCACCTGGGTGGCTTGGTTGGTTAAGCATCTGACTCTTGATTTCAGCTCAGGTCACGATCTCACAGTTTGTGGCTTCAAGCCCCATGTCAGGCTCTGCGTTGGCAGTTTGGAGCCTGCTTGGGATTCTCTCTCTCTCACTCTCTGACCCTCCCCCTTTCTCTCTCTCTCAAAATAAATAAACTTAAAAAAATTTTTAAAGAATGATTTGATGTGATTGTAAAATAGAGAACATTTAAAGGAATGGGTTAATAGTGTTACTTCTCACACAAAGGCAATAGAGAATGTCAGATTATAATTTCCAGGATTACTTGAGATTTGCAATTATGAACAGAGTCAAGCAGTATAGGGTTGACTACACAGTTAAGATTTTCTGAGAAAATTAAGTCATCTAACCAGGTCTGATACTGTTTGAAGAAACTACAGAATCTAATCCTAGATTTTACTTAAAAAAATTTCTTTTAAATGTTATTTATATTTGAGAGAGAGGGAGAGAGAGAGAGAGACAGAGTGTGAGTTGGGGAGAGACAGAGAGACACAGAGACAGAATCTGAAGCAGGCTCCAGACTCTGAGCTGTCAGCCTAGAGCCTGGGACTTGAGCTCAGGAGAATGAGATCATGACCTGAGTGGAAGTCAGACATTTAACTGACTGAGCCACCCAGGCACCCCTTCATTTTTAATGTTAGCATTAGAAAAATGGATGATACATAGAAGTCACTCAATATTTACTTGGTGAAGGGAAAAAGGCGTAGACGAACCTGATGGGAAGAATTGTTTAAATATTACTAGAATTTAAAGCATAAATAAAAGATGTCTCTCAAGCAAGTGACGTCTGTGTGTCTGTTTCATCGTAACTAACTCCTGTCTCTAACTCAGCAGGCACCTCAACAACATGGAATCAGAAAACCAGACAGAAGTATCAGAATTCCTCCTCCTGGGTCTCTCAGAGGATCCAGAACTGCAGCCCCTCCTGTTTGGGCTGTTCCTGTCCATGTACCTGGTCAGCGTGCTCGGGAACCTGCTCATTATCCTGGCCGTCAGCTCTGACTCCCACCTCCACACCCCCATGTACTTCTTCCTCTCCAACCTGTCCTTTGTCGACATCTCCTTCACCTCCACTATAGTCCCCAAAATGCTGGTGAACATCCAAACACAGAGCAAATCTATCACTTATGGAGGCTGTCTCATTCAAGTATACTTTTTCATGGTTTTTATATGTATGGACAATTTACTCCTAACTACGATGGCTTATGACCGCTATGTGGCCATCTGCCACCCTCTGTATTACAGGGTCATCATGAACCCTCGCCTCTGTGGCCTGCTGATTCTTCTCTCCTTGTTCATTAGCATTATGAATGCCCTGCTCCACAGTCTGATGCTGGTGCACCTGTCCTTCTGCACAGACTCGAAAATCCCCCATTTCTTCTGTGAGCTTGCTCAAATCCTTGAACTTGCCTGTTCTGATACCCTGATCAATAACGTCCTGGTGTATTTAGTGACTAGCCTGTTGGGTGTTGGTCCTCTCTCAGGGATAATTTTCTCTTACACCCGAATTATCTCCTCCATCTTGAGAATCCCATCAACTGGTGGAAAGTTCAAAGCTTTTTCCACCTGTGGGTCTCACTTGTCTGTTGTTTGCTTATTCTATGGGACTTGTGTTGGAGTCTACCTTAGTTCTGCATCTTCTCTCTCTGCCAGGAAGAGGGCAGTGGCCTCAGTGATGTACACGGTAGTCACTCCCATGATGAACCCCTTTATCTACAGCCTGAGGAACAGGGACATCAAGGGAGCCTTGAGGAAACTCATCTCTGGAATGTCTTCGTTTTCATGATTCTGTCATCTGACTTGTGTGTAGGCTTCTAGAATGAGTGAAAGGAAATGAAGTACTGGGTGTGCTAGAAATCCTGACTCCTCCCTAATTCAATTCTAGTCAAGTGGTTAATCCTGGCTCTCAAGTCAAGTCAAATAGCTTTATACTAAGGTCTACTGTCCTGTGTTTTAGCACCTGTCATTTATTAACTAAACTCTGAGTTCAATTCACCTATAAAATGAGAAGAGTAATTAATATTACATACCTGATTATTAACTCAATGCTATCTTAGGCTTGAAGCTAAATTTCTGTACCAGGCTAGCTCTATGGAGGGAACAATCTTTTTAAGTAGAAGTACTTTCTGGGCTCTGTTCTGTGTGCTCTCTGAGAGTGCCAGGGGGAGAATATCTGTATAAATAGAAGGCTAACTTTGTCTCTATGGAAAAATATTTGGTCTTTGTCTCTGGTTCCTGGCACAGAACTCCTTGGAATCTCCTAAGTGATAAGAGTGTTCTTGGTATGCTAATGAGATGACTCTTGGCTAAGTGGCTCCTTCATAGCTTCAGGGCAGGTTGCCAGTAAGACGGAGCAGTGATTAGAAGGAAATTTCAGCCCCAAACCCCAACCTCCAGGTGTTGGAGACTGACCCAATCACCAATGACCAATGATTCAAGCAAGCAAACCTATGTAATGAAACCATGATTTAAAAAAAAAGACAGGGTTATGGGGCGCCTGAGTGGCTCAGTCGGTTGAGCGTCCGACCTCAGCTCAGGTCACGATCTCGCAGTCCGTGAGTTCGAGCCCCGCGTCGGGCTCTGGGCTGATGGCTCGGAGCCTGGAGCCTGCTTCTGATTCTGTGTCTCCCTCTCTCTCTGCCCCTCCCCCGTTCATGCTCTGTCTCTCTCTCTCTCTGTCTCAAAAATAAATAAATGTTAAAAAATAAAAAAAATAATAATAAAAAGACAGGGTTCTGAGTTGGTGAATAAGAACACATCAAAAGTTCCAGGAGGGCGAAACACCCCAAACTCCACAAGGACACCAGCTCCTGTGTTCAGGACACTTCTAGACGCTGCTCTAGGTATCTCTTCATCTAGCTGTTTGTTACTATCCTTTAATATTCTTTGTTAAAAAGCAGTAATCTAATAAGTAACCTGTTTTCCTGAATTCTGTGAGCTGCTCTAGCAAATTCATTGAACCAGAGGAAGAGACTAAGGGAACCTCTGACTTACAGCTGGTCAGCCGGAAGCATAGGTGACAATCTGGACTGCAATTGGTATCTGAAGTGGGATGGGGTGGTTTGTGAGACTGAACTCTTAACCTGTGGGATCTGACACTAACTCCAGATAGATAGTGTCAGAACTAACTTGAATTGCAGGACACCAAGCTGGTAGCTAGAAAATGTGAGAATCATTTAGTCTGGGGGAAACACACACACACACACACACACACACACACACACACACACAGACTTAGAGGCCAGAAGTATCCGAAGTAGTTTTGAGTGTTGTGTGAGGTTAAAGGAGAATGCACAGGGGGAGGTGAGATTTTCTTTAGACCGACAAAGCCTACAATATTAACTGTATGGCCCATTACAGAAAATTTTGCTTCCTGCCCTTTTCTGGATCTCAACTAAAATCTGAAGCCCTTTTTTCTGAATTTTTATAACTAAAATTTGACAAACTCCATATAAAAATCCTACAGGTTTGAGCTGCTGTTTTGAATACAAGTTAACAAATGAATAATGATCAGTAACTCCAAGGGGAAATCAAGATGCATTTCAAAATCCTCAGAGCCCATTTGATTTCTGCATCTCAGAAGAAGTTTAGGTTTTCAGACATGGTTGCCCAGCGTGTAAAGCCCTGGTTCTCAAAGCAGAGACAGGTAGCAATTTTTGTATTCAACCCCCTGCTCTTTGCCTGAGCAGTAACTAGGTTTGGAGCCCAATGTACCGGTGTTGTGGGAGTGTCCCGCCCATTGGTGGATGTTTAGCTTGGTACCACCACTAGATGCCAGTAGCACCCAAACCAAACTGCTATGACATCCAATCCTTCATTGAGAACCACTGCTCAAAAAAAAAAAAAAAAAAAAAAAAAAAAAAAAAAAAAAAAAGAAAGAAAGAGAAAAGTAAAAGAAAAGAAAAAGAGAAAGAAAAAGAAAAAGAGAAAGAAAAAGAAAAAAAATAATTGAAGACAGGTAAGATGTCTTAGAATAAACTAGTCATTTATATCTGTGGTTAAATATCAACATCAATGTGTAAAGGAGAATGAAATATTCAACTTTACCTGTGCTGCCACAAAACCAGGACTAGTAATCCCCCCACCTCCTACCCTTTTGAGTTCCAGAAACTACTTACTGCAAACACCCTCCTTTCCCCATTGTGACTAAGATAAGACTTACTGGTGACCCCACTGTTTATCTAGGACAAGTCCAGACACACACCCAGGAAATTCCCATTTCCCCCCCAAGATTTCTAACTTTCTATGCATGGTCTCCACTGTATATCTACAGCTTTTTATTTCTCCCTTCACCTGTGTCTCTCTCTGGGAATGTCTTAAAAAGCAGGAGACTCCACAAATTTCATAATGAGTATTGCCACAGCAAATGAAGTGGGGGCCATACCACTTCTTTTCCCAAAACTTGCAACTGTGCTTCATCTAATGCTGCCATGAATGATAATTTGAGTAACCGTGATATCACTCTCTGCAGTGTGTCATCCATGCCTCGTTCCCCCTCACAAAGAGGTCATCAATGAGCTCCTCAAATATGTAACCAACCCAACCTCAGAGTCCTATATGAGAGCCTCTTTCTTGAGGTCATTTTGGTACCCTTTGTTCATTCAGATGACACACTGAATTTAGAATAACTTGAATAGAGCTCAAGAAGGCAATATTTACAAAGGTATGAGTGGGGTTTAGGGAAATCAAAGGAGTAGTGTATGAAGAGAAGGCTGCATTACAGGAGTAGAGTTCTGAGGTGTGCAGCCAGCCCTTAGTGACGTACAGGAGGGGAGATGGGGCATACATACCCAAACCTCACTCTTCTTTCCTCTGATAACTTGCTAGTGCTTCCCATTGGCCCAACCCAATAGGAAGCCAGAGGGCAAAGAAATCTCTTGATGCAGTCTAAATAGATCAACCTTCCTGGGCAACAGGCCAGGGTAGAGTATGGGTTAGAGTAGCAAATAGAAAATACCCAACATCAGTAAGAAGCCATCAGAGAGATTTAAGCAGAGGACTAATATGTTCCAATTTAGGCTTCGAAAGGATTGCTCTGGTGGCTGGGTTCAATGTGGATAAGGGCAGAGGCAGGGAGACCAGACAGAAGACATTACAACAGTTTGGTAGAGTTGAAAGAGCTGTGGACCAAAAAGATAACAGTGTAGATGGTGAGAACTGGGCTGGTTCTGGATATATACTTTAAGTACACCATTGATATTTGCTGAGGTATGGGGTGTAAGAGAAAGAAAGGAGTCAAGAAGGACTCAAAGGTTTTTTGGCTTGAATTGTTTGTTAAGAGTTGCTACTTTTTTTTCCTGATGTCTATTTATTTTTGAGACAGAGAGAGACAGAGCATGAACGGGGAGGATCAGAGAGAGAGGGAGACACAGAATCTGAAACAGGCTCCAGGCTCTGAGCTGTCAGCACAGAGTCCGACGCGGGGCTCAAACTCCCGCGAGATCATGATCTGAGCCAAAGTCAGATGCTTAACCAACTGAGCCACCCAGGCACCCCAAGAGTTGCCACTTTCTGAGATGAGGAAACCATAGAGCCTAGGGACTGAGGTTGAGTTAGGTTATAAAGTGAACAATAATATACATTCAGTGAATCACACTATACATATAATTGGATGAGTTTTCACAAACTAGTCACACTCATGTTGTCAGTATCCATTCAGATCAAGAAATAGAACTCAACCAGTATCCAGGAAGCCCTCTGTTTCCCTGGCAATCAATGTCTCCCTGCCCCCTGGGTAATGACCCTCTGATGTCTAACAGAACAGATTACTTTGCCTGTTTTGAACTTTGTGTATCAGTGGAGTACATTATGTCCTCATTTGTGTCTGGCTTTCTTTTTTTTCTTTTTTAAGTTTATTTATTTATTTTGAGAGAAAGAGTACATGCAAGGAAGGGCAGAGACAGTGGGAGAGAGAGAGAATCTCAAGCAGTCTCCACACTGTTGGCAGAGTCTGACACGGGGCTTGATTCCATGAACCACGAGATTATGACCTGAGCTGAAATCAAGAGTCAGAGGGACATTCCACAGACTGAGCCATCCAGGCGTAAGGTGTCTGGCTTTCTTACTTAACTCATTATGTTTGTGATATTCATCTAGAATGTTACATATGGTGGCAGTTTGTTCATTCTTGGTTTGTGAATATGGTTACAGTTTATTCATTCTACTGTTAATTGGCTCTTGTATAGTTTCCAATTTTTGGTTACTAATAACAATGCTGCGTGAATATTTCTGCACTTGTCTTTTGCTGAGGAGTGGAATTTCTGGGTTATAGGATATGCTTATGTGCAGCTGTAGTAGATTCCACCAGTTTTCCAGTGTGAATATGCCAAATTGCCCTCCCTGCAGCAACAGGAGTTCTGCTTCTTCTCTAGCATCACTAACACTTAATATTTTCAGTCTTCGTATAGCCATTCTGTTGAGTGAGTAGTGGTATCTCATTGTGGTAATCTAATTAGCATTTCCCTAACAAAGTCAAGAACCGTTTCCTATGTTTATTGGCCATTTGGACATCCTGTTTTGTGATGTGTCCAGATTTTTTTTTTTTTTTTTTTTTTTTTTGCCTATTGTTAAGTCAAGTTGCCTTTTTCTTGTTAATTTGTAAAAGTTCTTTATATAGCCTGAGTATGAATTCTTTTGTAGATATATGTTTTTCGTCCACTTCATGGGTTGTTTTTTTAACTATCGGTGATGTCTTTTGATGAGCAGTTCTTAATTCTTTTTAATCAGTTCTTAATTTTAATGTGTTCCAGTTTATCAAATCTTTCTTTCCTTTGCCTCCTATTTAAGAAATATCTCTCAGGGTGCCTGAGTGGCTCGGGTAAGCGAGCCGTGATCTCACGGTGGGTGAGTTCGCGTCCCGCATGGGGCTCTGTTCTGACAGCCTGTTTGGGGATTCTCTGTCTCCCTCTCTCTGCCCCTTCCACACTCTCTCTCTCTCTGGAAAAATAAATAAATTAATTTAAAAAAAGAAATATCTGCCTATTCCAAGCGATGAAGTCATATTTTTCTTCATATTTTTTGTTTTGCCTCTCAATGATTTTGATTTTTGTGTACAGTATGAGAATGGACCCATCTTTACTGAAAATTTGGTCCTGGTCCCGCTGCAGTCATTAGTTTCATACACCAGGTGGCGCTGTTCTCTTGCATTGGTCAGGTTTTTACTCCTGCATCAAACCCAAAGGAGTTTGGGGGTTTAACTCCACTTACATAAAGTTCAAAAAACAGGCAAAACTCTTCCACGATGTGTAGGAGAGGGTGAAAAAATCTTCCCTTCTACCTTTCTAGGTTCTTGGATGGAGCTCTGTAGCAAAAGGCAGATTAACAAGAGAAAACATGTAAATTTGATTTTCTACTTGACACGGGAGCCTTCATAAGGCAATGAAAGCACAAAGAAGTTAAGATAGGCATTTTTATGCAAAGTTTGATGAAGAGTAGAAAGTAGTGGGAAAATGTGATAGGACAAATGGATATAGGTTTCAGGGTAGTACACTGAGGGAAATTTAGTGATCCTGTTCATTCGGACTCCTCTCTGCATCACTTCATCTTCAGAGATAAAGATACTCCTTTCCTCTGGTACAGAAAGGACATCTATCACTTGAACATCTTACGATGTGATTCAGGGGAAGGTCAGAGAGTCCTTCCTGAGCCAGCTGTTTCTCAAATTCTTTCACCTTAACGTATTCAATATGGTAAGGTGCCATATTTTAGGGCAGTTGTATTCTGAGTCCTATCAGATATCACAAGAATTCATAATAGGGTTTTTCTTGGAAGATAAGGGGTTGTAGTGACAAGAACCATGAAAGAGGTTCTGGATTTCTGGTAATTTTCTTTTTAAAAACCCTGGGTAGCAATTGCATAGGCATGTGCCCTTTGTAGATTTTATGATTTGTGCATAGGTGTGTTCACTTTTAAAATTTATTTACAGGGGTGCCTGGGTGGTTCAGCCCATTAAGCACCTGACTCTTGATTTCAGCTCAGGCCATGATCCCAGGGTCCTGGCTCTATGCTGAGTGTGGAGCCTGCTTAAGATTCTCTCTCTCCCTCTCCCCCTCCCCTGCTCATGCATGCATGCTCTCAATAAATAAATAAATAAATAAATAAATAAATAAATAAATTTTAGTCACAGATTTTCTGAATGTTTGCTATACTTCAACAAATAATTTTAAAAATAAATAAAAGTCCACTTTAAGTATGTCTTTCCAGCTTCACTAGGCAGTGTGAATAACTAAAAGCCATTTACACAGGCAGGGTGGGGGGAGTGTTCACCAGGATTAACTCATCAGTTGTGAAAATTAATAAAAGGAAACTTCATTTAGAATGGAATCTGGAAGGTGGGGAGTCAGTGGGGTGCTCTCAGCCCTATCCCTCGTTGTCAGTTGCAGACTAAACAAGAAGAGAGGCACCTAGCAAGTTCATATCACTTTACTAACCCAGCAAGAAGATAAAAGGTTTTCTCCTGTCCCGTTAACAGCCCAGCCAATGAGACACTATCACCACTCAGTCAATGAAAATGCACTATACTTCAAAATACCAGTTTACGCTCATGGATTTTTTTTTTTTAATTTTTTTTAACGTTTATTTATTTTTGAGACAGAGAGAGACAGAGCATGAACAGGGGAGGGGCAGAGAGAGAGGGAGTCACAGAATCCGAAACAGGCTCCAGGCTCTGAGCTGTCAGCACAGAGCCCGACGCGGGGCTGGAACTCACGGACCGTGAGATCATGACCTGAGCCGAAGTCGGACACCTAACCGACCAAGCCACCCAGACGCCCCTACGCTCATGGATTTTTTATGACAGCCTTCTCAACTTCCTCCTTTCCTTTATCAAAGAGCATTCGCTCCTTAGTTCTATGGACTCCTTAGCTTATTTGTCCAGGATTGCAATTCTCTGCTATTCCCAAATAAGTACCCCCTCCTTCTTTGCTGCTAAAATAACTGACAGTTTCATTTTTTAAGGTTAACATATTTTTTTAATTTTATCTTTTATTTTTTAAAATTTACATCCAAATTAGTTAGCATATAGTGAAACAACGATTTCAGGAGTAGATTCCTTAATGCCCCTTACCCATTTAGTCCATCCCCCCTCCCACCACCCCAAGGTTAACATATTTAAGTTTATTTATTTCAAGAGAGAGAGGGAGAGAGAGACTCCAAAGCAGGCTCCAGTGCTGCCAGCACAGAGCCTGATGTGGGGCTCAAACTCAGGAACCGTGAGATCATGACCTGAGCCAAAATCAAGAGTCAGTCACTCAACCAACTGAACAACCCCTGCACTCCAGATTAACATATTTTATCTCCCTACAATAGTCCTATCTTTCTATAGAAACACAATGTGCGTGAAGTTTTTCCAACCTTCGGGTGCTGTTTTCCTTGACAATACTTCCCACTGTTTGAGAAATATTGCAGAAACCTCCTACTCTTAATTTTGAAGAGTTAGGTGAGTGGTATTTTCCCCTTTCATTCATTCCATCAATTAATTCTTGTGAGTTTACTGGGATTCAGCACTGATTAGACAAATTGATCCTGATCCAGCATTGTTTACTGATTTTAAATACCCACTTTCTGTTTTTATGACTCCAGGTCCTGCCTGAATCCTAACTGAATCTTTTTCCTTTTTTCCTCTTCTGTGCTGGCTCCAGATATCTAAGATGTGACCCTTTACCCTCTCTGGAATCTCTCTGGAGTTTCCCCAGTCTTGACCCCAAGGATCCTCTGCCCCAGGTCTTACCATCTTTGCTTGCCTCTCTGCAAAGTGGGCTTGGCTTGTTTTGTGCCCTTCTTGACCCTATACAACAATAATCAGATTACTTACTTTTCCCATTGGAGTCTCACAATTTAGAAGCCAGCTCATTTACACAGAAGGGACAGACTATAGGCAACATACTGCAGTTGCCTGCCTTAGTGGAGTTGGGATTAGAACTCATGCTAAGAGGCAGGCATGGACTGCTTGCACTCCTCCTGGGCTCACCTTACCTCGATAAACACCCTCACTGGCAGCTGGGTCTCCTAACTTTCTAGTTCAGGTATTATAAAAGAGGAACACAAAATGCTAATCTGGACTTTTCTAAGTCCCGACACTACCTCTCTTGATTCTGGAACAAGGAAAACTTTTCCTTTTTTTTTTTTTTTTTTGGCAAAGTGATCAGGCTCTGGGGTGACGGTCAAGGTAGAACGGAACATTCCCTGGTGGACAGGACAAATCAAAAGGTTGAGGGTTTTGTCAAGGTTTACAGTGGACAAGTGGGAAGATGGGGTTGCTATTATTTGAGGTTGAGAGGGTGAAGTCAGGAGTTTGATTTGTGGCATTTTAAAATATCTAAGTGGAGAGTGCACGTCTCATACCATCTGGAATCCAGGGTAGAGGTGGGGGGCTGTGGGTGGAAATTTGAGCCTTGAGTGTATAAATAGTTCTAACACGGTGAGATTCGCTGCTACCACCAAGAGAATGATTATAAGACGAAAAGAAACCCGAGAACTGGGTTCTGGGACACTGGAACAGTTGGAAGTTGGGAAATGTGGATCGTTAGACTCCAGTTGGGCACCACCGCCATAACCGTCTAAACTCGAGAACTACATCTCCCAGAATCCTCTCTGCCCCAGGCTTCCGAGTTAGAAGCCGCCTTTGAAGTCCCGCGAGAGTTAGAAGGCGGAAGTGAAGCGGAAGCCATTGCTCTCGGGAGGCGATTGCGGCTATACACATGGGTAGAGGAGGCGTCCATCGCGGCTTTCTCCCGGTTGTTGGGGGCTCTCCACTTCCCCGCTACAGACCGCACCTGCTGTTTGAACTTGACGTCCTTTCAGCGGCAGCTTCCGTGACCTCCATTCCACCCAATTCTAACGTCAGCCTTGTAAGCCCCAATTTCCTCACTTAACCCTTTACCCTCGGTCTTCCCGAGGACACGAAAGGCCCATAGGGCAGGGAGGAGTAATTGGGGACAGAGACCTGGGACCGGAAAGCCAGGCAGCCCGGTGAGGAGTGTGCTTTAGACTCAGTGATCAACGACATGAAATGCTGGTACGCGAGGACTGAAATTTAGGACCGCTGTGTTTAGGACAAGGGGAGGCACTGATGATCTGGTTTAAAAAAAAAAAGAAAAAAAAAAGACCCCTTGGGGTGGAGAGGGAGAGGCCCCGCCCAGGTGAATTCAGGACTTTATGGTGGGGTCTGTCCGGAACGGGAGACCGGGAGGGTAATACCTTCCTTTTCTTTTGCGGTCCGTTTTGTCCAATATTAATAGAGGCACACCGGCTTCCTATTAACATTTGTATTGAATGTTAAATCTTATATTTAAAACTTTTCCGTGAACTTCCCTGTTATTTTAGTTGACTGGTGTAAACAGCCTATAACTGGATTTAAAAGTTCACTTCAAAAAAAAAGTTCACCTCAACGTTCTGTTATTTAACCTGAGAGTTAGTCCATTAACATTTATTGTGATTACTATTTTGCATTGATTTTTACTATCTTATTGTGGTTGCTATTTATCCTTTTCCTTTCAAATATTTTTTTTTTATTTTTTTTAAACGTTTATTTATTTTTGAGACAGAGAGAGAGCATGAACGGGGGAGGGTCAGAGAGAGAGAGGGAGACACAGAATCGGAAACAGGCTCCAGGCTCCGAGCTGTCAGCACAGAGCCTGAGGCGGGGCTTGAACTCACGAACCATGAGATCATGACCTGAGCCGAAGTCCGACGCTTAACCGACCAAGCCACCCAGGCGCCCCTCAAGTATTTTTTAATTGGAATATAAAACATGCAAAAAAAGTATGAAAACACTCTTTGCAAAAAAAAAAAAAATTTATATATGAAAACACACACTCTTAAAAGGACAGTGGTAAAGCGAATCTACAAACCAGACCAAGAAGGAGATTATGAAACATCGAACCTGTGTGGTCATTCCTGCATCCCCTTCATTCCCCATAAATTCCTTTAAGGATTTTACTGTTTATATGTTTTTCCAAAAATGCATTTCCTAATTTGGTAATTATTTGTGAATGGACTCACTCAAGTGCTTTCAGAGACGTTCTTTTTTCCATTAATGCAAGTACACTTTTTTTTTTTAATTTTTTAATGTTTATTTTTGAGAAAGACTGTGTGAGCGGGGGAGGGGCAAAGAGAAGGAGACAGAATCGAAGCAGGCTCCTGGCTCCAAGCTGATCTGGGGCTGGAACTCACAAACCGTGAGATCATGACCTGAATGGAAGTCTACCGCTTAACCGACTGAGCTACCCAGGCGCCTCTGCAAGTACACTTTTTAATTTAGAGATTTTTAAGTACCTTGCAGATGAAGTGCATACACTTACCCATTCATTTTCAGACACTTCATGGCTTAAATTTTAGGGTCAGTTTAGAGTTCCCGATACTTGCGTTTTCTTTTTCCTTTTTTTTTTTTTTTTTTTTTTTTTTTTAAGTTTATTTGTTTAGAGAGAAAGAAGAGTGAGAGCATGGGAAGGGCAGAGAGAGAGGGAGAGAGAGAATCCCAAGCAGGCTCCGCGCTGTCAGCACGAGCTTGAAGCGGGACTGGACCTCATGAACCCTGAGATCATGACCTGAGCTGAAACCAAGAGTGACACTTAACCGACTGAGCCCCCCGGGCACCCATGGAGTTTTTATTTTCAAGTTGTGTTGAATATGTATGTGAGTTTTTATAATGTTGGCATTATTTCATTGAATCTTACAATTAATCTTATTATATCTATTTATTGATATAGAATGTTTGCTTGTATATTCTACAATGCTTTTCAATGAAGTTTCAAAGGATTTAAGGAGTTGGGGCAGCTGGGTGGCTAGCTGGTTGAGTGTCCAACTCCAGCTCAGGTCATGATCTTGTGGTTCATGAGTTCAAGCCCCACATCCAACTCTGTGCTGACAGCTCAGAGCCTGGACCCTGCTTCAGCCTCTGTGTCTCCCTCTCTCTCTGCCCCTCCCCTGCTCCCACTGTCTCTATCAGAAGTGAATAAATGTTAAAATTTTAATAAATACAGGATTTAAGGAGTGTGTGTGTGTGAGAGAGAGAGAGAGAGGGAGAGTTTTGTTGTTAGATTTATTTGTAGGATCTTTGTTTTTAGTACTTAGGAATTTTTTTTTTTTCCCCAAGGGCTTGGTGTATTGAATTTGGGTTGGTTTTTGTGTAGTGTTTTGAATGTTCTTCATAGACAGTTTTATCCTCTGTAGAATAAATAGTAACTACTTTTATTTTCCGTTTGCATCATTCATTTTTTATTATTTACTTTGCTGGACTCGCTGGAGACTTCTGGTATCATTGAATGGAGTTTGGGCAGCAAACTCTAGGTAGTCCCATTTTTTCCCCCCAACCTTGAAGATAATTGACTTTTTATGTTGGTCGAAGCTTTTTTTTTTTTTTTTTTTTTAAAGATAGTAAAGGAAACTCCCTTCTTTTCCTAGTTTAAGAGTTTTTTCTCATGAAAGGTTTAGGCTTTTAACAAGTGAATTTTTTTTTTTTCTGGAATCTGCTTTGATATCTGTTTATCTGTATATTTCTAGTACCTTAAACAGTGCCTGACTTGTGGTACTACTGTTGTGCATTGAATGCATGAGTGAATAGTGTGATTTTCTTACTTGTCTGGTAATGTGGCAAATTAAATCAATTGGTTTTCTAATGATTCATGACATTTGCGTTGGTAAATAACTTACTTGTAAAGGTAGGCACTACTGTATCATTTTTGTCTTCCATTTGCTAGTGTGTTTGGAGATTTGGATCCGTGTTTGAGTAAAATTGGCTTGTAATTTTCCTTTTCTGTTTCAGGTTTATGCCAGTCTCATAAAATGGGGTGGGAATATTCCATTTTTTCTAAACTCTGGAATATTTTGCCTAAGAATAGAATCACTTGTTCTGCAAAAGGGAGCTGCACCAGGAAAAAACCATTTAGGTCTGGGGTTTTCTTTGTGGAAATTTTTTGAGCAGTTGTTTCTTTGTTTCAGTTTCTTTAAAGGTCATAGGGCATCCAAGTTCTTTATTTCTTTATGGTCAGTAAAATTTCTTTAGGGATTTACTCATTCCTTCTAAGGTTTAAATTGTATAGTCAAAGTCGTTAATGTTTTTATTATATTTTTAATGTTTGTTACATCTGTAACATAATCTGGTTTTTCATTCATAGATTTTCCTTTTTTAAAAATAAAATAAGTCCTGCCAGAATTTTGTGAGTTTTGTTTTTCTTAGAGAACTTTTGCCTTGATTGAATGACTTCATCATATGTCTTTCATCTCATAACTTTCTGCTCTTTATAATTTTCTTCCTTTTACTTTTTTGCAGTATTTCTTTCCAGTTTCTAACATTGGATACCTGTCGCGTTCCAAAGAATTTCAGTGTATTTTATTATACTTCAGTTATAAATATTATGTATTATGACTTCTTTGACACGTGAATTATTTAGAATTTTTTTCTTTTTTAATACTCATTCCTGTGACATTTTTCTCGTTACCCTTTGGACACTGTTTGCTAACTTCATTGCATTGTTTTCAGAGATAGATGCCATTTTCTGAGACACGTTGTACCTGTTTTGGTTGGAGTTTATAGTAGCTAGGGTATACTGTTTCGTCTTGTTCAGTATGCGTATAGTTAACTGAATCATCTGCTTGAACCGTGTTAGTGAGACCTCTGGTGGTGGCTTTATCCATGCTCCTTAGACTTCAGTCTTTTTTTATTTTTTATTTTTATTTTTTGAGTAGGCTCCATGCCCAGCATGAAGCCCAGTGCGGGACTTGAATTCACCACCCTGAGATCAAGACCTGATCTGAGATCAAGAGTTGAACGCTTAATCACCTGAGCCACCCAGGCGTCCCTCTATCTTTGTGTGTGTGTGTGTGTGTGTGTGTGTGTGTGTGTGTGTGTGTGTGTGTATTTGAGGCTGTTAAGACACATATATGTGCGCATATGTATATATACATATATATAGGGTTTTTTTTCTTGAATTATACCTCTTTTCGTTACGTAATACCTCAGTTTTCTCTGAACCTTTTTACCTTAGTTCTTTCTGTCGGATGCTAATGTATTTAAACCAGATTTAAAAGAAAAGTGTGTGTCTTGTATATCTTCTTTTTATTTCCATTCTTGCTATATCTTTGTTTTAGATGTCTGTTGTAAACAGCATATAGCTTGATTATTTGTTTAAAAATTTTTTTGATGTTTGTTTATTTTTGAGAGAGAGAGAGAGAGAGAGAGACAAGAGTGTGAGCAGGGGAGGGACAGAGAGAGAGGGAGACACAGAATCCAAAGCAGACTCCAGGCTCTGAGCTCTCAGCACAGAGTCTGACGCGGGGCTTCAAACTCACGAACTGCAAGGTCATAAGCTGAGCCGAAGTTGGACACTTAATGGACTGAGCCATCCAGGCGCCCCTAACTGGGTTGTTTTTAACCTGTTTTGAGAATATCTATATTTTAGTTGAAGTATTTAGTCTATTAAATCTTGTGTGTTAATATATTTGCCTGTTGAATTTGTCCTTTTTCTATTTTTCCTTTCCTCTAGCTTCCTTTGATTTGAATGTTTTTTCATTTCACTTTTTTTCCTCCGTACATTTTGATTTTATATCCATATTTATTTACCTGAAGAGGTTAGCCTTAGAAGAGAGAGCAGACATCTCCTTGTTTGTAATAGGAGAGGAGGAGAGTATCACAGATCGGTTTTGGGAGGAATTTTGTTAGAACTTTATAGAAACCAGAAAGTTAGAAACACTCCTGTTAACTTTTTAAAAGTAAAGTATAATTTACCGTGAAGACAGTGCACAGATACTAGATCACTTTGATGAATTTTTTGACAGTTGTGTACATCGTGTAACCACTAGCTAAAAATAAATGTGAAGAGTATTTCAGTTGCCCCAGAAAGTTCCTCTTGCTTCTTCAGTTTCTCCATCTCATGCTCTTCCACCGAGGCAGCCGTTTTTTTTTTTTTTTTTTACTTCTATCGACTGAAATAAACAAGTTTTGCTAACAACCTAAATAAGTCCACCTACTCGTGGATGTCCTATGACTGGAATCGTAGAGCATTTTTTGTGTATAGTTTGTATTGGTCAGCGTCGTGGAGTTTCCACTGTGTTGTGTGTCTCAGTAGTTAGTGTTCGTTCAGTAATATTCCATTGTACATACCACAGTGTGTTTATCCGTTCTGTTGTTGATGGATATTTAGATTGTTTGCAGTTTGGGGCTATTATGAAACCAGATTGCTGTGAACATTTTGTATGAGTCTTTGTAACGTGTTTTAAAATTTTTCTCTTGGGGCGCCTGGGTGGCTCAGTCGGTTAAGCGTCCCACTTCGGCTCAGGTCATGATCTCACGGTCCGTGAGTTCGAGCCCCGCGTCGGGCTCTGTGCTGACAGCTCGGAGCCTGAAGCCTGCTTCCGATTCTGTGTCTCCCTCTCTCTCTGACCCTCACCCGTTCATGCTCTGTCTCTCTCTGTCTCAAAAATAAACATAAAAAAAAATTTTTTTTTAAATAAAAAAATAAAAATTTTCTCTTGGGTAAATATCTATGAGTGGAATGGCTGAGTCAAATGGTAAAGAAACTGGCAAAATGTTGTCCAAAGTAGTTGAACCAGTTCAACCTCAGCCACCCATCCTTGCCAACGTTTGATGTTGGCAGTCTTTTTTATTTTGGCCACTCTAGAGGGTTAAAATGCTGTATCTTTAGTTTTGTTTGCATTCATCTGATAACTGATGACGTTGAATACCTTTTGACAAGTTTGTTATATTTGTCATTACATTTTGTGCTTTAGCTTTTTTTTGTTGAATTGCTTTTTAATTTTGTTTTATAGGAGTTCTTTATGTAATCTGAATGTATGAGCTCTTTGTTAAGTGTATGTACTACAATTATATTTTTTTAAGTGTATCTTGTGAGAGAGAGAGAGAGAGAGAGAGGGAGAGGGTGCATGCATGCACACACACGAGCAGCAGTGAGGGGCAGAGAGAGAGGGAGTGAGAATCCCAAGTAGGCTCTGTGCACTGTCAGCACGGAGCCCAATGCAGGGGCTTGATCCCATGATCCACAAGATCATGACCTGAACTGGAATCAAGAGCCAGACACCCCATACTACAAATATTTTTTCCCAATCTGTGGCTTGACTATTCATTTTGTTTAAGGTTTATAGCAGCTTTATACATAATTGCGCAACTGTTTTTTTTGGAATTGAGTTATAATTGACAAAACGTTAGTTTTAGGTGTACAGTGTAATGATTTGATATTTGTGTATATTGTGAATTGAACACCACAATGAGTCTCTAGTTAACATCATTGCCATACAGAGTTACATTTTTTTTTTCTTGTGATGAAAACTTTCCAGATCTACTCTCTCAGCTACTTTCTTTTTTTTCCCTCGAAGTATAACAAACACAACGTTACAGTAGTTTGGGTGCAAAAACCTATTCTGTGCTCACAAGTGTAGCTACCATCTGTGACCATACAGTGTGTTACAATATCTTTGATTATATTCCTTATCGTTACCCTTCTCTAGCGACTTTTAAATATATACTACAGTATTAATAACTAGTCACCATGCTGTGCATTGTATCTCCATGATTTACTCATTTTATAACTGGAACTTTGTACCTTTTGATGCTTTTCACCCATTTCACCCACCCTCTGATTCAGGCAGTCTGTTCTTTGTATCCATGACCTATTTTGTTTTGTTTTTTGAGATTCCACATAGAAGTAAAAATAGATATTTAGCTCTTTCTGTAGGATTTATTTCACTTTGCGCAATGCCCTCAAGGTGAATCCATGCTAGCAAATGGCTAGAGTTCATTTTTTTTTTAAAGTTTATTTACTTATTTTGAGAGAGAGAGAGAATCCCAAACAGGCTCTGCAGTGTCAGTGCAGAGCCCAATGCAGGGCTCTATCTCATGAACCATGAGATCATGACCTGAGCTGAAATCAATAGTTGGATGTTTAACCCACTGAACCATCTGGGCACCCCACTTGTAAGATTCTTTTATGTGTTTCAGATATTAACTCTTTATCAGATATATGATTTGCAAATATTTTTTTGTTAGGTTGCCTTTAAAAAAATTTTTTTTTTAATGTTTATTCATTTTTGAGAGAGAGAGACAGGGCACTAGCAGGGGAGGGGCAGAGAGAGGGGGAGACACAGAATCCAAAGCAGGCCCCAGGCTCTGAGCTGTCAGCACAGAGCCTGACATGGGGCTTGAACTCACAAACCGTAAGGTCTTGACCTGAAGTCAGACACTTAACCGATTGAGCCACCCAGGCACCATGCCTTTTTATTTTGTTGATGGTTTCCTTTACTGTACAGAAGCTTTTTAGTTTGGTGCAGGCGCACTTATTTTTGTTTTTGTTTTCTTTGTTTTCCGTGTCAAATCAGAATTGGCAAGACCAGTGTCAGGGAGCTTACTGCCTATGTTTTGTTTGAGCTTTGTGGTTTTGGGTCTTACATTCATGTCTTTAATCATTTTGAGTTCATTTTTGTGTATGATGTAACATAGTGGTCCAGTTTCATTCTTTTGCATGTGGCCATCCAGTTGTCCCAACATTATTTATTAAAGAGACTGTCCTTTCCTTGTATATCCTTGGTTCCTTGTCATAAAGTAATTGACTGTGTATGTGTGCCTTTATTTCTGGGATCTCATTTCTGTTTCATTGATCTTTGTGTGTTTTATGCTAGACTATTAATTTTCTTCATGATTTTGTTTGAAAATTTGTATTTTTGGTAAAGGCCAATTTAATGATTTATTAATATTCTGTGTCTAGACTAAAATACTGTTGTGTAACTTAAGGTTGTTAAAATATTTTCTATGGTTTTTATGTTGTGGTTTCTGTTTCATCTCAGAAAGGTTTTTAATTCAAGTTGTTGCTTATGCAGTGATAAAAGAATGTAAAGTTCCTGTTACCCATTGAGTTCTTTCAGTGGCATTTTTTTTTTTTTTTTTTTAAATAATGTCTACACCCAGCATGGAGCTCAAACTGAGGACCCTGAGATCAAGAGCTACATGGTCTCCCAACTGGAACCAGCCAGGTGCCCTTGGTACCATTTGTTTGTTTAATGTTTGTTTATTTTATTTTATTTTATTTTATTTTATTTTATTTTATTTTATTTTATTTATTTTTTTAATGTTTTTATTTATTTTTGAAGGATAGAGAGACCGAGCATGAGCAGGGGAGGAGCAGAGAGAGAGGGAGACATAGAATTTATAGACAGAATTTATAGACATAGAATTTATAGAGAGAGAGGGAGACATAGAATTTGGGCTCTGTCAGCCCAGAGCCCGACGCGGGGCTTGAACTCACGAACTGGGAGATCATGACCTGAGCCGAAGTCGGACGCTTAGCCGACTGAGCCACCCAGGCGCCCCTAATGTTTGTTTATTTTTGAGAGAGAGCACACATGTGAGCTGAGGAGGGGTAGAATGAGAGGGGACAGAGGATCTGAAGCAGGCTGTATCCAGTCTCTGAGCTGTCAGGACAGAGCCTGATGCAGGGCTCAAACTCATGAATCATGAGATCATGACCTGAGCCGAAGTGGGACGCTTAACCACTCAGTACCATTTGTTAAAAAGACTGCTTTCCCTACTGAATTGCTTTGTTCTCTTAATGAAAATCGTTTGTACACATGTAGGTTTGTTTCTAACTCTGTTCTGTTCTAATGACCTGTTTGTCTGTTACTTATTCCATCCATTACTGTGATAAAGTTAGTACAAATCCTGTACGTTTGTTTTTCTTTCTTAACATTGTTCCTGCTCCTCTAAATCTTTTGCATTTTGGTTCACATTTTAGATTTGGTCTGTAAACTCATTTTTTTTTTTTTTTGGGATTACTGTGAAATGAAAATAAGATTACTTGTTGAAAGCGTAATGATGAGACAGTTTTTGATTTGGGAAAAACTGGCAAGATTTCTACACAGTTTTTAGGCGACTGGAAGGTCAGGTTGCCTGGTAGGCTTTTCTTGAATATAAATACTCCTTTTGCAGCTGAGTTTGGGAGGTTACCAGTTGTGTGCAGACTGGTCTTGCCAATTACCTTCAGAGAGGAGGTGAATGGTTGGAATGAATCATCCAAGGTTGGTCCTTTGGCTGGTAGGAATTATATGGGCAGAGAGTCATAGAAGTGACGGATATTGATGATGACTTCCCGCTGGGTAGGCGGGGTGGTGAGAGGAGGAATTTGCTGTTAGAGAGCAAGATGGAAGCAGCATGGGTGGCCTGGAATCCTCTCTCAAGTGAGAGAGGTCGTGTGACAAGAGTGTTGGAGAAGAGGTTTTTGTTCAGAGAGATTTTGGAATCATTGCCTGCGAGGTGAAGCTGATTCCAGTGATGACACGGCCTGGGCTGTGGCCAGGGTGTGTGTGTGGGTGTGGAGTGAGTGGCCAAAAGGCACTGGAGGTTGGAACGCGTGGCTATAGGTGGACCGACCCCACGGCTACTAGAACCATCCTAAACCATGGTAAGCCTTGAAGTTGAAAGGAAGACAAGTCTGGAGCCCAAGTGTTTAACAAGTAAAGGAGTCTGATGGAGTTGTGCTTGGCAACAGATCACACGGGAGAGTGGATCTGAATCTTATTAGGCACATCAGGGACCTTCTCCACATTGGCCCAGAGGACTCACCTGAGTAAGATAAAGGCCCAAGATCAGACAGAACTTGCTGCTCCAAAGAAGAGATGGTGGAAAACCAAAGTCAGAATTGTCCTGTGAGCGGGTGGGAAGTCTTTGTCCTACTGGTCTTTTTCTCATTTACTACAGATGCCTGCTCGAAGAGTCCCGTGACAGCGAGAGGGAAGCCTCCTGCTGCCAGTGCCCTATTCTGGCAGATTGACTGTCGTTCTCACAGGATGGCAGCTCCTGGTCTGTCTCCCACGTGTGGTAAGTTCCTGGGGTGATAATGAGTGCCCTCAGAAGTCGTGTGTAAGTGGCCCCTGGACTTCCCGGAGATCAGGGGTGTGCATGGCTAGGGGGAGGTCTGCCAGGAAGGGTGGAGGAACTGACAAGGGGTGGGGGCAGAGTCGTGGGAGCCCCCCACGTGACTGTCTGACTTATGGGTTTGGGTGAAGTAGGGATTGTGTGTGGTTGGTGTGTAAGGAAAGACAGGTCGTGGGTAACCCTGTTACCTATTTATTATTACTGTTATCATTATTATTAAATATTTTATCTGTAAGTAATCTCTACTCCCAGCATGAAGCTCAGACTCATAGCCCTGATATCAAGAGTTGTGTGCTCCACTGACTGAGCCTGCCAGACACCCCTGTTTTGTTTTGTTTTTTTAGTTATATTTGTTATTTATCCTGTATTACTGTGAAAAATCTGAGCCAAGTAAACGCTCTCCCTGCTAGAGCTTTAATTTCTTCACTCATTGGTTGAGAGCGTGTATTGCTTTTTTATGGGTATGTCAGCCTGCTGTCCTTTCCCCTGTCCCTGAGTGGGGCAGGGCCCCTCTGGCCTGTTACAAGACATGGTGTGTGTGAGACAGACGAGGATAGGCACTGCACACCACACCTAGCATACTTCCAGTTGCATGGGCAGCTTCCTGATCTGTGAGTGTTGGGCAGGCTTTAATCCTCATGGATCCACTCCTCTCCAGCTGCGTCCATCCAGGACCCTGCCTATATCCAGGAGTCAGAGATTCATCCCTCCAGAGACCATTCCTGTCCCCAGGATGTGGACCTGTTTGCTTGCAGTGGCCTGGAGCCTCCTGCACCAACCAGTGTGGGTTCTCAGGTAGAAGATCTCTGGGCCCCTGGGGGTGGGAGAGGCACTTCCCTAGGATGCCCCCAGTGCCACCTGTTAGAGTTCTTTTAGAGCCTCACCCAGGCTGATCACTGCCTGATCAGGGCACAGGAGAGAAAGCCAGAGACAGGTGCAAGGCCGTCCTGGTATCAGGGACGTAAGGGAAAATGACTAACGTAGCAGGTGTTTCTCTCATAATACAACTCAGAATGCTCAGGCCAGGCTAGAAGTGGAGAGATTTGGTCCCAGGTCAGCAGTGTTGCATGTGATGCGATGAGATCACCTCCTAGTGAAGAGTCCCCAGAGCCACATCTGGAAGTCCTGTGTTCAGAGTCTCTCATGCCCAGCCTCAGTCCATCTCTGTGGACACAGACGGGACGGTTTCTTACTGACCCCAAATATGTGTGGTGATTCAGGAGTCAGTGACTTTCCAGGACGTTGCTGTGGACTTTACTGAAAAGGAATGGCCCTTGCTGGATTCTTCACAGAGAAAACTGTACAAAGATGTGATGTTGGAGAACTATAGCAACCTTGCTTCAGTGGGTAAGGCTGGACTCATTTCTCTGTTCGTGTGGCAGATGTTTTTGTTTTAAGTACTTGCTGTGACCCAGGGACTGTGGGGATTTGGAACACAACGTGAACAAGCCGTCCTGATACCCCCCCCCCCGCCCCCCATGGTGACCCCCAACGGTTGCCGAGACCTGCCCATTGCATTGACCGTGGAGGTCAGCAAGTGTGTCTGAGCCTGGGCATAGGTTTCTGAGTTGAGCAATCTTCATTCTTTTGAAGGGCAAAGCGTGTCGGTGTTTGTGGCTTTGTGTTTTATGAAAGCCTTTCACTGTGTTTCTTAGAAATTGGGCACCACCATTTCGCTGCTCCTAAGTCAGACTTGTCCACCTTCAGAGCACTGAAGATCAAAACATTGACCCCAGCCTAACAGAAGGGGTTGTCCTCTGCACGATCCTCCCCCAACATGTGTCTTTCCCCGTGAGTAGGGTATCAGGTGGGCAAACCCAGCCTTATCTCCCACTTGGAACAAGAAGAGGAGCTGAGGACAGAGGAGAGGGGACTTCACCGAGCCACATCTCCCGGTAAGCACCAGGCAGACATGGGTGCTTCTGGGCACCTGATTTACTCAGTGATGCCGGGCAGGGAGGTCCATGAGGAAATGTCAGCCAGGGAAATCTGAGAATGCCCCGTCTCCATTTTCGCACAAGTCCTTTGGTCTCGCTGTCCTCTCCTATGTATGTACGTCTGTGTTTCTTCCTTTTCTCTTCCTTTTATCTATCTGCTGACTGACTTATTCACTTATTGGTTTACTTACTTTCCACTGAGATACTAACTGTTAGTTTCAGGTGTACAACATAGTGACTCAATTTTTGTATGTATTGCAAAGGGATCACCACAGTAAATCTGATTAACATCCGTCACCACACAGGTACAGAACAATTTTTTTCTTGTGATGAGAACTTTTAAGATTTACTGTCCTAACAACTTTTTTGTTAAATTTATTTTGAGAGAACGAGTTGGGGAGGGGTGGAGAAAGCGTGAGGGAGAGAGAATCCCAAGCGGACTCTGCACCCTCAGCGCAGAGCCCGACGTGGGACTCGATTCCGTGAACCATGAGACCATGACCTGAGCCGAAATCAAGAGTCAGACATTTAACTAGCTAAGCCACCCCACTCCCCTCTTAGCAATTTTCAGTATAATACAGACTTATTAATTATAGTCACCATGCTGTACCCTACAGCCCAGGACTTACTTGTTTCCCAACTGGAAGTTTGTACCTTTTGACCCCCTTCACACCTATTTTGCCCACCCACCACCTCTGACAACCATCACAGTCTGTTCTCTGTATCCACGAGCTCAGTTCTTGTGTTTTGTTTTGTTTTGGGGGGTGGTAGTTGTTTTGTTTTGTTTTTTTAGATTCTACACAGAAGTGAGATCATGCAGTCTGTCTCTGTCTTATCTTAGCATTATGCCCTCAAGACCCATCTGTGTGGTTGAGTAGGAAGAGTTCCTTCTTTTTATTCTTTTACGGCTGAATAATAATCTACTGTGTGTATACACCACATTTTATTTATTCATCTGTCAAAGGACACTTAGATTGATTCCATACCTCGGCTATTGTAAATAGTGTTGTTGTGAACATGGGGGTGTGGATATCTTTTCAAGGTAGTGTTTTTGCTTTCTTTGGGTAAATCCCCAGAAGCAGAATTGCTGGGCTTCGTGTGTAAATTTGACCTGTCCACGTGAGCTTTGTCCCATTCTTTCATACTCTGCACCCTGATTGTACCCTTCTGTTGTTATCCGTGTTACTCTTTGAAGAGTTATTCCTTAGTGAATCTAGTTAAGTGTCTCCTCCGCCATCACCAGGTATCTCACAGAGCCACATTGCACAGGCATTTTTATCCCCATGTGTGTTCTTCCTTTCAACATCGCTTTTCCTTCTTTAAGGTTAGTTTTGCAAAGAAATCCCGTTTTCATCAGCTGTCATCTCACTGTTTTCTTTCTCCAGCCAACATTTCTTTCCTCAGGTTAATATTTTTCCAATTTGTTGCAGATTGGGAGACTCCATCTAAAAGCAAATGGTCCATTCTCATGGAAGACATTTTTGGCAAGGAAACACCCCGTGGTGTGACAGTGGTAAGGTTTTCTTGGGATGATCCCTGGTTTTCCGGACGGGAGAAGGCTGGGGCAGCCTGTTAGAAAAGCAGCTCAGGAACCAGTGAGTGGTATTCCCTGAGAGGCACCTGTTTCAGACACTGTTTCCCACAGCTTCGGGGGAAAACCCTAAACCTAGCCTCAGATAATGAGCGTTGGGGTTCAATTCAGGTTTAAACAGTAAACAGTAAAAGCTTTGTGAACGTTACTCATGTGGGGCCTCAGGGCGTAGCCTCCACCGTTTCATTTGCTAGACCCCAAGTGGGACGTGAACAGT
Source organism: Panthera leo (assembly GCF_018350215.1). Taxonomy (NCBI): domain Eukaryota; kingdom Metazoa; phylum Chordata; class Mammalia; order Carnivora; family Felidae; genus Panthera; species Panthera leo. The sequence goes on from NC_056680.1 coordinate 6,923,021, forward strand.
ACTGTTGCACTCCAGTCACAGCGTCATTGGTCATAGGGCCTGTTTCTACTCCTGTGAGTGTACATGGGGAGGACTGGATGGCTCTTAGGGGCGTGGGGAGCTGTGGGAAACGCCCTAGTCACTCCTCTCTCAATCGGCAGGAAAGAACACGTCTTGGGGAGAAACCCGCCGAGTACACTCACCTGTTTGAAGTCTTCAGCATGGGCACCCACCTTACCCAGCAAATGGGAAGGCACCCTGGCAAGAGGCCCTATCACCGGCGGGACTGTGGGGCGGCCTTTAAGAACAGGTCACCTCTAACCCAACACGTGAGCATTTACAACGGGAGAAAAATGCACGAATGCCACCAGTGCCAAAAAGCCTTCACGACGAGTGCTTCCCTCACGCGGCACAGGAGGATCCACACTGGGGAGAAGCCCTACGAGTGCAGCGCCTGCGGGAAAGCCTTCAATGACCCCTCCGCCCTTCGGAGTCATGCACGAACTCACCTCACGGAGAAGCCCTTTGACTGCAGTCAGTGTGGAAACGCCTTCCGAACCCTCTCCTCCCTGAAGATACACATGAGAGTTCACACCGGGGAGAGACCTTACAAGTGTGATGAGTGTGGGAAGGCGTATGGCAGGAGCTGCCACCTCATTGCACACAAACGGACACACACTGGAGAGCGACCGTATGAATGTCACGACTGTGGGAAAGCCTTCCAGCATCCCTCACACCTCAAAGAGCACGTCCGAAATCACACTGGAGAGAAACCCTACGAATGCACACAGTGTGGGAAAGCCTTCCGATGGAAGTCGAACTTCAACTTGCACAAGAAGAACCACATGGTGGAGAAAACGTACGAGTGTAAAGAATGTGGGAAATCCTTCGGTGATCTCCTGTCACGGAGGAAGCACATGAGAATTCATATTGTGAAGAAACCCATCGAATGTAGACAGTGTGGGAAAGCGTTCAGAAACCAGTCCATCCTGAAGACGCACATGAATTCCCACACCGGAGAGAAGCCGTATGGGTGTGATCTGTGTGGGAAAGCCTTCAGTGCGAGCTCAAACCTGACCACACACAGGAAAATACACACTCAGGAGAGACGCTATGAGTGTGCCGTGTGCGGGAAAGTGTTTGGGGATTACTTGTCCCGGAGGAGGCACATGAGTACTCATCTCGTAAAGAAACGTGTTGAGTGCAGGCAGTGTGGGAAAGCCTTCAGAAACCAGTCCACCCTCAAGACACACATGAGAAGTCACACAGGAGAGAAGCCGTACGAGTGCGATCACTGTGGGAAAGCCTTCAGCATAGGCTCAAACCTGAACGTGCACAGGAGGATACACACCGGGGAGAAGCCCTACGAGTGCCTGGCCTGCGGGAAGGCCTTCAGCGACCACTCATCGCTTCGCAGTCACGTGAAAACTCACCGGGGAGAGAAGCTCTTCGTGTCTTCTGTGTGGAAAAGGCTCCAGTGATGTGTCTGCCTTCAGGGAAACACGAGAGCTCAGACGGGGCCCAGTTGGTGTCATGGCTGGGAAAGACTTGTTTTTCCTCATCACTGTGGGCATTCGCGAGAACTCATGCTAGGGGACAAAACTATACCTGTGGTATGCAGGAGTCAGGTGCGCATTCAGCTCTTAAAAATAAAAAATGAGAACTTAGGGAGAGAGACCGTAGCTTGGTATTTTATGTCAGAATGACCTTAGCACCACCAGCACCTTCTGGGCATACGAGCAAGCACACCAGGGACTTACTGGTCTCACACCGTATTCTTGATGAACAAAATCATACTAAAGAGAAAAACCTATAAAATAGGAATGTGGGAAAGTCTATAAGAGAGGTCAGCAAACTGGCCGACTGTCTATTTTTGTATGGCTTGCAAACTAAGAATAGTTGATAACATTTTTAAAGAAGAAAAACATGTGGCAAACACCACATGTGACTCACAGAGCCTAAAACACCTACTTTCTGGCCCTTTACAGAAAAACCCAGCCAGCCCTTGGTCTACAGGAACAGTTCCAACCTGGTGGTGATTTTGCTTATCTGGAGACATTTTTTATTGTGAAAACTGGGCGGGGGGTGGGGTGCTACTGGCATATAATGCCCGGGAGCCCCTGCAGGAGAGAATTATGTGGCCCCAAATGTCAGTATTGCTGAGGTTGAGAAACCATGGCCTACAACAATCGCTCAGTTTTTATGAAACGTACTCACACTAGGAGACATTTCTGTTTAAAACTTCAAAAAGCCTAGCCAATGGAATTCTTTCAGGAAACGTGAGAACCCACACCGCGGACGGCCCGCGTGTGGAGATGATTTTAGCCGCAGCCCCCTCACTTGTGCTCATGAGAATTCATACCCTGATGGAATTTTCTAGTGAATCATGAAATTGCATTTGTCAGTCTTTCATCATGAAAACAGACCCTCACTCATTAATTTGTAGTCTTTATTCTTAAGATCATGCTCCTCTAACACTTGGGCTTCATTACAGGTTTGTATATAGTATTATTATAATTCCATCCTTGATATGTGTTCCATTTCCTTTTGGATAACTCCCTTGACCAGTGGACTGTTTGGCATTGTGTTAAATGCTATGTAACATGTGGGTATTTTTAGTACCTGTTTGTTACGAGTGTCTAAGTCAGATGCGTTGCTATCAGGGCATGATGTCTTCATCAGATGGATCCTCTGGAATGTTCTGGGCCTCCTGTCCCTGCAGGAGTGACATACACTTCTCGTTGCTCTCCCGGTGTCTCATCTTTCACATCAAGAAAATCCAAGTTTTGTCAGATTACTAAGATACCCTAGTTTTAGAAGTCTCTTAATGAGTTTTCCACAACTATTACAGTCTTTATGTCACAGCCTGGCCATTGACCGATAAGCAGATGTCACTGTATGGGCTGTTGACAAGAGAGCTCTTGAAAAGGGATTTTTCTTACCTGCATTCTTCTACAGATTTTGTTTTTGCTCTTTTCCCTACTTCTCACCTTGCAAGGAGACCAAGTACCTAGTGTTCAAAGATACGTCTTTTGACCATGAGGCTGCAAGCCACAGGCTAAAGAGGATCCTGCAGAAAAGGCACAATGATCCTGGCCCCTCCAGTCACTTCTTTGTCTACACTAGCCGTGGATATATTATTTCCAGACTTCCTATTACATGAGAAAAAAATAAAACTGGTTATTGGCTTAAGCTGCTTTGGATATTTCATTGTTTATGAATTTAATAATTTTTTATTGGTGGGGGGAGGGTTCTGTTACTCCCAAGTGGATGCGATCTGTAATACGTGCATCGAGTCATTGGTAAGGTTTTATAGCTGCTGTGTGTGGACATAATCTGCTTATACTTTTAATTGTTGAATATGGGTTGTTGTTTTTTTTTTTTACATCTTTAATCCATGTTTTAAAATTGTGTTTCAAGTCTCCGATACGCTTAAGTATTTATTTTCTTGATTTGAAGTGTCTCAGTCTTTACTGAAGCCCCAAGAAGCAGATACCATCATGATCTCCCTTTTGCATAAGGAGAATCTAAGGCAAGCAAGATTAGGTTGCTTGTCTGAGTTCAACCCACAAACAGGTAGTAGTGCTTCTGTGTCGGGCCCTGTTCTGTCTGTGCCCCACATCTGTAGCAGCAAATTGGGATTTTTGCCTTCACGGTGCTTTCTTTCCGCTTAGGGTAAGGCACCCTGTAAACAAATGAGTCTGTAAATACATTGTATACTGCAAGGTGGTTAACGCAGTGGAGGAAAAGCTAAGCATGGTGATGATGAGACAGAATGTGGGGGTTCAGAGCTGTTGGGTGGAAATCCTTCACCTTAGGGGGCATTTGAGCAGAGATGTAAACTGACAGCACCATGTTGTAATCTGGGGTGGAGCACCCTTGGCAGTTCAAAGGCCATGAAAAAAAAAAAACAACTGCTTGGGACACATGCAGTAGCACAGGGGCCAGTGGAGCAAGCCTGGGAGTCCCAAGACGATGAGGCTAGAGCTGGGTCAGGGTGCCAGTCACGGGGGCACCCTGTGGATTTCCTGGAAGGACTTTGCCTTGTATTCTCCCGTGTTGTGGGAAGTCAGTGGAGGGTTTTGAACAGAGGGGTTGGCAACTAGTTTCTGAATCGCTGGCTTCTGGGTTGACAGGTTAAGGAAGGACAAGGGCACAAACAGGGCCATTAGAAAGCTCTTGCAGAATTCAGGGTAGATACAGTGGTGGCCAGCTGAGTAGTAGTGGGGGAGGCTTGAGGATCCCACTGATGAACGTAGTGGCAATTTTCATTTCCAGATAGTGGCCTTTTGTATCCCCCTGCAGCGTACCTTTTCTGTTGCTGGTGTACAGTTTGTGATTCCTGTTCTTCCCAGTTGTGAACAATGCTGCTTTAAGAAGTTGGGTCCGCACTTTCTGGAGCGTCGGTGAGTTATTCCAGGAGCGTGAATTGCTGGGTTGTGAGGTCTGTGCGTGTTCAGCTTACCGGTATGAGCACCAAAGTCATTTCTGCAGTGGTTGTGTAAGGACCGGGATGTGTGCATGTGGTAACACTTGAAACAAGGTCTACTGAAGCGCACAGAAGTTCTTAACCCACACATGTACAGCTACGTTATTACACCGAGCAAATCCATGTAATCACCAGACAAGAAAAAACACGACCAGGGTAGCTGATACCCTTTCTTGCATATGCAGGTGGCAAACCCGTCCCTACTCTCCACAGGTAACCGGTGTTCTGACTGACGGCATGGCTTGGGTTCTTTGTTTTCAAACTCTACAAATGGAACCGAACAGGGTGTGTTCTTTTGTGTCTATCTGATTTTGCCCAGTATTTCTGTTAAATTGACCCTTATTATTTAGAGTATCTCTAAGTGCATTTTTGTGTGTGTTCTGTTTGCATATTCCACAGTTATTTAAGTACTTTGTGTCGGTTTACATTCCACGTTTCAGTTTGGGGCTCTTGTGAATGATGCTGCTATGGACACACTTTAAGGTTTCTGATGGTGCACAGGTGCATGTATTTCTCTTGGGTCTATGCCCTGGACTGAAATTTATGGGTCGAGTGGGGTGCATATGTTTATTCTTTGTACATGATGCCAATTTTCCAAAGTGGTTGTGCAACTTTGTTTTGCAACAAGCTATTTTATGACATTGGATACGATGCTGAAGTTGCCTGCCTTTTTCTTCCTGTGATTTATATATTCCACGTATATATTCCACAAAACTCTGGATGAGTTTTGTACATACCTTCTCCCACTCTGGTGCGTGTCTCCAGTGTTCTAATAGGTGTATTTTCATGAGATGAGTTAATTTTAATGTCCTTGAATCTTTATGGACAGCACTCTTCTGTACCTGTGTAAGAAATATTTGCCTACCCAGAAGGCAGGATGACATTCTATAATTTCTTCTGCAAGTTGTTTTTTCCTTTAATATATATACCTTTAGATCTGCAGTCATGTGAGATTGATTTTTGTGTGTGTTGTGTGAGGTTAGATTAAGTTTTATTTTTTCCATATTAACCCAGCATTATTTACATAAGAAGTATATCTTGGGGCACCTGGGTGGCTTAGTTAGTTAAGCATCTGACTCTTGATTTTAGCTCAAGTCATGATCTCATGGTTGGTGAGTTTGAGCTTTGTATCAGTCTCTGATGAGTGTGGAGCCTGCTTGGGATTCTCTCTCTGTCTTTTCCCTGCTCATGCTCGCTCACTCGCTTTCTCTCTGTCTCCCCCCCCCACCCCCTTTCCCCTGCTCGTGCACTCTCTCACAATAAATGAATAAGATGCCTGAGTGACCAGTCAGTTAAGCAGTGGACTCTTGATTTCAGCGCAGGTAATGATCTTGAAATTCATGGGATTGAGCCCCACATCAGGTTCCTTGCTGACACTGTGCATAGTCGGCTTCTGATTCTCTCTCCCTTTATCTCTGCCCCTCCCCCTCTCATGCTTGCCCTCTCTCAAATAAGTAAACATTAAAAAAAAGTATGTGTTTGCCCTAGGAATTTGAGATGTTACCTTTGTCATGTGTGTGTACACACATGCGCGCGCGCGCACACACACACACATATTTTTTGGAGGGGTAGAGGAAGAGGGAATCTTTTTTTTTCTAAGGATCTTTTTTTCATGTTTGTTTTTGAGGGAGAGACAGTGCAAGTGGAGGAGGGCAGATAGAGAATCCAAAGCAGGCTCTGTACTGTCAGCACAAAGCCTGACATGAGACTTGAACCCTGGAACCATGAGACCATGACCTGGGCTGAAGTTGGATACTCAACTGACTGAGCCACCCAGGTGCCCGGGGAGAGAGAGAGAATCTTAAGCAGGCTTCATGCCCAGCATGGAGCCCAATGCAGGGCTTGATCTCATGACTGTGAGATCAAGACCTGAGCCGACATCAAGAGTTGGACACAACCAACTGAACTACCTGGGCATCCCACCTTTGTCATATCTTGAATTCCAGATGTCTAATTCTGGACTTTATTCTGCTGATTTATTTGTTCATGTACCATGCCACAGTATTTAAATTATAAGAAGCTTTATAATAAGTCTTAATGTCTGGAATGTCTAGTTCCCCCTCACGGTTTTTCTTTTTCAGTGTTTTCCTACGTTTTCTTGCTTGTTTGGGGTTTTTTTAAGATTTTTTTTTTTTTTATAAGTAATCTCTATACCCAACTAGGGTCTCGAACTTACAATCTCGAAATCAAGAGTCATATGCTCTACTGACTGAGCCAGCTGGGCACCCCTTTTTGCTTTTTATATGCACTTTCCTATTATTTTGTCCAACTCCATAAAATTAGCTTTTGGGTATTTTTATTGTCATTGCCTTGAGTTTATAAGTTAACTTGAGGAGAACTGACATTTCTATAATGTAAAGTCATTCAAGAACAGAGAATGACTTTCCATTTGTTCAGGTCTATTTTCGTGTTTAATGTTTAAAAGTTTTAAACATTAAATAATGTTTAAAAGTTTTCCGTGTACAAGTTTTCTGCTTGTTAAGTTTTGTCTAAGTATTTAGTCATTTATTATAAATGAGACTTTTCCCTACCATTACGTTTTCTGTTCACAGTTTCTGTACATGAAAGCTGCTAATTTTGTAACTTGTTACTTCACTGAATTATTTCTTGAGTTAGCTTTATTCTTTTCTGGGGTTTTCCAGGTATACTGCCATATTACCTGCAAATTGAGATATCTTATTTACCAGTTCTTAGGCCTCTGATTGTTTTTGCTTGTCTAATTGCATTGGCTAATAACCTCTAATACAATGATATATCGTGGGCATCCTGGCTCTGTTCTAGAAGAGATGCCCCTCTTGTTTTCCCATTAATTAAGATGATGTCTTTTAGAACTAAGGTATTATCTTTATTTTATCATACTGAGAAGGTATCCTATATTCTTGAATGTTTTATCATGAATGGGTGTTAACATTTGCTAGTTTTTTTGAACATCTATGAAGAGGGTCATGATTCTTCTGATTTATTAATAAATTATATGATATTAATAAATATCTCAATATTCAACAAATCTTGCATTCCTGGAGTGAATTTCACTTGGTCATGGTGTATTTTCTTAATGTGGTGCTGGATCCTTTTTGCTAGTATTTTGTTTAGAATTTTTTTAGTGCTATTCATGTGTGATAATTGGTCTATAGTGTTTTTTGTGTTTGTTTGTTTTGTACTGTGTATGATTAGGTGTTGGTATTATACTTGCTTCATAAAGAATTGGGAATTTTTCCTTCTCAGTGCACCAGAATAATTTATATGGCATTAGGACTGTGTGGTTAGGAAAGATTTGGTAGAATTCCTTGTAAAACCATCTGAGTCAAGTTCTTATTAGTGGCGTACTTCTTTAAGAATTGTCTTTCTTTCATAGAAATTGGTCTTTCTCGAGCTTTCTAACCTGAATGGAATCAGAGTTGGTAATCTGTATGTTCCTAGGAAATTGTCCATTTCATTAGCATGGAGATCAGCAAGTAGTCTTATGATTTTTAAAATGTTTTTTGATTCCGTGGTCATCAACTCTTTTTATATATTTGCTTTCTCTTTTCTTGGATCAAGTGAGCTACTGGTTTGTTTTGTTTGTTTGTTTAAAAATGAAATTTTGACTAATTAGAGCTGCTATTTTTATAATTTCCGCATTATTCTGCTTTTCTCTCCACTCTTGCCTTATGCTTTGTTTTGGCTTATTTTTCTTTTTCCAGTTTTTTTTTTTCTTTGGCAATTAATTTATTCTTACTCTTTTATTGACAAATATTTTGTCCAGTGGGTTTTCCTCTGATTACTGCTTTAAAGTACATTTCATAGATTCTAAAATGTATTTTTGGTCATCATTATTTCTTTGAAGTTTTGTCATTTCAGTCTGGATTTCCCCTTTCATTCAGGAGTTAGAAAGAGGTTTTTAAATTTCCAGGTACAAGAATCGTTTTCATTTTTGTTCGTAAATTCTAGGTTTATTGCATGCTGAATTTCTACAACTTGAATATAACAGGCCTAGATGTAGATTGGGGGTGGGGCATTAATCCTGCTTGATGATATCTTAGTTTTCTGGATCTGTGGTTTGGTGTCTGTCATTAATTTTGGAAAATTCTCATCTGTTATTTAAAATATTCTGGGTTTTCATTCTCTCATTCTCCCCCACTCCCCCACCTTGGTATTCCATAACACATATGTTACGCCTTTTGTAAATTGTCCCACAGTTCTTGGGTATTATGTTTGTCTTCATTCTTTTCTTTTCCTCTTTGCATTTCAGTTTTAGAAGTTTCTATTGAGGTATCTTCAAGTTCACAGAGTCTTTTTTTTCAGCCAGATCCAGTCTCCTGCACCCATCAAGGACAGTCTTCATTTCTGTTGCCATGCTTTTGATTTCTGGCATTTCCTTTTGATTCTTAGAGTTTTCATTTCTCAGCTTACCCATTTCTTCTTGCACGTTTGCTTTTTCCATTAGAACACTTAGCGCATTGGGCGCCTGGGTGGCTCAGTCTGTTAAGTATCTGACTCTTGGTCTTGGCTCAGGTCTTGATCTCACGGTTGTGAGTTAGAGCCCTGGGTTGGGCTCCATGCTGGGCATGAAGCCTCCTTATAAAAAAGAAAGGAGAGGGGAGGGGAGGGGAGGGGGGAAGGAAAGAGAAAGAAAGAACACTTAGAATATTAGCCATAGTTATTTTAGATTTCTGGTCTGACAATTCCAAAATCTCTGGCACAAATGAGTCAGGTTCTGATGCTTGCTTTCTCATTTATAGATTGTTTCTACTTGCCTTTTAACATGGCTTGCATTTTTTTTTTTAAGTTTGACAGGATGCGTTAATTGAAGGGATCAGTAGTAAGAGACCCTCAGTGTGTTTTCGTTTCTCTGGCTAGAGGTTAGCCTGTGGTTAGTGGTTCCTGTAGGTATTGTGTCAGAGGCCAGAGTTTCCTTTGGTGTCCTTATTTTTGTCTCCCCTACTTCTTTGGGTTCTTCTAGAGAATCCTTAAATAGGGGCTGAGACTAGTAAGTCTTCTAACTGTAGTCTCCGTACAGGAGCCCAAGAAAATCCTATCTTTCTTCAGTTTAAGCAACATGAGTTCCTTTATGTTTGTCTTCAGCCCATTGCTTCTTTTCTGAATTCAGGATAAAATGTGATTTTTTTTTAAAACCTACCCAATTGCTTTTTGAGAATCTCAGTAAATAAATAGGCTGCTTTTTAAAAAAAATTGTTTTATTTTATTTTTGAGACAGAGAGAGAGACAGAATGTGAGTGGCGGAGGGGCAGAGAGGGGGCCATAGAATCTGAAGCAGGCACCAGCCCCATGTGAGGCTCGAACTCACGAACCATGAGATCATGACCTAAGCCAAAGTCGGTTGCTTAACCAGCTGAGCCCCAGGCGCCCCAAATAAGTTTGCTTCTTAAAGGCAAGTTGGAACCATGTATCTCTGACAATTGTTTTGACTTATATTTGTCATCATTTTCTTTTTTTTTTTTTTTTAATTTTTTTCATGTTTTATTTTTGAGAGAGAGAGTCGAGAGGGGGAGGGGCAGAGAGAGAGGGAGACACAGAATCCAAAGCAGGCTCCAGGCTCTGAGCTGTCGCACAGAGCCTGATGTGGCGGGGCTTGACCTCATGAACCACAAGGTCATGACCTGAGCCATAGTTGGATGCTTAACCGACTGAGCCACCCAGGTGCCCCTGTCATGATTTTCTAAAAACCAGTTTCATTACCTCATTCGAGAAGACAGCAGATGGGAATACTTTACATAGACTAACTGCCATCGTCCCCACACCACTGTAAGCTTGTCATTCACCTAGAGGAGTCTGTTTACCTGCTAGAAACACGGTTGTTCAAGTGCTTACACTCTAGTGGGTCAGTTTGGCTGGTGGTGCCTGACAAGAGGGCTGTGTGGTCACGGGTTTCTGTCTCTGTTTGCCTTCCTGTATCCTTCCTGTGCACCTGCAGGGCTTCCATGCAGGTCATTGAGTGGTGGTGGCACTCGCACACCTGTGAGCCAAGGAGCCCAGTGTGCCGCAGGCCTCGGTGAAAGTTTTCCTAGGCTCATTAGTGAAGAGCAATCGCATGCTGGCTTTTGCCAAGTTTGGGTGAGAAAAATGCGTGTACCCTAGAGGCCAGGCCCAGGAGGAGGAGAGCACTTTCCCTGCATTTATTACAATGGGACCGTTTCTTTAATTGGGAGCCTTGGGAACCCAGTGCAGCTACTCTCTGTGCAGTCCCTCCATCACATCAATTACAAGAGCAGAAGCAAACCGAATTCCCACCTACACCCAGGTGGCCCGGAACTCTTGCGTTTTGTTGGATTTCCCTGCCATTCTCAGGTTACACAATCTCTCTGGAGGGGCCTTGTAATCCCACTCCTACCCGGTCTTCAGGTCTCATGGTAGCTTTCGGTTGTCGGGGCCTTTCCGGCAGGAACCAGCTCTATCTTATGTAATGTTTGGGTAACTACAATCACTCAGGTTACCCTCTAGGGAGCCATCGAGTATCAGTTAAGGGCCTTACGCTGAATTAGACTTTGAGAGGAGAGACCATAAGACACAGTACTGCCTTTAAGGGACTAAAGGGCTAGGAAGAGAGGCATGTAAACAAACAAGATCGCTAGTGTGGCCAATTAGTCCATTCAGGAGGTTCCGAGGAGGCGATATTGACAATCCGAGAAAGCCACAGAGAGATAATGGGTGCTAAGTGTAGAAATGTAGACAGCTTTTATGTATAGTGTTCCAGATCATGAGTGAGTTAAGCATGCCAATCCTGAGTGCAAAGGCACAGAAAGAAAATCACATTCTCTGACAGGTAACCGAATCTTTCAAGTAGTAGATAAAGCAGGAGGGGTGACATGGGATAGATTATATAATACACAGCATCTGCATCAACATTTTATGTGTCAGTCTCAAGTATTAATTGGAAGTTGATGGAAATTCACTGACGTTTGATGAGATTTGCAGTTTATTTAGTAGAATGTAACGAAGGGGGCTATTTATATTTGCTGCATAATAAACTACCCAAAACACAGTGGTTTGAAACCACCACCGTTTGGCTTATTGTTGGTTGACAGTCTGGGCTATGCTTGGCCAGGCTCCCTCGTGTCTACCCGGGGCTGCCAGTAGGCTGGCCCAGTACCTTCACTCAAGACGTCAGCCCCCAACAGTCCAGACAAGACCAGTACCTGCACCGGCAGAGCATGTTCTTCAAGTCCATGTTGATGTCACCTTTGCCGGCACCCAGTTGACCAGTGCAATCACATGGCTGAGCCCAGAGTGGAAGGGTAATCAGAGTCACATAGAAGGGTTGTGGGTACAGGAAAGGGAAGAAATGGTGGCCATTTCTGGAATCACCATAGGGCCACTGTTTCTACTGGAAGACTCCAAATGGGAGAAAATAGTTTTAGATCGATAGAATTGACAGATAGTAACTGCACATGCTTAAACAATTTGGTAGGTTTGGGCCAACGTGTCCACCAGTGAAATCATTACCACATTCAAGACGGTAAACTCCCAAAAGATTCCTTTGTGAACCCTCCAGGGCCTTTCCCAGGCAATTACTGGTAGGCTTTTTGTCAGTACGGGTCAGTTTGCATTTTCTGGAGCTTTCTGTAAATGAAATGGTACCATACATACTCTTCTGTCTGGCTTCTTCCAGCAAAGTTATTTTGAGTTTCTTCTGTTTTGTCACATTAAGGTCAGAGTTCTTGCATTGTGGAAAAGACAGGCTTTTAAAATTAAATTTTCCTTTATACTAGTGAGGCCTTCCAGCCTCTGACTAAGCATTTTGAGTGGTGATGCATCACACTTCTCTGAGTGGTTTATTCCAACTTTGTTTTCCTTTTGTGAATCAAAACCTAACTTCCAATCATTTGTTGTCCAACTGGTATCTCACCAACAACATTGAAAGGCATCATAAACCTGCAAGATAGGGTGCCAGTGTGAGCCATGCCTCTGGAGAGTAGCTCAGGGTGGAGGTTCTAATGCCCTCTGGTGGAAGATGCAGAGATCTGAGCAGGCAACTTGTTTGGAGGGCCTTATGTGTGGAAACAGCACATGGCGTGCAGGCATGGAAATGAGTGTGCAGGAATGGAAAAAAAAACTCGGTTTCCCAGTGAGATGCTGATCACAGGAGACCAAAGCACATTCTTGTATGAGATTGAAATTTTTTGTAAAGCTGCTAAGACCTTGGTAATAAGTAGCTCCTATCTGAAGGGCCTCAAAAACCATAAATCTGGCTAATTCCCTGGCTCCTGTGTACTCCTGGGACAGAGTAAACTCTACCAGCTCTAGTCACTGGCTCCATGCTTCTGTACCTTCAAGTCTTGATGTAAGCAGGTGAAAGCACTTTCCAGCCAGGTTCTACCTGAGGCCTACCATTCACTTGTGTTTTTAGAGACATTAGAGCCTTTATCATAGCTCTCTTTTTTGGGCATTGGAAATTATAAGAGTTGTCTATGGATGGCAACCTATCTGGTTGGTTGATAGAAGTCCCTTTTCAGTAGAGAAGAATGACTTAGTTGGATGACAGTGGCCTTTGATCCTATGTGTTTTTGTTTTTCCCCTGGGTGCATCTCCAGTGGTTTGCAATGGGCTTTACACTGAAGTTAGGCAATAGTCCTTGATGGAGTTGGGTTTGGCCAGTAGATGGGACGGGAGGGTGGGGGTCCACATCCACGAGACAAGGTCATAGAGACTCAACCAACTTTGTACAAAAGAATCTCTTAGTCCTTCAGCTGGTGGGATAAATTGCACCTTATAGGCCTGCCTCAGACCTAAGGAGGACAGAGCTCTTCCAAGAAGGGAGGTCAGTAGGAGGAGAGATACATACCATTTCCTAAAGCAGTCTACTTGGACACAATGCTAGGAATGTCTCACCTCAGATCAGCAGAGGACATTTTCAGATAGTAGTTATAGGTCAGTGATTTCTGTGCTGCTGTTAGCCATTTTGCAAAGTGGAGAAAATAGGAGCATCTGCCTCCTTAAGGTGGTTGTGAAAATGAACTGAGTTAATACATCTAAGTGCTTGGAGGAATGGCCTGGCATACTGTAAACACAAAACAGTCAACTTAGCAAGTATCTATTAGGATGTTCCACATGGTAGGCACTGGAAATAAAAGCAGATAATAAGAACAGCCAACATTCTTCTGGAGTTTTGAGATCATTAAAATATCTGTTTTTCAGCAAATGTGCATTGGTGCTTCCATTCCTGACTTGTGGCCTCTTCCACGCAAAGACCCTTGGCTGGAGGCCAGTATCTTGGGTCCATTCCATTCTGGGCCTTAGGAAAACTAGGGTTGTGGCCCCTCACTTCATATTTCCTGCATTTTCCTTTCCTTGAGTCCTTTGTGTCATGGCAGACCAGGTGGTTCTCATCCGGGAGTGATTTTGCTCCTAGGGGACATCTGGCAATGTCTGGAGTCATTTTTTATTTTTATGACCAGGGTGAAGGCGGACACCACTAGTACCTAGTATGCAGAGGCCACAGGTGCAGCTAAACATCCTATAATGCATAGGACAGAAATACCAGCAAGAATTATCTGGTCCTAAATGTCAACAGTACCCAGGTTGAAAAACCCAGTGATAGAAAAATAATTTCTATACTAGGCACTAAGGGGAAGGTGAAGGGCAATCAGATACTGTTCAAGGCTCATTAGGATGGTCCTATCGTCTTGGCTTCATCTAATTCTGCCGAGGTCTCCAGGGAAGGAGTTTCATGGAGTAGTTGGACGCTAGGACCTTACTGCACTGAATACAAAGTCATTTTATTTTTGAGGGGCACTTTGTGTCACACCCTCAGACACTTGCTGGGGAAGAATGCAGCTAGGCAGAGCCTTCCAGGGTGCAGGATCCTACCCAGTAGAAGGGGCACAAGATGGGGACACATTAATGCTGTGTTCATACATATAATACCCACTACTTTATGAGAATCTCTATATAAGACGCTTAACACTAGCTGTCTATAATCACCCCAACAGTTATTTACAAATGAAGAATGTGAGGCTGCTTAGAGACAGAGTAAATATCCTAGTAAATGGTAAAGTTAGGATTCAAACATTAGAATCTGCCTAAGTCCAAATGTAGTGATAATCAAGAGGGTACAGTAGTCCTCAAGTCAACCTAGAATATTTTTTTTTTGCTTTCAGTTCAAGAGAATCTATCCATTCTACCCAATCCAGCTCAACCGGTATAAAGGATGCTTTGTCCTCTTGGTTCCCTGTTGTGGGGGGTCTCTGGGGCCATTTCCTGGTCTGTACAGATCTGACCTCCAGCATGTGGTGTTCCTGGGGCTGTTCAGAGGGCTAAGCTTTGAACAGAGCGCCTCTCCTATGTGGCTTCCTTGATGCCCTGAGTCAGCTCTGGAGATGCACTCAGCTCCATCTAGACTCATATCCTGTTCAACCCTCTCTGGTCAGGTTTTCCAACTCTGTTCTGCTGGTAATGAATCCCTCCTCTGTGCCATCCTCCTCACTCCATGGCAGTGCAAGCTACTGTAGTTAATAGGGTCAAAGGAATGGCTGGCTGTTCCCAGTCTCTGCACCTTTTCTGGGCCAACACAGATGCTGGTGGCCCTCATGGATCATGGTGGCTAACACTGAGTCCTTATGCCAGACACTGCTCTGAGCACTCTTAGGTGTAACATTTAATCCCCACCAGAACTCTTCAGGAAATGTATTGTCATCATTATTACAGATGAGGGCATAGAGACACAGAGAAGTAAATTGTGTAAGAGCATGCCATTAGTGAATAATGGCAGATTTGAACCCAGAGCCCTCTTAGCCACTGTGCTCTGCTGTGCCTCAAAATATGGCAAGTGCTATGAAAACTGGACCTGGTAGGATGTCAAGGTAGGTCTCTGAAGAGCTGTGAGTTTTGATTTGAAGCCTGACTATGAGAGGGAGCCAGGTGTGTGAAGATTTGGCAAAATGTGCACCAGGCAAGGAAGACCGCAAGTAGACCAGGGCTTTCTTTCACTTAAAATAGACGCTACAATGAGTTTCTTGAAGAAGATTCTTATTAACATCCTCAGTATAGGTCAACGGGCACCACCCAAGCAAGATTCCGTAAGTAAAATTTAATGGGGTGAGGGAGATCCATATGATAGATAGTGGTTTCCACACTGAGACCAGGGAAGCCATGGTCCAGCGTTCGTGGTGCTAGAAGCTAGAACATAACTGAGAAGGGCAAACATGAGTCAGTAATGTGAAACACTTGTCACTCCTGTCCCCCATCTTCCCAGTGCACTCCTTGCCTTCTCCCTTGATGCTTACAGGAGTCTGTGTCCTTGAAATAGTGTGCTTTCATGAGAAGTGTAGTTATTGGTTGAACATTCTTTTTCTTGGATGTATGACAAGACTTTTGGTGTGCTACTTCACGTCTGTGTTCAGGAGTGTTTTTCTTCTAGTAAACCATTAATAGTATTTATGTCCTTTCTTCAGATTACATATTCAAGGACACCAGTTATCAGCACTGTTGATCTCTGTTGTCCGTCTTTAACTTTGGTTATCACTGGAAGTAAGCTCCTCTCCTGAAAAGTCTCCTCAGAGCCCCTTTCATGTCCCTGTTCCTCAGGCTGTAGATGAAGGGGTTCAGCGTGGGGGTGACCACTGTGTACATCACTGAGGCTATTGAACCCTTTCTGGATGGATGGGCTGTTCCAGAAGTGAGGTAGACCCCAAGGCCTGCACCATAGAACAAGGAGACCACCAAGAGGTGGGACCCACAGGTGGAAAAGGCTTTGTACTTCCCCACAGCAGAAGAAATGCCCATTATGCAGGAGATAATTCTAGAATAAGAGAAAAGGATCCCAGTCAGGGGAATAACACCCAACAGGCCAGTTACAAAATACAGTAGGATGTCATTGACAAGGGTGTCAGAACAGGCAAGCTTGAGGATCTGAGCAAGTTCACAGAAGAAGTGGGGGATTTCTGTCTCTTTGCAGAAGGCCACCCTCAAAACCATCAGACTTTGCAACAAAGAATATGTCAGGCAGATTAACCAAGAAAGCAGAAGCAGGAGACCACAGAGGCTAGGGTTCATGATGACCAGGTAGTGCAGGGGGTGACAGACGGCCACAAACCGATCATAGGCCATCACGGTCAGTAGCAAATTATCTAATCCAGCAAAAATCATGAAAAAACACATTTGGGTAAGGCAGCCTTCATACGTAATGGCGTTGCTCCGTGTCTGGATGTTCACTAACATCTTGAGGACAGTGGTGGAGGTGAAACAGATATCAGTGAGGGACAGGTTGGTGAGGAAGAAGTACATGGGGGTGTGGAGGTGGGGGTCAGAGCTGATGGCCAGAACGATGAGCAGGTTCCCTAAAACACAGACCAGGTACATATAGAGAAACAGCCCAAAAAGGAGGGGCTGCAGGTTTATATCTTCTGAAAGCCCCAGAAGGATGAATTTTGAAATAGCTGTTTGGTTCCCTGCTTCCATATGATTTATGGAAATTGCCTGGGAAGAGGCAAGAATAATGTTAAGACAGTGACAAAACAAGATTGCGCCATACGCAATAAACTCGTTCATTCATGAAGTCTTATCTTACCTAAGAGTCGTGATTTCTTTCGTTGAACAAAGTCTCCTCAGTAAATACCCTCCCTTCCCTGCTTCTACCACTGCTACTGGGACCATCTCTTTATTTATTTATTTTTTAGTTATTTTTAAGTAATCTCTACACCCAATGTGGGGCTCGAACTCACGACCCTGAGATCAAGGTGCCCCCAGGATCACATCATTAAAATGAATGTCCCACACCATGCAGGGTGGGGGGGTGGGTCTCCTCTGCATCACCCCCAACTCAGTTGTTCTACCTCTGCTGTGTAGTTCCTGTGAAAGGACCATCAGCCTCATGGGCATCTCCTTTCTGCCCTGTTAGCTGTGGTGTCTTCAAGTCCAGGGAAACGGAGAGAAGAGGGAAATCATGAGGAATTGCAGAATTTAATGATATTTTTTGCTCTCATGCCATTTACCAGTATCTGTTCGGTATCTTACCAGAATCTGGGAACGGAACATTCTCATCTGAAGTCTGACTCAGAGAAGGATGCTGTGCAAAGACTTTTATAGATAATTCTTCAACAATTATAGTAATGTCTCCATTGCTGTCCCAATCTGTCCCTCTGTCACAATGATAATGATCAAGTTACCATAATATGCTTCAGTCCCAAGGACTAAATCAGACCATACATTCTAATTATACCCTGTATGTTTGTATTGTAGTTCTTTCTATTTCTTTAGGTTAGGACGACTCTGCATCTTCTATTTCATTTTTATTTCATACTCCAAACACTTAGCACAGTACCTGCTGCTCTGTCTCTATTGGTTGGATGAGTGACAGAAGAAATTTGTAGGGTACTACAAATTTGGTAAGGTATAATTTCTCTACCATAAAATCCTTTAACCAAGAACCATCTATCTTGAAGGCTTTTCAACTGAACATAAAGAGAATGAGAGCCCTTTTTTTTGCACTCTGTTAAAAAAAAAAAAAAGAAGTAAGCCTGGTTTCTGTTTGCATATTAGGTCTCTGCAACAGGAGGTAATTTCTAAACTCAGGGGCAGCTGTCTTCAATTTTATATACATTTAAGAAAAAGCATGCAAAGTTCCTAAACAGAAGAACAATGAATTTACAAAGAATTGGATCAATTGTTTAAAGTACATACAGGGGCACCTGGTGGCTCAGTCGGTTAAGCATCCGGCTCTTGACTTTGGCACAGTTCATGATCTCACATCGGGCTCTGTGCTGACGGTGCGTAGCCTGCTTGGGATTCTCTCTCTCCTTTCTCTGCCCCTCTCTCTGCATCCCCCCCCCCCCAACTCCCTCTCTCTCAAAATAAATAAACTTTAAAAAAAACTTTTAGAACATAAAGTACATGCAATAATTATGTGTTTATCAATAATACCCAACAACATTTAAAGGCAAATTAGGGGCGCCTGGGTGGCTCAGTCGGTTGAGCATCTGACTTCGGCTCAGGTCATGATCTCGTGGTCTGTGAGTTCAAGCCCCACGTCGGGCTCTGTGCTGACAGCTCAGAGCCTGGAGCCTGCTTTGGATTCTGTGTCTCCCTCTCTCTCTGCCCCTCCCCTGCTCATGCTCTGTCTCTCTCTGTCAAAAATAAATAACCATTAAAAATTTTGTTTAAGAAAAGGCAAATTAAAGTCTGAAAGGAGGGAAATTTATAATTTATAATTTATAAATATAATTTATTCACTGCCTGCAGGCCTCTGATGGGAGGCAGACAAGCTGATGACCCCAGCAAAAAATGGGAGATACTTGCTTTGATTCTGAGTATGTTGTCAGTGGTGGTGTGTGTGTGGCACACAGAATGAAAGATCTGATTTAGGGCAGATTTTTCAGATATGAAAGGAGCATAATCAGCCTAGATGACAAAGGTTGATTTGATTGCTTCGGGACTCCAATGGATCACAGGAAGACAGATAAAAGGAACTGTCAACGAGAGCATGGGAGGCCCACCACGCATGGGACATGGGGAGTCAGGAATGGGTGAGGACGGCTGTGCTGTAAGCCTTGTACATGAAAGTTGGTATTTAGGGAGACTCTGTCTTTGATATCAAAATGGCAGCAAGAACTTTCACTGGATGCCTTCACTCGCCAATGGGGCTTTAGTTCAGGTCCTCATAGCTTCTCATTTGGGCTTCACATACATTGGCACCCTGCTAGCCTGTTATGCAGGGGAGTCAGGATGCAGTCATCATTGTCCACATCTTTAAAAGTCATTCAGTGGCTCAGCAGTCCTCCAGGGGAAGGTTCCAAACCCCACTGCCCTCCATGGTTTGGCCCCTGTGTTCTTGCTCTGGCTTCCTCACCCATTCCACCAACCCCCTCCTGTCTTCTGATCCATCCTTTTTGTATTGAGGAGGAAATTACCCAAAGCTTTTAAATTACTCAAAAGGATAGCTGTGTTTCCTTTGAACATTACATGAAGTATTGCCTAAGAGGTCAACTTAATTGTCCCATATTCTGGGGGAATATTCCTCTGTTGGCTTGAGACCTAGACTCTGTGACATCAGTGCTAACTCTGATTAATAAACTACACGTGACTTTTGTTCACTAGAGATGCAAATGTTTCCATTCAGCTAAGAAGATCACCCCAAAGTTTATTGTTCATTGCCCTGTGGGATATCTCCATCTGATAGAGAAGATAACCCCAAAAGCTATGGTTTTATTTTCCTGTATTTTTGCTTCCAACTTGGAAAATTAATGTCATTATTCCTTCCCTATCTATATAAATCCCTGTTCCCCAAATGCTCAGCAAACTAGCTTTACTCTCCTGGCTCCCTCATTAATAATTAAGTCTTTGACATATACTCACTATATATTTGTATGAGGGTCACATTTTTATCTATCGGAAAACAATGCTTTGCCATTAGATACTCCACGTTTCTTACAATGCTGGGTACATCCAGAGCAGTTTAGTAGCTCTGGACCTTTGCTTTTACCTCCCACTGGAGTCCCCTTTCTCCCTATTCACCTGGGAAAGTCCTATCCCTCCTTCCACTCTCTGTCCTGAAGTCTTCATTGACAGCCCCCCAGGCAGTGCTGACCACTCTCTCTTTGCACTTCCTCTGCACCTTGGAGAAACTGGACCACACATGGGGCAAGCTGTCACATTGCATGCCTGGGTTTGTTCCCAAGGCTCTCATCCTCCCAGGGGAGTGACACATTTTAGTTAACTCGTTCTGTTCAGTACCTAGCTCAGTGTTAGGCACAAGGGAGATGCTGTGTAGATGTGGGAAGTTCCCTCTAGAAAACAAAAGGGATTAAAATGTTCAAGTGGGTGAAGAGGGAGTGTGGAGGGGGAGACCCAGAAACAAGAGGCAGTGAAAGGAGAGCAGAGCTAGAGATGAGGTAAGAACATACAGTGCAGTGTGGCTTGGAGACACCTGTCTAGAGCCAGGGACGTCTACTCAATTTGGGTGGGCATTTCCTCCCTCTGCATCCCTGTGTATGTGCCAAGAAAGCATGCAGGCAAAAAGCTTTGCCTGACCCCCTTCTTACCTCTTCACCACAGCAGTTTCTGAGCCAGTGCTAGGGCATCACAATGGAATTGCTAAAGGTTTGGGCTCTATTATATTAGCTTCTCCCAATGGAAGACAAATACAGACAGAGAAGCAGGGACAAAGAGCTGAGCATGGGGACTCAGGGCCACAATGATACCTGGCGTGGCCCAAGGGCCTTTCCTTCTGGTATGGGAGTGGTGAGTCTGAGGTGAAATCATTTGGGACTGAATTCCCTCACTTCTCATTAAATAAATGGCTGTTTTGATTGTCTGTTTCTGGAGACTCCCCACCCCCTCTCAAGGGTCAGAGAGGTGATCTTTTCTGCTGTGTCTACCCACAGGGAGCAGAGTTGGAGCCACATAGAGGATCCATGCCACCCCACCTAGCATACACGTCCTTCAGCCACAGTCCTCAGTCCCCACTGGGTCTTTCTCTTCCTAAGGGAACATCTCACTCCATCTCTGGTTCTGTACAAATCTAAGGATCAAGAAACATCTTTGGTCAAGTCTTGCTTGTCCAGAGCAAGGTTCTCCAAGGTTCCCAGGGATGCCTACAGACTACTTTCTGGAAGAAAAATCAAAGCAGTGGAGAGAAGAGGGAGAGAGGGTGAGAGGGGGGCCAGCTTTCCAAAGGCCACCAGAGTGACAGCGCAATGATCTTGACCACACTCAGACCTAAACGGGCACATGACCCCCATTGTGTCTTGAGAGAGCGAGCCTGAGGTCAGGAGTGTCTGGATGACTGGTGTGTCAGGACCTTCACAGAACCCTGTGACCTATTTTGCAGTCAGCCTAGCAGATGCCCTCTTGTTCACTTGGAATTCAGCATAAAAATATTTTTTGAGCACCTTCAATAGATATTGAGCACATACATGATGGAGCAGTAAACAAGACAAGGACCCTGTCCTTATGGAATTGCCTTCTAGTTGTAGATGGCGTTATGCATGGAGACAAAGGATAAACAAATTAACTGGTTTTTTTTTTTTTTTTTGAGAGACAGAGAGTAAGCAGGGGAGGGGCAAAGAGAGAGAGGGGGAGAGAGAGAAAATCGAAAGCAGACTCCATGCTGTCACTGTAGAGCTTGACACGGAGCTTGAACCCATGCACCTTGAGATCATGATCTGAGCAAAAACCAAGAATCAGACAACCGACTGAGCCATCCAGGGGCCCCACAAATTAACAGTTTAATAGATAATGACTCATCTGATTAAAATAAAACAGGGTGGCGCAGTCGTTGGGCGTCCGACTTCAGCCAGGTCACGATCTCGCGGTCCGTGAGTTCGAGCCCCGCGTCAGGCTCTGGGCTGATGGCTCGGAGCCTGGAGCCTGTTTCTGATTCTGTGTCTCCCTCTCTCTCTGCCCCTTCCCCGTTCATGCTCTGTCTCTCTCTGTCCCAAAAAAATAAATAAAAAACGTTGAAAAAAAAATTAAAATAAAACAGGGTTATGTGCTGGAGGATGCCTGGGGGCTTCTCAGAGGAAGTGACATTTGGAGCTAAGATTCAAATGATGAGAAGTGCCAACCATGCAAAAGATTCGGGGGAGAAAAGCATATCTGGCACTCGTGGGAGAGGAAAGAACATGTGCAAAGATCCTGAGGCATGAACTCATTTGCCATAATTGAGTCACAGGTCTGTGTTGTGAAAGAATAGTGACCAATGTGGAAAATGGTGTGAGATTGTGTGGTCAAAAATCAAGGCCCGTGTCAGGAGTTAGGGTTTTAACATAAGAGAAATGGGAAAGCACTGGAAGGCTTTATAGCCAACACGATGTGATGTGATGCTCTTTTTTGCTTTTTAAGTCTTCTCTGGCTGCTATGTAGAAAATTCAGGATTTCGGGATATCAACTCATTCCATGCTCCAGTGTCCTTAGATAGAAGATTGGGATTGTATTCATCAAAAACTTGCCAATCGAATAAAAATTCATATTCTTTAGTAAAAAACAGTGACCAGGGGTGCCGGGGTGGTTCAGTTGGCTAAGCGACCAACTTTTTTTTTTAAATGTTTATTTTTGAGAAAGAGAGAGAGAGGGAGAGAGAGAGAGAGAGAGTGGGGGGGGGGGAGGGGCAGAGAGAGAGGGAGACACAGAATCTGAAGCAGGCTCCAGGCTCCGAGCTGTCAGCACAGAGCCCAAAACGGGGCTCGAACTCGTGAACCGTGAGATCATGACCTGAGCCGAAGTCGGACACTTAACTGACTGAGCCACCCAGGTGCCCTGCAACCAACTTTTGATTTCAGCTCAGGTCACGATCTCAAGGGCATGGGATCAAGCCCCAGTCAGACTTCATGCTGGGCATGGAGGTTACTTGGGATTCTTGATCCTTCTGCCCCTCCCCTGTTCGTTCTCTCTCTCTCTCTCTTAAAAAAAAAAAAAAAAAAAACACAGTGATCAAATATTTATTAAATTTCAAACATCCTTGGGGCGCCTGGGTGGCGCAGTCGGTTAAGCGTCCGACTTCAGCCAGGTCACGATCTCGCGGTCCGTGAGTTCGAGCCCCGCGTCAGGCTCCGGGCTGATGGCTCGGAGCCTGGAGCCTGTTTCCGATTCTGTGTCTCCCTCTCTCTCTGCCCCTTCCCCGTTCATGCTCTGTCTCTCTCTGTCCCAAAAATAATAAATAAAAAACGTTGAAAAAAAATTTAAAAAAAAAAAAAAATTTCAAACATCCTTTAGTACCACACGCTTCCTAGAGATAGATGGGTGCTATATTCTTCTTTCCCAAAAAGGAACATGAGCAGAGAGAGGTTGAGAGATTTACACACACTCTGCATATAGGGGGTGAAAGATTCAGACTCAAACGTTCATCTCCTCCTTCCCATCCCAGGGCTCTGTCCTGCCCCACCAGAGCTAAATGAGTGATCCGTTCAAACTTACTTCATCCCAGATGGGCAAACAAAGGCAGAACCAATGATTCCTTCTCTCTGGAGTCAGTGAGCTCACCTGCGATTTATGGACATGAGCCAGTCCATAACACAGGGGCCAGTATGGCACTAACATTTCAGATTATAGGATTTTCTACAAGTAGTATAGTGCCTTTTACAGCCCAGTAAGCATTCTGAGATATGGAAATTTTCATGTGGGGCTATCATGGGATCATCCTTTTAAATGTTTTTTCCAGTATGATCTCATTTATATAAAGGCCCAAAATGGACAAATCAAATTTTGGTGATGGAGGTCAGAATAGCAGTGATCTTTCAGGAGTAATGTAAGATACTTCTGAGGTGCTGGTTATGTTCTATAGCTTAATCTGGTTGGTGGTTACACAAGTATGTCCACTTCATAACATTTTATTGAGCTGAATATACATATGATTTGTTTACCTTTTCTGTTATATTTCAATTAAAACACTTACTTTAAAAATTGCCAGGGGTGCCTGGGTGGCTCATCGGTTAAGGGTCCAACTTCTGCTCAGGTCATGATCTCACACTCCGTGAGTTTGAGCCCCGCGTCGGGCTCTGTGCTGACAGCTCAGAGCCTGGAGCCTGCTTCAGATTCTGTGTCTCCCTCTATCTCTGCCCCTCCCCTGCTCATGCTCTGTCTCTGTCTCAAAAATAAATAAAAACATTTAAAAAAATTTTTTTAATTGCCAGGACGCATCCTTAGTTCAAACCTCTCCTTGTAAGCAACAGAATCATTCTTCCTACACAGATTTTAAGGATAATTTTGATGGCATACCTCGATAATAATAAGATGTGGTTGATGGCAACTATTTTTTAATTTAAATTTTAATTACCATACAGTGCAATATTGGTTTCAGGAGTATGATTCAGTGATCCATCACTTACATCACCCAGTCCTCATCACAAGTGCCCTCCTTAGTACCCATCACCCATCTAGCCCATCCCCCACCTCCCTCCATCACCCATAGTTTGTTCTCTATCGTTAAGAATCTCTTATGGTTTGTTTCCCTCTCTTCTCTTCCTCCCCCACTTCCCATATGTTCATCTGTTTTGTTTCTGAAATTCCACATCTGAGTGAAATCATATGGTATTTGTCTTTCTCTAATGACTTATTCCACTTAGCATAATACATTCTAGCTCCATCCACATCATTGCATATGGCAATATTTCATTATTTTTGATGGCTGAGTAATATTCCATTATATATACCACATCTTTTTAAAATTTTATTTTGTTATTTTGTTATTTTTTTTTTTTTTTTTTTTGAGAGAGAGACAGACAAAGCATGATTGGCGGGTGCATAGAGAGAGAGGGAGACACAGAATCTGAAGCAGGTTCCAGGCTCTGAGCTGTCAGCACAGAGCCCAATGCAGGGCTCGAATCCATGAGCCATGAGATCATGACCTGAGCTGAAGTGAGACACTCAACCAACTGAGCTACTCAAGTGCCCCATAAATTTTATTTTGCTTTAATTCAAGTTAGTTAACATACAGTGTAGTATTGGTTTCAGGAGTAGAACCTAGTGATTCATCACTTACATGTGTCACCCAGGACTCATCCCAACAAATGCCCTCTTTAATGCCCATCACCCATTCAGCCCATCCCCACCCCACCTTCCCTCCAGCAACCTTCAGTATGTTCTCTGTATTTCAGAACCTCTTGGGGCACTTGGGTGGCTCAGTTGGTTAAGCGTCCAACTTTGGCTCAGGTCACGATCTCGCAGTCTGTGAGTTCGAGCCCCGCATCGGGCTCTGTGCTGACTGCTCTGAGCCTGGAGCCTGTTTCAGATTCTGTGTCTCCCTCTCTCTCTGACCCTCCCCCGTTCATGCTCTCTCTCTGTCTCAAAAATAAATAAACATTAAAAAAAAATTTAAAAAAAAGAATCTCTTATGGTTTGCCTTCCTCTCTGTTTTTATCTTATTTTTCCTTTCCTTTGCTTATTTTCATGTATTTTGTTTCTTAAATTCCACATACGAGTGAAATCATATGGTATTTTTCTTTCTCTGACTGACTCATTTCAGGTAGTATAATACATTCTGGCTCCACCCATGTGGTTGCAAATGGCAAGATTTCATTCTTTTCATGGATAAATAATATTCCATTGTGTATGTATACCACATCTTCTTTATTGATTCATTAGTCAATGGACATTTGGGTTCTTTCCATGATACGGCTATTGTTGATAATGCTGCTATAAACATTCAGGTGCATGTACACCTTCGAATCTGTATTTTTTGTATCCTTTGGGTAAATACCTAGTAGTGCAATTGATGGATTGAAGGGTAGTTCTATTTTTAGTTTCTTGAGGAACTTCCATACTGTTCTCCAGAGTGGCTGCACCAGTGGATAGCAACTGATTTTGTAACAGGACAACACATGTAGACAATTAATAATAAAAATGAACAGGGGCACCTGGGTGGCTCAGTCAGTTAAGTGTCTGGCTCGTTTTCGGCTCAGGTCACGATCTCACTGTTCATGAGATCAAGCCTCCCTGTGGTAAGACTGCAGAGCCTGCTTGGGATTCTCTCTCCCTCTCTCTCTCTATCCTTCCCCTGCTCGTTCATGCTCTCACTCTTTCTCTCTCTCTTTCTCTCAAAATAAATAAACATTTTTAAAAAGTAGTAAAAATGAACATGCGTCAATTTTAGAAGCCAGACAACTGCTCTCCACTAACATACCACACAGATATTCACACTTGTACAGTATGGAGCAAAAACACTGATTTCCATTGGATTGTCGTAATAAGAAACTGATAAAATGATCTCTCTCCCTCAGGTAATGCCATATGTCAGTTAAAGTGTTTGAAGTAGATGAATGGAGTTTACAAAGACACGTAAAACACAGGGTTGTGGTAAATGAATAAGATTACGGGGAAATATGTGTAATATACTATTTAGGTGAACATTAGGTGCTTTTTAGGTAAGATTTTGTGAAACCTGTTTATGGATACATAAATAAATGCTGACATTATGGAGACATTGACAGGAAAATACACCCACCAAACTCTTGGCATGGTAGCTATTGGGAGTAAGATCCACAGAGGAATAGTATCATGCAAGAATACCAAGAAAACTCAAATTTTACTGGCAATAATTTAAATTTGTTTTATGTTTATTTTTGGCAGAGAGAGAGAGAGCATGACCAGGGGAGGGGCAGAGAGAGAGGGAGACACAGAATCCGAGGCAGTCTCCAGGCTCCGAGTTGTCAGCACGGAGCCCGACGCGGGGCTCGAACCCACGAACCGTGAGATCATGACCTGAGTTGAAGTTGGACGCTCAACCGACTGAGCCACCCAGGAGCCCTTTACTGGTAATAATTTAAATCTCTGTGAGTCCTGAAGCTAATAATCCTGAGTGTTAATACTTTTAATATAGGTAGTAGATATTAATGAGAGTCATAATAGGTAATATTAATGAAAAATTTCTAAGTGCCAAGCACTATCTCAGGCAGTTTCTCAACTCTGGATGTTAGGACCTTCAAACACCTCATATGTAGAAATTCTGATTAAATTGGTTCTAGGCTGAAGCTGGTGGCAGTAAATGTATTTTTAAATTTTTTTTCTAATGTTTATTTTTGAGAGAGAGACAGAGTGTGAGCCATGAAGGGGCACAGAGAGAGGGAGACACAGAATCTGAAGCAGGCTCCAGGCTCTGGGCTGTCAGCACAGAGCCCGACGTGGGGCTCGAACCCACAAACTGTGAGGTCATGACCTGAGCCGAAGTCTGGCGCTCAACCGACTGAGCCAGCCAGGCACCCTGCCAGTGGCAGTATATTTACAATATCCACAGGTAGGGTGCCTCGATGGCTCAGTCGGTTGAACATCTGACTCTTGATTTTGGCTCAGGTTGTGATCTCTCAGTCGTGAGACTGGAGCCCCCAGTCAGGCTCTGCACTGAGCATGGAGCCTGAGATCAAGAGTTGCATGCTTTACTGGGACCAGGTACCAGTCAGGCACCCCTACAATGACTTTTTAGATACAACACCAAAGATACAATTCATCAAAGAAATAATTGATAAGTTGAATTTTATTGAGATTAAAAACTTCTGCCCTGAGAAAGAGAATCCTGAGAGAATCAGAAAATAAGCCACAGACTGGGGAGGGGGAAATTGCAAAAAACACAACTGACAAAGGACTGCCATCCCAAATATGCAAGGAACTCTTAAAACTCAACAATAAGAGAACAATCTGGTTTAAAATTTGGCCAAAGACCTGAACAGAAATCTCACCAAAGAAGATATGAGCATATGAAAAGATGCTCCACATGATGTGTTATCAAGAAAATGCAAATTAAAATGACAGTGACATATCACTGCATACCTATTAGAATGGTGAAAATCCAGAACACTGACCACACCAAATGCTGACAAGGATATGGAACAAGGGACCTCTCATTCATTGCTTGTGGGAATGCAAAATGGTAAGCCGCTTTGGAAGAGAGTTTGGTGGTTTCTTACAAAACTAAACGTATTCTTACATGATCCAGCAGTTACACTCCTTGGAATTTACCCAAAGGACTGGAAAACTTATATGCACACAAAAGCCTGCACATGGATGTTTGTGGTTTCTTTATTCATAATTGCCAAAAGTTGGAAGCAACCAAGATGTCCTTCAATGGGTGAATGGATAAATAACGTGTGGTGCGTCCAGACAGTGGATTATCATTCAGCACTAAAAAGAAATCAACTATCAAGCAATGAAAAGATGTGGAGGAACTTGGGGGGTGGGGGAGAGAGGAAAGTGGGTGATGGGCATTGAGGAGGGCACCTGTTGGGATGAGCACTGGGTGTTGTATGGAAAACAATTTGACAATTAAATTATATTTAATATAAAAAAATAAATAAACTACAATAAAAGAAAAGTGTTTCAGCTTTCACCTGCAGATCATGAAAAATATGGTGGGAATCTTTAGCACCATCATAAACTGCATATTGTTACCAGACTAAAAAGTACAAAAAGATGTCCATATTGGGAAAAAGATATAATAAAGGTGCTTGGGTTAGAAAAAGCACATACTCCTCAAGTTCGTAACACTATCCCTTCAGGGAATGCAAAACTGAAAGTGGTTAAACATTTGATAAGAATCAAGCCCCTGAGGTTGCCACAAGGACCTCCAGCAGAGAAGAACATGTATGGCATGTGCCTCAAGAGCACTGGGGAATTAGTAATGGGGTGGCATCTAAACCCTATAGATCAGGAAGCAGTTAAGTCCTATTGCCAGAGAAATTTCATTTTTAAAAACGTAAATCATTTTTATTTAAATATAGTGTGAGGGGTGCCCGGGTGGCTCAGTCAGTTAAGTGTGCGACTTCAGCTCAGGTCATGATCTCACATTTCATGGGTTCAGTCTCTCTCTGCCTCTCTCTCTGCCCCTCCCCTGCTCTCTCTCCCTCTCTCTCTCTCTCTCTCAAAAATAAACATGAAAAAATTTTTAAGTGGTTAACATGGCAGATTTTATGTGTATTTTACCACAAGTTAAAAAAATCCGTTGTTTATACACAAACCTTTATTTCCTTGTTGATATTACATTTCAACATTTTTATAACTGAGTGTATCGTCCTGTGTGTATGTTGCAGACCATCTCATTACTACAACAGATTCGTTCAGTTTGAGTGATTTTCTTAATGCACCAATGTAACATGATAATGTCTTCATAAGAATTAAAGCACAAGTTACAGGGATACCATGTAGATTGTAATTGGGAATTAAATCGAAATATTTCCTTTCCCTTACAGTACAATTCTTTTTTTCTAGTTTAGAAAGTAAGTATGAACGTGTTTTGAATTCCAAATGAAGTATGGTGCAGAGCTGAGTGGAGACGCAGGAAGGTATACAATGAGCACAATGTAAAGAAACAGAGCCTGAAGAAGGTGTGTCCGCATGGATGGCAGTTACAATTTGCTGCGATGGAGCAAAATGAAAAAAGATGTGTTTTGTAAAAACTTTTCAGAAACAACACGGTGGACAAAGTTAAGAGACGTTCTTAGGAAATAATTAATGAATCCGATGAGTTTCCTGTCAAAGGTAAAAACGTTGATTAATTTTGTCACCTGAAATCAGGTGACCAATGTCTAGCAGAAGTTCTTATTTTAACTTGTTTTGTTGGTATTGTGGTAAAATATAATATATACATATATTATGTATGTGACATAAAAGATACCATTTTAACCACTTTTAGTGCAGCTCAGTGACGTTAAGTACATTGACATTGTTGTGTAACCATCCCCCCCATCCACCTCCAGAACTTTCTCATCTTCTCCAACCAAAACTCTGTCTCCATTAAACACTAACTCCCCCAACCCCTGTCCCAACCGTGGCTCCCACCATCTGCTTTCTGTCTCTCTGAATATGACTACCCTAGGGACTTAGTGTAAGCTTACTTCGTGTAAGCTGACAATATCTGTCCTTTCTTGAGTGGTCTGTTTCACTCAGCACAATGTCTTCAAGGTTCATCCATGTTGTAGTATGTGTCAGGATTTCCTTCCTGTTTTAGGCTGAGTAATATTCCTTGTATGTATACACATTCATCGGTCTATGGACCCTTGGGTGGCTTTCACCTCTTGGCTATGCAAATAGTGCTGCCATGAACATGGGTGTACAACCAACAGAAGTTTTAAAGCCATTCCCCGCCCCTCCCCCCCCCCCCATCTGAGCTTGTAGCTTTGGTCAGCTATATATATAGCTCAGAATCTTACACACAAAATTAGGAGAAAGACTTTTAGACAAATAAAACAGAAAAAACATATTTTTTCAGTTATCAAAGTTTTGCTAGGAAATTATCAGGAAAAGACAAAAAGGATATTTTTACCGTGAAAGGTTCAACTAAGGCACTAAACAATTGACCACAGACTAAAGACCTTTCTTAGAGTATCAGAGAAAATTTCTTCAAAATCTGAAAAACTGCAAATATCTTTCTTTAACTGAGACTTGCAGTAGAAGAGACCCTGTCCAATTAATATTTTGATACACTTTGTCTCAAAGAATTTCTAAATTTATTAAGGAATGTGTTCAATTCATAGCTTTAAAAATATGAATTCCTGGGGCGCCTGGGTGGCTCAGTTGGTTGAGCGTCCGACTTCAGCTCAGGTCACTATCTCATGGTCCGTGAGCTCGAGCCCCGCGTCGGGCTCTGGGCTGATGGCTCGGAGCCTGGAGCCTGCTTCCGGTTCTGTGTCTCCCTCTCTCTCTGACCCTCCCCCGTTCATGCTCTGTCTCTCTCTGTCTCAAAAATAAATAAATGTTAAAAAAATATATATGAATTCCTGGCATAGGTTTTTTTGAATCTTGCCATAGTGAAGTTACTGCTCTCTAAGACTATTTACTAAAAGGGATGAAGATATTTCCTATATGGTATTTGAAGTCTTGTACTTATGGTTCCAACAGCTGTTGGATTATACCACTGAGATTACACGTTTGTTAAATTATATATATATATATATATATATATATATATGTGTGTGTGTGTGTGTGTGTGTGTGTGTGTATGTGTGTGTGTGTGTGTGTGTGTGTGTGTGTGTGTATGGTAGCAAGCTATGATTTTAATACTTGGGGACAGGCAATTGCTTTTGCTTACTAAAGTTGTGTTAATAACACTTCGGACTTTGATTTCACCACTCCAGTTTTAATTTACCCAACTAATTAAAAGTGATACATTTCACTTGCAATTACAATTCCTGACGGAGCATTCTGCACTCAAGAGGTCAGTTTTCTCACTGCCCTAGCCCCAGTACAAGCAGAATCATCTCCACCACCCCACCAAATCACTTTCTATTGTATTTCCATGTCAATAAGTCCAAAGGACATTGTGCAGCCTTTATTACTCGACCTAGTATCATCATTTTACACGGTTCGCTCTCCCTCTCTTGAAACAGGACTTTGTTTATCTACACAGCATGTTCAACACCGTGTAGCCTACACAGTCACAACGTGGTCACAAGGGATTCACTGAGACAGATGCATCTCTCTTTCCTTCTGTGTTACTTTGAGACCCTAAGTGCTGTGGCTATGGGGGAATGGGTCTTTGCAGCAGGGACACATTCCTGAGGGGGAACGCTTTGCCTCAAAGCCAAAGCCATAGTGATGAAACATCCTCCAAGAAGGAGTAGGCCCATGGAGGCAGAGAGACCCATCTGGCTCCAAAACTGCCTTCCTAGAAACAGAATTAGCACACATGGTTCCGTTGTGCCATTTTCTCCCTACCCCAAGGGAGCGGAATGAGTGGAAGAACAGAACATCAGAGGAACAATTTATTTAATGAGGAGTGATGAGAAATCATCCCCCAGGGACTTGAGAAACCATAAATACTTCCCTAGCACCCTCACCCACTGTGCAGTGACACCTGACCAGGAGGAGACCACACCTTGCCTCTCTCACAGACATGATTTGGTGACAGGTTCCATCTCCCCGTCATTCTCTGGTAGAGTCTATCTTCAGCATCCAACAGAGGAGAAAGACGTTGCACAAGTATTGCTTTATGCAATGCCAGCCAATTGAGTCACACTGTCCTAGTGAGTACTAGGTATGAAAGGAGGATAAAAATGGGACAGGGGAAGGAGGTAACAGGGTTGATGATGACTCATGGCCCTTTTTATTTTTACCTTCTGGAATTTATCTCTGATTATTTATGTCTTTTTAGATTCCATTGCTGCTATTTCTATCACCTCCAGCTCTAAGGTGCCCTCATTCTGGAAACTAGTGACTTTCTCAGTGTCACTGGCGTTGACACTCCCTCAAATGGACTCTTAACAGTTTCTAATGCACCTGCTTGCACCTTCCTTGTTCTCCTCTAGTGCAGTAGTTCTCAAAGTGGGGTTCCTGGAGCAGCAGTGGTATCTTCTGGGAGCTTGTTAGAAATGCATATTCCCAGGCCCTGCCCAAGACCTGCTGACAGAAACTCTGGGGGGAGACCCAGAAATCTGCTTTAGTAAGCCCTCCAGGTGATTCTAATGCATGCAGTAATTGGAGAATCTCCACTCCAGCAAGGTAGCTCCTTTTCCACCCCACCGCCATCATGGGGTTTCTCCCAGGTTGTATACGCTCTGTGATTCATGGAGTAGGTACTGAATGCCCACTCTGGGCCAGGTGTTATCTGTGTCGTCATTGTGACTGTGAATAGATCTGTCTCTTATTTTTCTTAATGATGGTTTACAGGTACATAAGAAGCTAATGACACTGATTAATTCTAATTGTGTTTAAGTTGACTTTCTTTGGTGTTCTAAGACAATCACATCGGCAGCTGATAGTAACCACATTTGCTTTTGATTTCCTAATATTATATTTTATTCACTCTTCTGTCTTATGGCATTTCTTTTGAATTATTGAATTATTGAATAATTATTGAATTATTGAATTATTTCTTTTGAACATTTAAACAATGTTAAATCATTATAACAGGAGGCATAATTTCATTTTCCCCTTTTTTTTGTTTCCTTATTTGGGGTTTAATAATGGATCTTGGATTAACACTTGCTTTAACAGCTATTCTTGGGGTTCCTGGGTGGCTCTTGATTTCAGCTCAGGTCATGATCTCATGGTTTGTGAGATCGAGCCCTGTTGCTGTACTGACAGCAAGGAGCCTGCTTGGAAATCTCTTGGGATTCTCTCTCTCTCTCCCTCTCAAAATAAATTAAAAAAAAAATTAACATAGCTATTCTTTTTCACCTTTCGGCAGTATTCTTCTATGCCATGTGACTAAAATTTTACTTTGTTCCCTTCCCATCAGTAATGGTTAGATTTTACTAAATGTATTTTGATTTGTTTTGAAGCTATAATTATTTTCTGAGTTATCTAATTCATGCTTCATCTTACTCCTTTTTCAGTTTGTTGCTTCTATAGTCAGTGTGAGATTAGCCTATAGATTTCTTGTTTGTATTACATATGACCATTTTTTGTTTCAACTTTTATCCTACCTCCATACTCTTTGAGTACAAAGCACTGGGGATATGAGGAAAAGCAAATTTTATAACATGTGATCTGAACTTGTGTGATTTAAAATTCGGTGGTGAGAGGGACAGATATTAATCAAATAGTTCCATAAGTAAATGCAAATATATATAGCTATGATCTGTGCAGTGAAGAAAAATGCAGGAAGCTATAAAGGCGTGGATTAGGGGACTATGCCTGGTGGTCAGGGAGGGTTCAGGGAAGGCTCCTCTGAGGAAGTGACGATTCATCCGAGAAATAAGGATAGGAATGATCACGGGAAGACAAAGGCCCCAGCAGAGAGGGCAGTACTTACACAGGCTTACATGTACTTACATGGCTGGGGGAAGAATCGCAGCATTTTTAGAATTCCCAAGAAGGCAAAAGTGTTGGTTCTTCAGGAGTGAAAGGCCAGTGTGGTGCTTAATAAAATTGGGAATTCAGAAGGAACCAGCATACGCAGGCATGCCTGGAAAAGAAAGAAAATCTCAGACCAGCCTCCCTTGTGGGCACAGAGGCAGACATCCTCAGAAGAAAGCACCTTCCAGAGAAGATTTGTGTTTGCTTCTGCCTGAGACCCAGAATACAATTCACTCAGGACCACTTCAGACTGATCCCTCTGACTGAGGTTTCTAGGGGAGGGTGAAGTGTAGTGTTAGAAGTCTGACTCTTTCCTGACAGCACCTTATGGATGGATTCTCTTCCTTTTTTTTTTCCCACTCGGCATTGTGTGAAAATGCTACTTTTTAACTTTTAATTGTGACCTCCTTTCAGATTTACAGAAAAGTCGACAGAACAATATAAATAGCTCCTATGTATATCCTTTACCAGATCCCCCCAAAGTTAAATTTTGCTATCTTTATTTTTTACTTCGTCCACTTTTCTCTCTGCCTTTGTCTTCATGTGTGCGTGTGTCTTCAGAGCCATTTGTGAGTAAGGTGCACTACAAGTGTGGTACCTCTTTACCACTAGCTCTTTGGTTATTTCCTAAAATCAAAGATATTTTCTTCACATAGCCACGGCACAATGATCAAAATCAAGATAGTTGCATTAATCTAATGCTACTCTCAAATTTACAGAATGTTGACAGTTACAACTTTTGATGGTTATCCTAAGAATGTCATCTGTAGCAAAAGAAAATCCAAGATCATGCATTTCATTCGGTTGTCATGTCGCTCCCTTTCTTTTTAAGTTTATTTATTTATTTCGAGAGAGGAGAGGGACAGAGAGAGAGGGAGAGAGAGAGAATCCCAAGCAGGCCCCACACTGGAGCCCAACTTGGGGTTTGAACTCACAAACCATGAGATCATGACCTGAGCAGAAATCAAGAGTCAGATGCTTAACCTACTGAGCCACCCAGGCACCCAGGTTGACATGTCTCTTAAACTTCCTTTAATCAGGAACTGTTCCTAGACTCTCTTTGTATTTGATGACACTGGCATTTTTGAAGGGCACGGGTCAGAAACTATGTAGAATGTCTCTCAATTTGGGTTTGTCTGATGCTTCCTAGTCTTTAGATTGAAGTCCTACATCTTTGGGAGGAATCCCACAGAAGTAACGTTGGGTCCTTTCCGGTACCTCCTACCAAGAGGTATGTGATGTTGCTGTGTCCTATTTTGAAGCTCCATGACCATATGACAGGACTATTATAAAATGGATGCTTATGGGGCGCCTGGCTGGCTCAGCTGGCAGAGCACATGAGTCTTGATCTCAGGGTTGCAAATTTGAGCCTCACGTTAGGTATAGAGATTACTTAAAAAGTAATAAAATATTTAAAAAGAAATCATTTTAAAAAATAAAATAGATTGGATGTTTGAGGAGCCTGGGTGGCTCAGTCGGTTGAGTGTCTGACTTCAGCTCAGGTCATGATCTCACCGTTCCTGAGTTCGAGCCCCACGTCAGGCTCTGTGCTGACAGCTCAGAGCCTGGAGCCTGCTTTGGATTCTGTGTCTCCCTCTCTCTCTGCCACTCCTCCACTCATGTTCTATCTCTCTCTGTCTCTCAAAAATAGATAAACATTTAAAAAATTTAAAAAAAAAGAATGGATGCTCAAGATAGGTGATTGGGAATTCTAGACCCTATTCTGTAGGATTCCATTTTGGTTGTGTTATAAAATGGATTTTTTTTTAATATAGTTGACACACATAATATGGATTTTTAAAGGCTTTTTTTAAAGGTTTTTATTTAAATTCCAGTTAGTTAACATACAGTGTAATATTAGTTTCAGTTAAAGAATTTACTAATTTAACACTTACATACAATACCTGGTGCTCATCACAAGTGGGTGCCTTAATCCCCATCATCTAGTTCACCCATTCCTGCCCCTCACCTCCCTTCTGGCAACCCTCAGTTTGTTCTCTATAGTTAAGAGTCTGTTTCTTGGTTTGTCTCTCTCTCTCTTTTTTTTCCCTTTGCTCATTTGTTTTGTTTCTTAAATTCCACATATGAGTGAAATCATATGGTATTTGTCTTTCTCTGACTGACTTATGTCGCTTAAGAAGGGTGGTTGCCATAAGAAACTCCATGTTTTTGGGTTTCACTTATAAGTGAATGGAGACCCATTTAGACAGAATGACTGACTTCATAAATGACTTGAGCGAAAGCCATGGTCAACATTTTCATTACATGGAGGGTGCTGGTTTCCTACTAATCGACATTGCTCTTGTGTCTTCCTTCATAGATATATCAGGTACATGGAAGCAGGAAACCAAACAGGAATTTTAGAGTTCATCCTCCTTGGGTTCTCTGAGGATCCAGAACTGCAGCCCTTCATATCTGGGCTGTTCCTGTCCATGTTCCTGATCACTGTGCTCGGGAACCTGCTCATCATCCTGGCCATCTGCTCTGACCCCCACCTCCACACACCCATGTACTTCTTCCTCTCCAACTTGTCCTTGGTCGACATCAGTTTCAGCTCCACCATCGTGCCCAGGATGCTGGTGAGCATCCACACAGAGAACAAAGCCATCTCTTATATGGACTGCCTCACTCAGGTCTATTTTTCCATGTTTTTTCCTATCCTGGACACTCTCCTCCTGACTGTGATGGCCTATGACCGGTTTGTGGCCATCTGCCACCCCCTGCACTACATGGTCATCATGAACCCACCCCTCTGTGGCCTGCTGGTTTTTGTTACCTGGTTTATTGGTGTCATGACCTCCCTTCTTCATATCTTTCTGATGATGCATCTGAGATTCTGTGGAGATCTCAAAATTCCACATTTCTTCTGTGAACTGACACAGATTCTCAAGTTGGCCTGCTCTGACACCTTCCTGAACCGCACATTGATATACTTTATGACTGGTGTGCTAGGCGTTTTCCCCCTTGTCGGGATCCTTTTCTCCTACTCACGAATTGCTTCATCCATAAGGAAGATGTCTTCAGCTGGGGGAAGGCAAAAAGCATTTTCCACCTGTGGGTCTCACCTCTCAGTGGTTTCTTTATTTTATGGGACAGGTGTTGGAGTTTACTTCACTTCTGCAGTGACTCACTCCCCCAAGAAAGTCTCAGTGGCCTCGGTGATGTACACTGTGGTCACTCCTATGCTGAACCCCTTCATCTACAGCCTGAGGAACAAGGATGTGAAGGGGGCACTGGGAAGGCTTCTCAGTAGAGTGGCTTCTTGTCTGTGATGGATCTGCTGGCCCCAAGACTATGAAATTTTATGGATCCTAAGAGCAAAAACTTTGATTCTGGAGTTTACTCTTGAATCTTACACACCTTTCACCCAATCCTGAAGGATCAATGACTTCTCTCTCCTAGTTTTTACAAATTTTTAAACAACCAATTTCCTCATAATTTATGTGATGATATTTCTGCCCCATCTGTTGTCCCAAAGTTATGTCCTCCACTTTCGTTCTTACTTCCTCACTGGTGAGTTCTAACCTGGATTTGGAGCGTTAACTTCAGCCTTGTTGTCTGAAATGTTGATGGAGAGTGCAGTTGTTCATATTAACTTATTTCTATGTGTTTTATTGTGGGTTTGTGTTGTTCATGTGCATGTATTACCAACAGTGTTTTGGAGTTTTTTTAAACTGGATAAAATATGATTTTAAAACATAATAAAATAAAGTCAATGTTTTAGTGCTTATTATATGGTAAACCTATGTTAGCTGCTCTCTATTTTCTTAAGTATCTTCCTCAATGGAAATGATTACTGTCTCCGTTAAAAAAAAATTTTTTTTAGTGTTTATTTTTGAGAGAGACGAAGACAGAATGCGAGTAGGTCAGGGGCAGAGAGAGAGGGAGACACAGAATCTGAAGCAGGCTCCAGGCTCTGAGCCGTCAGCACTGAACCCAGCCTGGGGCTCAAACTCATGAACGGCGAGATCAGGACCTGAGCTGAAGTCGGATGCTCAACCGACTGAGCCACCCAGGCACCCCACTGTCTCCATTTTAGAGGTAAGGAAATTTGAGACTCTAAAGAGCCCAAAGCAACAGAGGGACCAAGTGGCAAAACCAGGATTCAAATCCAGAACTCGGACCCTGAACCCATATTCTTACCTAACAGGCTGCACAGCTTTTCACATGGATTTCAATGTGTACATCTGAATGGTGGATTTTATTGCTTGGTGGACAATATTTCTGGTTATTCTCTCCTTTTGGATATCTAAGAGAATAGCATTTTCTTTCTCCCTTGAAATTAAAGCTGGTAATATGTTTTCATGTGTCTAATAAAATGTGAGTGGAAGTGTGATGTGTCCCTTCTCTGTTAAAACAAAATAAGAGCTGGCACATTATTCTTTGTACTCCCTCTTCCCTTGATATGGCTGTTGTGGAGTGAAGTGATCATCCAAAGAGTCTAGAAAGCTGGCCAATAGGCAGAGGACTCCCCTGGATTGTTGCCCAAGTTGGTAGACACTTTTCATGAACAGGAAATAAGCTTTTGTTTGATTAAATCAGTAACATTTTAGTTCTATTACATACACTGTTGCTGTGTCAACATCAGCATAGCCTAACCTACTCTGCCTGTTATGTATCCCAAGGCTGGAAATCCAAATTTGAGAGTTTACCTACTCTGATGATTTTTACTGTTATGCTAAGAGTAAGTCTGAGATCTCCTTTTTCATTCCTTTGCAATCTTTCCACTTTCTTTTGAGAGCTTTAATGCAATTTTACATTAATACTTATACACACACACACACGTATATACACATACAGAAACATACGTTAATCTATACATGGCCTGCATCCTTGAAAGAGGAGAATTCATTTATTATTGTGCCAGAAATGCTCTTTCAATGGGAGATAAGTTCCTCTGAAGTAGAAATCCTGTATATCTTAAAATAAGACTAGAACTGTCCACTGGTAGGACTGTGGAGGTATCACATTGTCTAACTGGACCACTTAAGAATATTGAGTCTAGTTCCCAAAATGGTAATTTGAGGGGCACCTAAATGGCTCAGTTGGTTGAACGACTGACTTCGACTCAGGTCATGATCTTGCAGTCGTTGAGTTCAAGCCCCACATTGGGCTCTTGGCTGTCAGCGCAGAACCCTCTTTGGATCCTCTGCCCCCTCACCCCGCCTCCCACACTTGCGTGCACTCTCTCTTTCTCTCTCTCTCAGATGAATACACATTTAAAAATGGTAATTAGAATAGGGTTTTTAACATAAAATTCCATTCTGTTAGTGTCATAATTCATAATCTCCTTCCAGTTTGATATGTGATATCTCTGATATTGGCATGATATGGGTTGTGATTTTGCATCATGTTGTTAAAATTTTTGTCTGTGTATTGTAACAAATATATTTTTCAACAGTTCTTTATAATAGTTCAAATATGTATTTTCTTTTTAAAAATGTTTATTTGTTTTGTGAGAAAGAGAGTACGAACAGAGGAGGGACACAGAGAGAGAGAGGGAGAGAGAGAATCCCAAGCTGTCTCCATGCTGTCAGCATGGAGCCCAACAGGGGGCTCAATCCCATGAACCTCGTGATCATGATCTGAACTGAAATCAAGAGTCAGATGCTCAACTGACCAAACCACCCAGGCACCCCTCAAATATATATTTTCATTTTAAAAATTTAAAATTTACTCCACCTATGATGTATTTCTGTTCGGTAGGATATAGAGATCTCTTCTTTCCCTATGAAAAACAAATTTGTTCTAACAGTTTATACTAGTCTTTCCTTTCCCACTGACTTATAAAGGCACTTTCTAAAATTCTCAAACCACAGTTTTCCCCCTATTCTGAGGTCAAGTATCTGGTCTAATCCCAGACATGCCATCTACATCAGGCTGGTCAGCTTCTCTGTACTTCTGTCAGTCATCTCTAAAATAACAATAACAGATGTCAGGGGTGCTGTACATATTAAATGAGCTAATAATTATAAAGACTATGGTGTTTACTGTTGGCTTTGTTAGTAAGCTTTATTGATACTGTTACATGTTTTTATATTCATACTGATAGGCCACGTCTTTGACTTAGGGAGCCACCAGACACTTAGCAGGCCTTTTACAATTGCTATTTAAGTATTCTGATTGGCAAGGAACATGTAGCTCAGACTCCAATGAGATATTTTTTAGAAGGAATCCTGAACTCTGAGATCTTACCTAAGAAGACAAGAGTTTCCACTGTGAAGAAAAACATGATCACCTTCAAATTCTCCACACTGGAATAGAATTGTCAAGCACATTTTCCATTATATTATCATTCTCTCTCCCAACTAGCTAAACTGTTTAGAAATAAATTAATAAGGGGAGCCTGGATGGCTCAGTTGCTGGAGTGTGAGACTCTTGGTCTTGGAGTTAAGTGTTCCTGCCCCACATTGGGTCTAAAGATAGTTTAAAAATAAAATCTTGAAAGAAAGAAAGAAAGAAAGAAAGAAAGAAAGAAAGAAAGAAAGAAAGAGAGGGAGGGAGGGAGGGAGGGAGGGAGGGAGGGAGGGAGGGAGGAAGGAAGGAAGGAAGGGAAAAGAAAAAGAGAAGAAAAAAAAGAAAAGGAACATTTATTTAATTAGGAGTTTTAAGATTTCAACCTTGGATGTCCCTGAGAGGGTAAATGTTGTTTGTCTGCCCCTTTGCTTTCAACTCACTGACCAGGACAATAAGAATAATATTGTTGTCCTGCTGACTCCAGGTTGGCTTGGATTCCATAATAAACCCTATTTTTGGAGTGTACCATCCATCAGTACAACCATGTTCTTGTTTCCCACTATAGTCTGGGTGATCCATTTGGACTTAGTAAATGCTTTTGGAAAGAGGAGTGTCTAACATGTGCATAGAGAGTTTTTGCTAGCAGTAACTCCAGGAACAAGGACAGTAATGGCCAAGAGAGCCTAGTTAAAAATCCCTAGAGATTTTAGATTTGTGGCTTTGAAGGGTACTTCAGACTCTGGAGTGGATGAAATAATGATGATTATGAGAGCAAACATGCTTATCATATTTATAAATTTAATGGTTTATGTATCTCATCAACTCTATCCCCTCAGATTATTAACCAGAATCTGACGTTCATTTCCAAATTTCCAGGAGAGAAACTATTTAGCTAGGTTGGACCAGACACCACTCTCTGATCCAATTAGCCATTGGATCACAGGCCACAGAGCAAAGTGGCCCACCAACATCCACAGATTGGCTACAATATAAAAGAAATGTGGGGAAAAGCAGAATTATCCAAGAGGCAAATTTCAGTCCAAAAGAAGGAAGGATGTTCAAACCACTGATGTTCTATATTTCAAATGGACTGATTCTGAGCTGGACATCCCAGAGGGTGATGGTCCATTGAGATAGATCTGAAGGCATGGCTACTTTGTGATAAAGATCATAAGGAGGAATAGATTACCCCCTGTAATGATAACTGTACAAGAAAATGGCATCTGTAATCCTTTTTTTGATGGATGAATATCAGATTGCTAGTGAAATGTACAATTTTGTTTTTCTTTGGGTATTCATATCATAAAAATATTTTTATATCTTAGGGCTCCTATTCAGAATAGCAGCTGTTGTTGTTGTTAAGTAGGCTCCATGCCCAACGTGGGGCTTGAACTCATGACCAGAGACCAAGAGTTGCATGCTCTACCAACTGAGTCAGCCAGACACCCTTCCTTTTTTTTTTTTTCATTTTTGTTGACTTTTTAATTCATTTTTGAGAGACAGAGACAGAGCACAAGGGTGGGTGGAGCAGAGAGAGAGACACAGAATATGAAGCAGGCTCCAGGCTCTGAGCTGTCAGCACAGATTCCAATGCGGGGCTCGAACCCACAAACCATGAGATCATGACCTGAGCCAAAGTCGGACGCTTAACCAATGGAGCCACCCAGGCGCCCCCCTATTTGTTTGTTTTAATTAGCATTGCTTTGCCTGTTTCCTGGCAGAATTATCAGCTACATGGATTCAGGAAACCAAACAGGTGTCTCAGAATTCTCTCCTTGGGACTCTACTCTTTGGGCTGTTCTTGTCCATATACTTGGTCACCATGCTTGGCAACCTACTTATCATTCTGGCCATGAGCTCTGATTAGGACCTCCACATGCCCATGTAGTTCATTCTCTTCCACTTGTCTTTTTCGATACTTGTTTCAATTCCACCATGCTGGTGAACATCCATACAGAGAACAAAGCCATCACCCATGCAGGTTGCATCACTCAGATGTATTTCTTGTATAGTGTTTGGGTATTTGGACTTTTTCCTCCAGACCATAATGGCCTAGTACCAGTTTGTGGCCATCTGCCACCTCCTTCACAACACAGTCATCATTTGTATGATCTGTAGTTAGCCAATTTTCATCTGACTATACATGGCAAAACTGTACCAAATGGTAGGCATTCAAATATTTGTCAAATGAATTAAACCAAATTTGAACACCTTAAAATTTTTTTTTTATTTTAGAGAGTGCAAGTGGGGAAGGGGGCAGAGAGAAAGAGAGAGAGAGAGAGAGAGAGAGTGCACAAGAGAGAGAATCTTAAGCAGACTCTATGCTCAGTGTGGAGCCCAATGCAGGGCTCAGTCCCAGGATCCTGGGATCATGACCTGAGCTGTCAAGAGACAGATGCACAATTGACCTAGCTACCTAGACGTCCCTGAACCACCTTTTTTGAAATAAATGTGGAATAATAGGTTTTAACCATAGACTCATAGAGGTAGAAAAGAACTTTGTGTCATTCATTTCACTTCATATTTTTTAAAATTTTATTAATTTTTTAAAGTTTATGTCTTTATTTTGAGAGAGAGAGCAAATAGGGTAGGGACACAGAGAGAGGCAGGAAGGAGAGAGAGAATCCCAAGCAGGCTGGGCATTGTCAGTGCAGAGCCTGACACAGGCTCAAACTCATCAACTGTGAGATCATGAGCTGGGATGAAATTAAGAGTCGGGCGTTTTTTTTGTTTTTTGTTTTTTGTTTTTGTTTTTTGAGAGAGAGAGAGAGAGAGAGAGACAGAGTGTGAGCAGGAGAGGGGCAGAAAGAGAGAAGGAGACACAGAATCCGAAGCAGGCTCCAGGCTCTGTGCTGTCAGCACAGAGCCCGATGCGGGGCTTGAACTCACAAGCTGTGAGATCATGACCTAAGCCAAAGTCAGCTGCTTAACTGACTGAGCCACCCAGGCGCCCCAAGAGTTGGACGTTTAACTGACTGAGCCACCCAGGTGTCCCCCCCCACTATGTTTTTTAAATGAGAGGACGGATTTCCTTGAACAAGGGTGAATTCCCAGTAATGGATCCATTGATGCCAAGGACTGTTTGGGGAAGATCAGAGTTCTCTCTGGCAACAAATGTGTCATTAGTCTTTTTTTTTTTTTTTTTTTTAAATTTTTTTTAACGCTTATTTATTTTTGAGACAGAGAGAGACAGAGCATGAACGGGGGAGGGGCAGAGAGAGAGGGAGACACAGAATCTGAGGCAGGCTCCAGGCTCTGAGCCATCAGCCCAGAGCCCGACGCGGGGCTTGAACTCACGGACCGCAAGATGGTGACCCGAGCCGAAGTCGGACGCTTAACCGACTGAGCCACCCAGGCGCCTGAGTCTTTTTTTTTTTTTTAATTTAAATATTTTTCAATTTTTTTAACCTTTTCTGTATAATTAATATACAGTGCTATGTTGTTAATCTCGGGTGTACAATAGAATGATTCGACAATTCTTTACATTACTCAGTGTTCATCGTGACAAGTGTACTCCTAATCCCCTTCACCTATTTCCCCCATCCCCCCACCACCTTCCCTCTGGCAACCACCAGTTTGTTCTCTATAGTTAGGAGTCTGGCTTTTTGTTTGTCTCTTTTTTTCTTTGTTTTGTTTCTCAAATTCCACATAGGAGTGAAATCACACGGTATTTGTCTTTTCTGATTGACGTATTTTATTTATTTCATGTCTAGATCCATCCATGTTTTTGTAAATGGCAAGATTTTATTCTTTTTTATGGTGTAGTAATAGAATTACCATATGATTCACGAATTCTGCAACTGTGTATTTACCCAAAGAATACAAAAACACTAATTCAAAGAGATATGTGCCACCATGGGTATTGCAGATTTATTTACAATAGCCAAGACGGAAGTAACCCAAGTGTCCATCAATAGATGAATGGATAAAGATGTATATATATATATATATATATATATATATATATATATATACACACACACACACACACACACACATATACATATATATACATATATATATACACACGCAATGGAATATTAATCAGTCATAAAAAAGAATGAAATCATGCCATTAATCTTTGTAGTAGCCCTTCACATCCTTATTGGAAGCTCATTTCTTCTTTAATACTTGCTATGGATTGAATGTCTGTCCCCCCAAAATTCCTGTGTTGAAACCCTACCCCCCAGTGTGATGGTATTAGGAGGTGGAGCCTTGGAAGATCATTAGGATTAGAAGAGGTCATAGAGATAAAATCTTCACGAATGCAACTAATATCCCTATCAGAGTTGCAAGAGGATTTGCTTCTTCTCTCTGCCTTATGTGGATACAATGAGAAGCCAGCTATGTGCAACCCAGAAAAGGGGTCTCGCCAGAACCTGATTGTGTTGGCTCCCTTCTCTCAGAGACTTCTAACCTCCAGAATTGTGAGAAATATTTTTGCTTTGTTGTTTAGAGCCACGCAGTTTATGATATTTTATTATAGCAGCTCAAACAGACTATGACATCACTGTTCAAGTAGATGAAAGAATTTGTATAATCCATCTATTTTTTAATGTTTATTTATTTTTGAGAGAGAGAGAGAGAGAGCACAAGCAGAGGAGGGGTAGAAAGAGGGAGGGAGACAGAGAATCTGAAGCAGGCTCCAGGCTCTGAGCTGTCAGCATGGAGCCCGATGCAGGGCTTGAAATTATGAACCATGAGATCACGACCTGAGCAAAAGTTGGATGCTCAACAATCTGAGCCACCCAGGTGCCCCTAATCCATCTAGTTTTAGATACAATTTCCCACATGACCAATATTCTCTCTATATACTCCAATTTGTCAACTTTCCTGTTGTCAAAATCTACTCCAGATTTTCTTTATAATAATTGTTTGATATGAATAATTTGAGTCTTATCATCCTGCTTTAAAATAATTGTTTGGGGCACCTGGGTGGCTCAGTTGGTTAAGCATGCAACTCTTGGTTTGGCTCAGGTCATGATCTCATGGTTTTCTTGGTTTGAGCACCACATTGGACTCTGCACTGGTAGTGCAGAGCCTGCTTGGGATTCTCTCTCTCTCCCTCTCTCTCTCTGAGCCTCCCCCAATCACATTGTCTCTGTTTCTTTCCAAAGGAGTAAATAAACTTTAAAA
Organism: Panthera leo; assembly: GCF_018350215.1. Lineage (NCBI taxonomy): Eukaryota > Metazoa > Chordata > Mammalia > Carnivora > Felidae > Panthera > Panthera leo. The sequence goes on from NC_056680.1 coordinate 6,968,013, forward strand.
AAAAGTAAAATAAAATAATTATTTGTCTAATGAGTATGTTCAGGGTTCAAAAATTCAAAAGTTTTGAAAGTTTATGTTTAAAAAGTTTTGAAAAGGTAGACCATGTAAAACACCTATCTCATGGCTATTAAGGAAGGAAGGAGGGATAGAGGGAGGAAGGAAGGGAGGGAGAAAGGGAGAGAAAGAAGAAGGGAGGGAAGAAGGGAGGGAGGGAGGGGGGGAAGAAGGAGTGAGGGAGGAAGCAAAGAAGGAAGGAAGGAAGGGAGAGGGGAGGAACGGAGGAAGGGAGGAAGGAAGAGAGGAAGGGAGGGAAAAAAAAATTAAGTTTGTTGTTGGAAAGATTCAGTTTCACGTCCCTCACAGATAATTTCCACTTGGCAGTGGCATGGGTTGATCTTGTGTTCTGTCTTAGTGGCAGTAGTTGGGGAGAGAATTGGGTTACAGAGGAGTAGGTCCAAGATATAATAGTATGCTTAGCTCAGCCCCAGTGTGAGCTCCCACTTCCTAAAGACAATTCTTCCCAACTACTGACCCTCATGCCTCACAAATAAATTCTCATGGACACTACACGTTGTTGCAGGTCACTATCCAAATGGTGATAATGTGGACGGTAAGCCTGTGTTGGGTCACCCACTAGTCCCTTCAGAATGAAGGGTTCCTCTCCAGGTTCAGGGAGTGCAGCCATCTGACAGCAGCCCTCAGCCTTCAGCCCTCTTAGAGAATTGCTCTCAGCTGAAGGAAGCTGCTGCAATTCCCCAAGTTCCCACCACAAAGGTCTCTTGCTGTGGGAGCATAACTGCCTGACAGCCATCTGTAGCCACCACTGTCTTTGCTCCGAGGATGCTGTTGGGCTGCTCCCATCCACTGACTGAGCACAGTAGGGTACCAGTGCATGTCCATTGCCATGCTCACACAATGACATTGGTGACCAGGTTCAATCAACTTTGCCAAGATAGTGACTCCTTCTCCTGGCATGAGGGACCTCAGGTGCCAGGTAGTCAGATAGCTTCAGGTCCAATGGGACTCCTGCCATGTCTCTGGAAGTGCTACCCTTTTAGGTGTCAAGACCTTTAAACTTGCTGATGGCAGAGTTGAGGAGACCTGAAGCAAATACTGCCTAGGTTGCTCACTGGGAGTGACATTACACAGGGCTTCTTCTACTAACAAGCCTGATTTCTGAACCCATGTATCCCACGTATTGGAGATATAGAGCACGTCATGATTGTCATTGACTTAGAGTGTATATGCATCCTGTGAAGTGTGTAGCCAGGACGTGTTGTGGATTCAAATACCTACACTGAATATGACCGGTCTCTTTCAAGTTACAACTGCTGCATATTTTCCATTAAGCAAAAATTTTGTCAACTAACCATACTCCATAATTTCTTTATGCAATATTTTACCTCTATCTCACCTTCCCTGACAAACTTAATAGGTGATTTATACTGGCACCTCTATTTCCTCAATACTCCTCAAGCTTCTCTACATGGATGGTTTGTGCCTCTATCCCTCACTTCAGAGGTAAAAAATGGAGCCCTATCTAACATCAACAAAGGCTTCCATGTCACTAGCAAATGTCAAGGGATGTTTTCACCCTTCATTTCCTTAGTCCTTTCTTTCTTTCTTCTTTTTTTTTTTAATGTTTATTTTATTTTTGAGACAGAGAGAGACAGAGCATGAACAGGGGAGGGTCAGAGAGAGAGGGAGACACAGATTCCGAAACAGGCTCCAGGCTCTGAGCCATCAGCACAGAGCCCGACGCGGGGCTCAAACTCACGGACCGTGAGATCATGATCTGAGCCGGAGTCGGACGCTTAACCGGCTGAGCCACCCGGGCGCCCCTCCTTAGTCCTTTCAACAGTCAAAAGCATTAATCACTCTGCTTTTCTTCAGAAAGAATCTGTTTGTCCCCATGACACTCAGCCACAAGTGATCTTTGAAATCTCTAAAGAGTCTTTAAAGGATGAACATCACAGAATGTTCATTCCTGGTTTTGGTTCTTGCAGGAATGAAACGTTCCTTAGGGGATACATTGTCATTTCAGTCAAACCAAACACAAGAGAATTTCTCCTTGGAGAAATTGCCTTCAGCTTTGCCCATTGTTGCCTACATAAACACGATATTGTCTGATTTTTTTCCATTCTTTTATTTTTGTATCCCAAGGGAACTGAATTGTTTGGAGAGAGGAAAGTCAGTAGAACAATTTATTTAATGAGCAGTTCTAAGAACTCCATCTTTGAGATGATAATAACATATCCCTGCTGTCCCTGTCCTATAATTCTCTGATACCAGCCTAGGGGAAAACCCAAATGAGCTACTTCTGGACACACTGCAGAGAAGAGAAAGCTTCAGTGATAACCATCACAGAGGGTAGGATCATTGCTCTCCAGTAAGGGCTGGAGGAGTATGAAGAAAAGGGACGAGAAAGTGGATGCTGGCTTTACCTCTAGAATAATGAGACTGGAGCAGCCCCATATTTAATTAGTCAACAAAGCTGAAGTCATTGTAGTTTGAAGGTGCTTTACTTGCTACTTAAACCAGTCTTTTCCAGCTCCTGCTAAGTCTCCTTACCTCTCTCACAATCTAGAGCCTCTTCCAGTAAGAGTTATTTTCTAGTGAGTTTCCTCCTCTTCTCTATTCTTTCCCATAAATAGTAGGCTCCTGTTTGATTTCCTGTCCCATCATTTATTTCTTAACTACTCACTGAAGATCTATTAAGCCCAAGATATTGCCTAGTTTGTTTCCCATGTGATTGGATTTTTTTATAATATTCTCTGTTTTTGCTGGCAGATTTGACTTACTTAGAGCACTTAATAGTCAGTATTGTTGTGTTTACCTTTAGTGTCCACAGTGTATCTACAAGTAACATCATTGTTTCTGACATTTGGTTCTCAGGCTAATTTTCTTTTTTCATCAGTCTTTTTAAATGTTCATGAGAATGTGGACTGCCTTAGCCTTTTCATGAATTTAACACAAATGTTTTAGTGTTTGAATGGAGGGACCCTGTTGGCTACAGTTTTAAACAGCTGTCCTCTATTGGGTTAAGAAATTGTTCTTAGATTCCTCCTTTGGTGAGAGGCTGTGTCCTGGCTGCCAACCATGAAAATAGCTGCTACATTTCCTCAAATTTATTTTCTATGGCGATTATGGTTATAATTCCTCTTAATTTCCCTGTATTTGTGATGAATTGTTTTTCAAACATCCTAGCGTTAAACCATCTTTCCATTCCTAGAATAGGTATGACTTGCTCATGGTGTATTACCCTTTTAAATAGATATGAATGCACTGTATTTACTCTGCTATTCTAGTGTGTATCTACATTCAGGTATATGATGAATTTGCACTATTCATTATATTATTATATTATTTTTCTGCATTATTGTTGATGCTTTTGGTCTCAATCTTTATTACACATCTAACATTTGCATGTACCGAACACCTGCTATATGCAGGCACATTGTAAGTCCCTGCAAAGACAAGTGAGCAGAAACAGTCTTAATTTCTGACCCGCTAAAAATATATATATATATAATTATTAACATGATGGCCACAATAAGGAATCATACAGGATGCTTTCTCCACATGTGCTCCTCACACACTCTGTCCCTCCTGACCCTCACTGTCTGCCCTCCATCTTACTGACTTCTCAAATCCTTTCCGTTACCAACCTCACCCAACCACGGAGAAAGTGCAAATTCTATTCTTTCCACCTCAAATTTGTGGCCTTACCTAATTTCCCTTTTAACATTTACCCATCTTTCCTCTTGCAGCTCAGATATTCATATTTCAGAGAAGTCTTTCCTACCCATCTCCTGGGGTAAATTGGTCCCCCAAAATTCTGTTTTCCTTTTAACTAAAATTTTTTAATTAAAAAAATTTTAATGTTGATTTAATTTTTTGAAAGAGAGAGAGACAGAGCACGAGCGGGGGAAGGACAGAGAGAGAGGGAGACACAGAATCTGAAGAAGGCTCTAGGCTCTGAGCTGTCAGCACAGACAGCCAATGTGCTCACGAACCTGAGGCAAAGTCAGATTCTCAACTGACTGAGCCACCCAGACATCCCTGTTTTCCTTTTAATTAATTAACATTCTATAGACACTAATAATATTGAAATTTTTTCTATCACAGAGGAAATAAAAATATATTTTCAATTTTTAGGATGCTTCAATTTATAGAAGCTTTAAATATTTTTCAATCAATCAATAAATCAATCATTTTTGGCAATTAACTCCTCTGATCTTAATACAACACATCTCACTTGTGAGCATGTACACAGGAGCACACACACTCACACATGCTTTGTATTTCATTTTAGTGGTTTTGTGATTTCCCCTCCTTATTTATGTAGTCCATATGTTTTGCCTCCCTTGTGGTAGAGTCCACCTGGCAGGTGATATCTGAAAGAGGGAGGTATAGAATCTTCATTAACTAGAAGTGCTACATGGTGGTCAGCAGAACTACCAGACCTGATGTGCTTATCATGATCAGAATTCTGGGGGACCTTGGTGGCTCAGTCAGTTAAGCTATCTGACTCTTGATTTCAGCTCAGGTCATGATCTCATTGTTCATGAGTGCCAGTCCCCAACAGACTGCACTGACCATGCAAAACCTGCTTGGGATTCTCCCTCTCCCTTTTCCAGGCGTGTGCTCTCTCTCTCTTAAAATAAGTAAATAAACTTAAAAAAAAAATTTTAATGTTAGAATTCCATCTTTGATGGCTGCCCAGTCTGAGTAGAATATTGATAAATGATAACCATAAATGACAAAGTTCTTGTGATACTAAGAACAGAAGCTCATATTTTTCAAGTGTCCACTGTATGTCACAAAAACCACAATAGAAACATAACATGCATTATCTTGTTTAATTCACTGACCAGGCTTGTAAAGCAGGGAAATTTACTACTCTCATTGTAAACTGAGGTATCTGTAGTCTCATGATTTTAATTAACTCTGCCAAGGTCACACAGAAAGTAGACTGGTGCACCAAAGTTTTATTCTAGAAGGTCTGACTCAAGATTCCTTTTTTTAAATCATAGGTCTATAATGATTTTTATGACAGTTATATATCAACAAACAATTGTCATAAAAGGAATAGATTAATAAAAAATAGTTATCATTTTTGACATCCTACTGTGCACAAAAGCATTTTGAATCATCATAAAGAAAGTAATAGCAGTAACCACATTTTTAGGGGAAAAAAAAGACAGAGTTAACTGTGACAATAACAGGACACATCAGATCACAAAGTCAAGGGTGTTCGAGTTGAAAACCTATCTTAATCACTATTTTAGGGTTTTTAGAATAAGGGCAGTTATGGAGGTTATCAAAGAGAATACCTTATTTGTCTTCAATGACTTTGGAAGATCATATCAAGGAAGAAATTGGTTTATATCCATAGATTTGAATAGAATTAGAACCAGTGAGTAGGAGATACAATGAGAAAGATTTCTGATAAATTAAAGATAGTCTGAATGATTGCATACATTTAAATGGATTTGGGCTATGACTTTAATGAGTGAATCACTAGATTTGGAAGGACTGATTGAGAGTGAAGGATATTCGTGTAGAATGGATGCCAAAAGGATATCCATGCAAAAAGGTGATGACTAGGAGGTGTCAGTTGACTCTTAACTGAAGGCTGCTTTTGCCTCCTTCTCCAGCAAACACACCAGATACATGGAAGCAGAAAACCAGACAGAAGTATCAGTATTCCTCCTCAGGGGTCTCTCAGATGATCCAGAACTGCAGCCTCTCCTCTTTGGCATGTTCCTATCCATGTATCTGGTCACTGTGCTTGGAAACCTGCTCATCATCCTGGTTGTCAGCTCTGACTCTCACCTCCACACCCCCATGTACTTCTTCCTCTCCAACCTGTCCTTTGTTGACATTTGTTTCATCTCCACCACTGTCCCAAAGATGCTGGTGAACATCCAGGAATGCAGCAAAGGCATTTCCTATATAGAATGCCTCATTCAAGTGTATTTTTTTATGATTTTTGCTGGAATGGACGATTTCCTCCTGACTGTGATGGCCTATGACCGGTTTGTGGCCATCTGCCACCCCCTACACTACACAGTCATCATGAACCCACGACTCTGTGTCCTCCTGGTTCTGAGTTGTTGGCTCACCCTTTTCTGGGTCTCCTTGATTCATATTCTACTGGTGAGGCGGCTGACCTTCTGTACAGGCACTGAAATTCCACATTTCTTCTGTGAACTGGCTCAGATTCTTAAGGCAGCCTGCTCTGACACCCTCATCAATAACATCTGCTTGTATGTTGCCACTGCACTGCTGTGTGTGTTTCCTCTCACTGGGATCCTCTTCTCATACTCTCAGATTGTCTCCTCCTTAATGAGGATGTCGTCCAGTGAGGGCAAGTATAAAGCATTTTCCACCTGTGGGTCTCACCTCTCTGTGGTCTGTCTGTTCTATGGGACAAGCCTGGGGGTCTACCTCACTTCTGCTGTGACCCATTCTTCCCAGAGAAGTTCTATTGCCTCAGTGATGTACACTGTGGTGACCCCCATGTTGAACCCCTTCATCTACAGCTTGAGGAACAAGGATGTGAAGGGGGCCCTGCAAAGATTCCTCAGCAGAGCAACCTCATGGCCATGATGGGCCACTAGCTTTGAAGCCACGTGGACATTGTAGGTCCCAAAAGCAAATGTGAGATTAAATCTGTCTCTTTTTCTCCTCTAATGAACAAGTTTGATTTATTCCATTCCCAAAGCACCTATGACTTCCCTTCTATTTGTTTTTATATTAGTCTCTCCTCAACAACTCCTCCATAAAACATTTTGGACTTTGCTTCTCCATATGCTGTCAATAAATTTCCATGTTTGATCAGCTTTCTTGCAGCCATTCTTAAGATTTCTAACTTTAGGCTTGAAGGACTTGTCATATCAAACGTTGCTGTGTTTGCTGCAAGAATAATGCTCTAAAATGTTGATGTTCTTCACCTCAATTTTTTTTTTAGTGGTGAAAAAACTTATATTTAGCCAGCTGGACTTAGTTTATTTTTTTAATTTTTTTAATGTTTATTTATTTTTGAGAGACAGGGCACAAGCGGAGGAGGGGCAGAGAGAGAGGAAGACAGAATCTGACGCAGGCTCCAGGCACTGAGCTGACAGTACAGAGCCCAATGCGGGGTTCTAACCCATGAACCATGAGCTCATGACCTGAGCTGAAGTCAGACGCTCAACCGAGCCACCCAGGTGTCCCAGCTGGACTTAGTTTAGAAAATCCCAATTTGTTGGCAACTGCAAAGTGTCATAGTCAGGAGCCAGTTGAACATATGCTTTCTTTTCTCCATTCGGCCTGATCAGAGTGTTGGCCCTGGCCACATCAATGTCATAGAGATTCTTCACAGCCTGTTTGTTCTGGTGCTTGTTGGCCTTGATATCCACAATGAACACAAGTGTGTTGTTGTCTTCTATTTTCTTCATGGCTGACTCAGTAGTCAGGGAAAGTTGATGATGGCATAGTGTCAGCTTGTGTCTCCTGGGGGCTCTCTTCCAGGGATATTTGGGCTGCCTTAGGAGATGCAGTGTCTTGGGTGGTCAGAAGTAAGTGACATGTGGATCTTTTTTTTTTTTTTTATGACTGTGGACGCCTTTTATCACTGTTTTCTTGGCTTTCAAAACCTTTGCTTTGGCTTCGGCTCTGGGAACAGCAGGGGCTTCCTTCTTTGCCTTTGGCATCATCTTCGTGAAAGGCTCTTCACCTTTTGTTTGTGTGCTTGTTTTCCCCACAAGAAATGGAATAAAATCCTATGTGGTCATTCAAAAGTGCTTACCTTCTCAGAACTGTGCCTTTTCCTTCGCATGTATGATTTTCTGTCATCTTGAAAACGTGTGTGGAGACATTTCCTCTCATTCACCCCACTTTTCAAAAGAGGAGAATAAGATGGAATTGGGTAGAACCTGGCTAACTGATGTGGAGTTTCCATTCTTCTTTGTATAAGAATAGTGATGTGATTTTCAACTTCAAAATCAGAATCTAGATTTCTACGATCATGTTCATAGTAATATCCTGCCTTGGAAAACTCTGAGATGTTGCTTCATTCTTTGTGATCTTTCCATCTTTCCTCCTTTTCTTCCTTTCCTTCTTTCATTTGATTTTTATTTCCCATATATGCAATTTTAAGATATACCCTCTAAATAAATAAATAAATAAATAAATAAATAAATAAGATATACCCTCTAAGATCCTAAAACATACAATAGTGAAGACAATAGAATAAAAGTTATTTTCTAGTGTGGTTTCTGGGACTCTCTGGAGGTGCCATCAGGAATGGTAATTACACACATGTGGAATGTGTTCAGAACATAACTCACTTTGGGGGAATAACGTGGATAGAAACACTCACTTTCACTGAGTGTTCAGTGAAAGATGGACTAGTAGACGCTGTCAACATTTCTCCCACATTTCTCTCCCATTTCTTCCCTGGGACCCCTCACCATGTCCACTGCATGACTGCCAAATGACAGCCCTAGCCAGAACCAGCTTTCCCCACTAGGTGGTGGTGGAAGTGACAGAGAATTATGCCCACACAAAGACAGCCCTTCATGGAGACCTATAGGGTATGGCATGTCTTTCACACACTAGACTGGATAATTCTGAGGTTTGTATTTTGTACCACTTTCCGGAATTGCCCCACAGGATGAAATTCTGCTCCTTCCCTGTGGTAGCAGACTGAACATAAACTTAATTTTAATGTATTTTCTTCTTTAAAAAAAATTTTTTTTATTACGTTTCTTTATTTTTGAGAGGCAGAGAAAGACAGAGCATGAGCGGGGGAGGGGCAGAGAGAGAGGGAGACCCAGAATCTGAAGCAGACCCCAGGCTCTGAGCTGTCAGCCCAGAGCCCAGCACGGGGCTCGAACCCACAAACCATGAGATCATGACCTGAGCCGAAGTCGGACACTCAACCAACTGAGCCACCCAGGCGCCCGTAATGTATTTTCTTCCATGTATCACTTCTCCTCTCACCCATGTTCCATGTTCCTTGTTCTTTCCAATAAAGTGCTTGCACATAAACCCTTGGCTAAGCATCTGCTTCTCTGAGAATCCAAGCTAAGACAGGTGGTAAAGCTATAATGTACAACACCATATCATGAAAGGAGTTCAAACTTCTGGAGACAAAAAAAGGAAACTAATCATTGGGAGCATAGGACTGCAAAATTACTCTAAAATTATAATCTGTTAGAGAGGAAAGGCTTATTTGATGTAGCTCCAATTCACTTTGATTCCATTAAGTTGACACCAATGTGAATTTATTGGCTACTGTGTCCAAATTGAGGAGGGGTCCAAATGGTTGCAATACACAGTGGTGAGCATAATGTGGTGTGTCATAGATCGTTTTGAAAACAAAGGTAAAAGTTTTGAAACCATCCTGAATAATTCCAAGAAAACTCTTCCAACTTTTTTAAAATAATTTTTGAGGCATGGTTTATATATACAAAATTTACCCAATGATAATGTAAATTCAATGATTTTCATAAATTTGTAGAATTATGTGATTATTACTGCAATCCACTTTTAGAATATTTCCTTTACCTCATAACATTCCCTTGTGCCCATTTGCAGTTACTGTTGACTCCCACCTCAATCCTAGGAAATCACTTATCACTGTCTCTATTAATTTGCTTTACTAGCTATCTTATATAGATGTAATCATACAATGTGTAGTCTTTTGTATTGGTCTTCTACTCAGCGTATGTTTTTTCAGAGTCATCCATGTGGAACTATGTATCAACGTTTTGTTTCTTTTAATTGGAGAACAGTATTCAAATGTGTGGATGTATTAATTTTTTAATCTACTTGTCCGTTGGCACACATTTGGACATTTCCAGTTTCGTGTCATTATAAATAATGCTGCTGTGTGTACTTGAGCACATGTGTTTGTGTCAACGTGTGTTTTTATTTCTCTTGGGTAGATACCTAGGGTTGGAATTGCTGGTTCATATGGTAAGTTTATCTTTAAGTTTTTAAGCAACTGCCAAACTGTTTTCCCAAGTGACTGCCCAATGTACGTTCCCACCAGGAATACATGAAGGTCCAGTTTTTCTACAATTTGGCAACACTTGGTATTCAGGGAAAACTTCTATAGGAAAATATATGCTTATGTGGTGAATAACAAATAATGAGTAGAAATTTAACTGGATAATAGGCTTGGGTGACATTTAACAGACATGCAAGAATGAAGTATTTTAGGAATATATATAGAACTTAATGGCTGAGTTATTGGGAATAAGACTGGGGGTGCCTGGCTGGCTTACTCAGTTAAGCATCTGACTCTTGATTTCAGCTCAGATCATGACCTCAGTGTCATCATCTCAGGTGTTGGAATCAAACCCCTGGTAGGTCTAGACCCTACTTAAGATTCTCTCTCTTTCCACCAAAAACAATAAAATACCTAGGAATAAATCTAACCAAAGAGGTGAAAAATCTCTACACTGAAAACTGTAGAAAGCTTATGAAAGAAATTGAAGAAGACACACACACACACACACACACACACACACAAAAAGGAAAAATATTCCATGCTCCTGGATAGGAAAATAAATATTGTTAAAATGTTGATACTACTCAAAGAAATCTACATATTCAATGCAATACGCATCAAAATAACACCAGCATTCTTCACAGAGCCAGAACAAACAATCCTAAAATTTGTAGGGAACCACAAAATACCCCAAATAGCCAAAGCAATCCTGAAAAAGAAAACCAAAGCTGGAGGCATCACAATCCCGGACTTCAGGATGTATTACAAAGCTGTAATCATCAAGACAGTATGGTACTGGCACAAGAAGAGACCCTCAGATCAATGGAACAGAATCGAGAAATGGACCCTCAAATGTATGGGCAACTAATCTTTGACAAAGCAGGAAAGAATATCCAATGGAATAAAGACAGTCTCTTCAGCAAGTGGCACTGGGAAAACTGAACAGCAACATGCATAAAAATGAACTTGGACCACTTTCTTGCACCATACACAAAAATAAACTCAAAATGGATGAAAGACCTAAACATAAGACAGGAAGCCATCAAAATCCTAGAGGAGAAAGCAGGTAAAAACCTCTTTGACCTTGGCTGCAGCAACTTCTTAATATGTTTCCAGAGGCAAAGGAAACAAAAGCAAAAATGAACTATTGGGACCTCATCAAGATAAAAAGCTTCTGCACAGTGAAGGAAACAATCAGCAAAACTAAAAGGCAACTGATGGAACGGGAGAAGATATTTGCAAACGACATATCAGATAAAGGGTTAGTATCCAAAATCTATAAAGAACTTATCAAACTCAACACCCAAAAAACAACTAATCCAGTGAATAAATGGGCAAAAGACATGAACAGACACTTTTTGAAAGAAGACATCCAGATGGCTAACAGACACATGAAAATATGTTCAACGTCACTCATCATCAGGGAAATACAAATCAAAACCACAAATGAGATACCACCTCATACCTGTCAGAATGGCTAACATTAACAACTCAGGCAACAACAGAGGTTGGCGAGGATGCGGAGAAAGAGGGTATTTTTTGCACTACTGGTGGGAAGGCAAACTGGTGCAGCCACTCTGGAAAACAGTCTGGAGGTTCCTCAAAAAATTAAAAATAGAACTACCCTATGACCCAGCAATTGCACTATTTATCCAACGGATACAGTAGTGCTGTTTTGAAGGGGCACATGCAACCCAATGTTTATACCAGCACTATCAACAATAACCAAAGTATGGAAAGAGCCCAAATGTCCATCGATGGATGAATGGATAAGACGTGGTATATATATACAATGGAGTATTACTCGGCAATCAAAAAGAATGAAATCTTGCCATTTGCAACTCCATGGATGGAACTAGAGGGTATTATGCTAAGTGAAATTAGTCAGAGAAAGACAAATATATGACTTCACTCATATGAGGACTTTAAGATACAAAACAGATGAACATAAGGGAAGGGAAGCAAAAGTAATATAAAAACAGGGAGGGGGACAAAACATAAGAGCTCTTAAATATGGAGAACACACAGAGGGTTGCTGGAGAGGTTGTGGGAGGGGGGATTGGCTAAATGGGTAAGGGGCATTAAGGAATCTACTCCCGAAATTGTTGTACTATATACTAACTTGGATGTAAATTAAAAAAAAATTATCTTACAAACATAAGAAAAAAAAGATTCCCTCTCTTTCACTCTACCACTTATGTTGTCTCTCTCCAAAAATAAATAAGTAAATAATTTTTAAAAAAGAAAAAAGAAAGTAATAAGCCTGTAAATGTAGATGGAAGACAGACCATTGAGAGTCAAACTTGACATACTAAAGATTTTGTAATCATTTGAGAACCAAAACATGCTGTATTCAAAGGTATCATATGAGGACCTTAGGATTACTCTGAGTGGGAGAATTGGAGCCACAGGGATCAGTTAGGAGACAGTTGAAACAGTCAAGGAGAGAGATAATGGGTACCTGACCTAGCCAGTGGCAATAAGATAGGCAAATTTTGGAAGAGAGGTATATTAATTTCCTATTGAATCTGTTTTGCGTTGCCATAAGTCTAGTAGTTTCAAATGATACAATTTATTATTTTACATTCTGGAGGTCAAAAGTCAAATGTATCAGCAGGATTGCTTTCCTTTTGGAGGTGCCTGAGAAAGTCCTTTTCCTTGCCTTTCTAAATTCTAGAGCCCCCCTGCATTCGTTGGCTCATGGATCCTACTTCCAGTTTCAAAGTACAAAGTACAACATCTTGAAATCTCCCTCTAGCCCTCCTGCTTGCTCTTCCTAGGACCTTGAGGATTACATCGTGCAGACCCAGATAATTCAGAGTCCATTTCCTATCTCAAGATCCTTAACTAAATGACACTCCCAAAGTGCCTTTTGCCATCTAAAGTAGCACATTCACAGCTTCTGCAGAATAGTACATGGACATCTTTGGGAGGCTATTATTCAGCTTACCACAGGAGATGTGTGTGAGTTACAATTTGCCAATGACTGCTTGATAAGGCCTTGAGCTGGAAGGTGGAGGGTCTGTCACAGCACTCCTTGCTGATTTTCAGTGGATATTATCACCTCATGATCCTGTCTCATGTAAAGATAAGGCTGCACTAGACAGGTGTGGTTGGGCCACAAGTTACGGAAGAGAATTCTCTGATTCATCTGAACATAGCTGAGAGACGGATCAGCTGGGCACTGGCACAACTAAACACTGGGGCTCAAACACCATGAGGATTTCCTTTCAGACTACCGGCTTTATTTTCTCAAACTGGCTGCTTTCAAGTGGAAACAGACATGGAGATCAGCAGTTCTCACCTCTCATACCTCATAGCTGCATTTTTCAGAACTGGAATTACTTTGGTTACTCAGATGCAAAGAAAGAGAGAAAGAAAGAAAGAAAGAAAGAAAGAAAGAAAGAAAGAAAGAAAGAAAGAAAGAAAGAAAGAAAGAAAGGGAAGGAAGGAAGGAAGGAAGGAAGGAAGGAAGGAAGGAAGGAAGGAAGAAAGAAAGAAAGAAAAAAGAAAGAAAGAAAGAAAATCCCAGGAAACAATTCTAATCCGCACAAATATGTTCTCTTTCCACCTTGGGCCAATCAACTGGGGTCAGGAAACAATGTTACTAGGAGCCCCTTTAGAACATTTATTTGTTTACTGATTTTTTACTGTGTCAGTCATATTTTAGGCTCAACTACCACAAGGATAAACAGGTACAGGTGTATGGGGAGAACGGGTTGTCACAATAAAAACCGTGTTCTTAATAAACCTCACTGAGTACGTTACATTGTGAAGAAGGTGAATGCACATCTTGTGGAAACATGCCCCGAACAGATGGAAAGGTTAATACAAAGCCCTTAAGGTGGGAGGTTGCCTGGGGAGGATGTGGCTGAAGGAGTGATGGAACCATAGTGCAAGAGAAGGACAGGTATCCAGGGCTGATTAGCTGAGGCTTTCCCTGCCTTTCAAGGACTTTCACCTTTATTTGTTCTGAGTGATGTTGTTACAGGAGGGTGGGAGAGACGCTGGTCCTTGTCTCACGGAGTCGAAGAATGAATCTTGTGGACAACAGAGCAAAGTGATAGAATTTACTGAGAGAAAGTGTGGCGTCCCAATTGGGTTGCCACTGAGGATTTCTGTCCCTGGCTTTTTATTGGGACCTTATCAGAAAGTTTGTGAGAATCCACGCATGCCGCCTAGCCTGGGCAGTTCCGGAACAAGTTTACCTTATCCTCTTTCTTCCCCCTGAACTTCACTGCCACTGCTCCTTCTTCAGCCTCCCATTTGTAGCTGCATCCTGCCTCCCTGACGGTCTCTTATCTCTCCATGCCTATCGTAACCCTTTCCCTACTCAATGTGAGGAGTCATAGCAGGGTTTGGGGCAGACAAAGGACACTATATGACAGGATTTCACAGATCATTCCAGCTGCCTGGTTGAGAGTGGATTGCAAGGTGTGAGAAAGTCTGCTTGGAGATGACTGCAGTAAACCAAGTGAAATATGTATAGTTAGCTAGGAGCAGGGAGGTGACAGTGTAAGTGTTGAGAAGTGCTCCCTGGAACTATGATTAGAAGGAAGAGCCAAGATGATTTGTTGTCAGTCAGGATACAGGGATGAGATAAAGAGGAGCCAAGATTGGTTTCAGGGTTTGGGGCCTGAACAATGAAAGAACAGAAGTGTATCCATTGAGACAGGGAGGGCTGTGGATGGAGCATATTTGGAAGAAAAGTGGACGTCAGAAGTTCAAGTTTTGAAAGTTGACAATTTCAAAATGGACACGTTGCGAATGGATACATTTTATATGATTCTACTCATATGAGGTACCAAGAGGAGTCAAACTCACAGAGACAGAAAGTAAAATGGTGGTTTCCAGGGGCTGGAAGAAGGGACGAGATAGAGGGTTAGTGTCAATGGGGACAGAGTTTCAATTTGGGAGGATGAAAACATTCTGGAGAGATATGGATGCCAAGTGCACAGAATGTACACTTGAAGATAATCAAAATGGTACATCTTATGTCATTTAAATCTAACCACAATGCAAAACATCAAGCAGCCTAAGACAAAAATGAAAAATCGAGATTTGTTTTACATAACATTTCAATATCACTAAATAATAAAGAGAATGGTTGAGATTTTTTTAGATAAAAATTTTAATATTACTTCTCAACACTTGTCTAGACCAGGGTTTCTCAGTCTCCATAATATTGACATTTTTGGCCTGATTATTTGCCACAGGGGACTGTTCTGTATATCACATGATGTTTAACAGCATCCCTGGCCTTCAGCCACGAGATGCCAGCACTGTGTTGGGATAACCAGAAATTGTTCCAGAAGGGTCAAAATCAGCCCCATGGAGAACACTGGAGCAAAAACATTCCCTGAATGCAGAAGTTGATGGTGTTAGCTTTCAAAGAGATGGGATAAGAGAAAAGCAACATGTTAGGGAGGAGAAAATATCTTGGGAAGATGGTGAAGGGCCTGCAGAGGACCCCATAGGCACTATTATCTTGGAGGTGAAATGTACTGGTCTGGTGATCATGGGTCTGCAGGGATGGTGGTACAGACCAACTACTTGTAAGGGAAGAATGAGAAGATTCTGTTGTGAATGTCAGGAGTTAGACAAGCTGTTGCCTGGCTGAATCCTGCCCATAACCCTTATTTCTCAGGTACATCGTCTCCACCAGATATATGTTCTCATGGACACTCTGCCATCCACCACATTCACCTCTAGTGTTATTAAATAATTGTTTGTATGATTATTTTATGAATGGGTGCCTCTTAAAAACATCCACCTGAACTTTGAATCCCATCCCCTTCTAACTTCTGGGGGGAGCTTATGCTTCATTTATCTTTTTTATCCTGTGTATTCCAATGTCTGGGTGCAATGTTAGAATTTCCAATAGAAATAAAATAGAATTCTGCAGAAAAGAAATAAAACTCAAGACACCTGGGTGGCTCAGTCACTTAAGGCTCTTGATTTCTGCTCAGGTCATGATCTTGTGGTTCATGGGTTCGAGTCCCACGTTGGGCTTTATGCTGACAGTGTACATCCGACTTGGGATTCTGTCTCTCCCCCTCTCTCTCTGTTCCTCCCCCACTCGTGCTCTCTCTCTCTCTCTTTCAAAATAAATAAATACATTTAAAAAATAGTAAATTCTCAAGATCCATCAATTCCAGGTATATGCCCCCTAAAATTTAAGGCAGAAACTCAAATAGATTCTTGCTGAAGTTCATCCCAGCATTAACCACAATAGCCGAAGGATGAAAACAGATGAATAGATAAACAAAATTGGATATATACATACAATGAAATATTATTCAGCCTTAAGGAATGAAATTCTGATACATGCTGCAACATGGTTGAATCTTGAAAACATGCTAAGTGAGATAAGTCAGACACAAAAGGATAAGCACTTTATGAGTCCACTTATATGAGGTACCTAGAACGGGCAAAGTCATAGAGACAGAAAGTAGAATAGGGGTTTTCAATGGTTGGGAGAGGGGGAATGTGGAATTTGTTTAACGGGGACAGTGTACTATTGGAAATGATGATAAAGTTCTGGAAATGGATAGTGGTGATGGTTGTACAACATTGTGAATGTTCTTAATGCCACAGACTTGCACACTTAAAAATTCTTAAAATGGAAAATGTTATTATATACATATTGTGGAGATATATATCTATCTATACCTATATATTTGTATCTATCTCTACAATAAAATATAAATAAAAATAAAGTAAAGTAAAATTGTTGTAAATTTTTTTCAAAGTACATTCTCAGCCTCTTCCCCTGGAGATATTGACTATGTATGTCTGGAATAAGGTGGAAAGTTATACATTAACAAGAGCCCAAGGTGATACTTTTGATAAAGCTTACATTTTGAAACTCCCCTAGGGCAACTATTCTCAAAATAGTGTCCTAGAGACCAGCAAAATTTAGAGGTTGTGAAAAATCCAAATTATCAGGCCCAAAACCAGACATATTGAGACAGAAACTTGGAGACAGAACTCAGAAATCTATTGAAATAAAAGGGGCACCTGGATGGCACAGCCAGTTAAGAGTCTGACTCTCGATCTCAGCTCAGGTCATGATCTTGCAGTTCGTGAGTTCAAGCCCCACAATGGGCTCTGTGCTAATAGTGTAGAGCCTACTTGGGATTCTGTCTCTCCTTCTCTCTGCCCCTTCTCTGCTTGTTCTCTCTCTGTGTGTCTCTCAGAATAAATAAATAAACTTAAAAAATAAAATAACTTAAAACTAAATCTAGTTAAACAAATATTCAAGGTCATCCTGGCACAGGCCAGAAGTTTGAGAACCATTACCCAAGTGACTCCTGGGATCCTTCATTACTCAGCCATCTGCCTGATGTGAATACTACAAGTCAGTTGTCTTCAGGAGGAGATCTAAGAAACACTGGAAAAATTCTTCCCAGTGAAAAGGGACCCAGAAGAGAGGTGTCACAGCTGGCCCCACTATTACTCTCCTAGGGATAAGGAATTGGCAGGTCAGAGACCCTTTCCTGTGTGGTCCCTGCCTATTAGGAGTCAAATTGATCAGGGAATGGAAAATCCATTGATCAATTTGTCTAACAAGCTTCACAGGGGGTTCAGTCCCCAGGGCCACCAAACCTGTAACATATCAACTTATAGTCACCAAGGCCCATGTATCACTCCCAAGATACCCATGCCTTTGCCAGGAAAAATCAGACACACCCTGCATTACATGCCTGGCTCTGTATCCCTTCTCTTTGGGGAAACAAATGTTTCTTCATTGCCTACCCTCCATGAGAGAACAAGATGCAGGGAGTCGGTCCCAGTGGTGAGCCCACATTGCCAAGCATGCATAGCCCAGTAAGTGTTGTGGGAAATAGAGAAAAGAGGTGGTTGGGTAGAAAGGGCATTGACTACTATTAAGCCTGTGGGAGGGACACCTCCATGGTATCCATGCAGGAGGAGCTCTAGGGGCCAGTTTTTTGGGAGGATGAATGGCTACCCCCCCATTGTTAGTGAGCTTTTACTTTGCTTGCATGTTATTTGGGTGGATGGTTGATGGAGATTATAGGGTTGAGGAGGAAGAGTTAAGCCCCCAGTCTGCTCCTGGATACCACAGCACTATCCAGGACCACACCGTGTAATGGCACAGTTACCAGTCGGAAGTGCACAAATGGATGCCCCCAGGTACTGATAGATTATTAGGTCTTTGACTGTGCAATATGGATCTTCTCTTATTCTTTACTCCATCACCTGGCCCCAAAACTCCAGAGACTTCACCTTCATTCAGACCAGATAAATCCTTTCTGAATCCTTCTTTACCACCTTCATTTGCTGGGGAACATACCCTGTTTCTCCGTAAGGACCTGTCCCTCCTCTTCCTTCTTCACCTTCATCTGTGGTCCTCATAGAGATATTCAAGAGTGAAGAGTCTGTGTTCCCTGGTATCTAGGGCTGCAGTATATAAAGACGTGGGCAGGATGGATGTGGGAGGAAGAGCAAAGCACACAGGAAGGTCCAATGTCCAGTCCCCTCTTGACACCCTCCCCTTCGGCTCTGGAAACATTCTGGAAGACACTGATTTCACATATCCCTTCCTCATAGTTTCACTTGATTCCTCTTGGGTGTCAAGTCTCACCCTTATCAGGAAACACGGAATCATTAGTAAGACATGGGAACAATTTATTCACCTCTTCATCTTTGTTCCTCTTCCCTAAAATTGGTGACGTGGTCCCTTCAACTTTAATGAGGTGAGTATTCCCAATCCCATTCCCTTTGACCCTAGTTTGCCTGCCTTAAATCTATCTTTCACTCCAGGCACCAGGGAAAATCGTGATATGGATCATGTTACTCCTTCAGTCACAGTCCTTACATAGCCCCTATCCTTTTATCCATTGTTTTTTTTCAAGGTTCCCAGAGATGTGGCCCCCGCTCATCTCATCAACCTCATTCTTCACCATTTCCATGTCCCATTTTGTGTTGCAACAAATTGCTAAGAGCACACTGTCCCATGCAGCTTTTTGCTTATGGGCCTTTTTCCTTGATGCCTTCTCTTCCAGAAAAGCCCATGCTCAGTCATCAACCTAGACAACTCCTTGCCCACGGATCTGTTCCTCCAGGAATCCTTCCTTGACTGCATCACTTCAGGCTGTATTTGTGGTTCCTTTCTCGACTTCACTCTGAAGACTGCATTTACCTTAGCTTTTAAGTCACTGTATTACGATGACTGGTTTCTGTATCCACCACTACCCCTGAAAGGCAGGCTCCCTCAAGACAAAACCACACCATTAATCTTTGTACCCCCAACAGCTAACACTTAGCCTGTCCCAAAGTAATCCTTCTTGCAGAATGGCTTCCAGGACTTTTTCAGTGACTAACAGCCTAGTTCCATTCTTCTCTACATCCTGCCTGGCTCCACAAAATTGCCCACTAACACTAGATCCTAGAAACAGAATAGAAACAGAAGACCAACATGTATTTGGTGCATGAATAAAGGGGAAAGTATAAATGACAAATGGTTGTATCTTTCACCTCTAATTTCTAAGCTCTCGTCCTAAGATAAAATGTTTCTTCCTTTCTTTCTTTCTTTTTGCTGATCATAAATCTTTATTTTTTTAATATGAAATTTATTGTCAAATTGGTTTACATCAAACACCCAGTGCTCATCCCAACAGGTGCCCTCCTCAATGCCCATCACCCACCCTTCCCTCCCTCCCACCCCCCATCAACCTTCAGTTTATTCTCAGTTTTGAAGAGTCTCTTATGATTTGGCTCCCTCCCTCTCTAACTTTTTTTTCCTTCCCCTCCCCCATGGTCTTCTGTTAAGTTTCTTAGCATCCACATAAGAGTGAAAACATATGGTATCTTTCTCCGTATGACTCATTTCACTTAGCATAACACTCTCCATTTCCATCCATCCTTTTGTTGCTACAAAAGGCCAGATTTCATTCTTTCTCATTGCCAAGTAGTATTCCAGTGTGAATATAAACCCCAATTTCTTTATCCATTCATCAGTTGATGGACATTTAGGCTCTTTCCATCGTTTGGCTGTTGTTGAAAGTGCTGCTATAAACATTGGGATACAAGTGCCCCTATGCATCAGCACTCCTATCTCCCTTGGGTAAATTCCTAGCAGTGCGATTTCTGGGTAATAGGGTAGATCTATTTTTAAATTTTTGAGGAACCTCCACACTGTTTTCCAGAGTGGCTGCACCAGTTTGCATTCCCACCCACAGTACAAGAGGGTTCCCGTTTCTCCACATCCTCACCAGCATCTATAGTCTCCTGATTTGTTCATTTTAGCCACTCTGACTGGCATGAGATAATATCTCAGTGTGGTTTTGATTTGTATTTTCCTGATGAGGACTGACGTTGAGCATCTTTTCATGTGCCTGTTGGCCATCTGGATGTCTTCTTTAGAGAAGTGCCTATTCATGTCTTCTGTCCATTTCTTCACTGGATTATTTGTTTTTTGGGTGTGGAGTTTGGTGAGTTCTTTATAGATTTTGGATACTAACCCTTTGTCTGATATGTCATTTGCGAATATCTTTTCCCATTCCGTTGGTTGCCTTTTAGTTTTGTTGATTGTTTCCTTTGTAGTGCAGAAGCTTTTTATCTTGATGAGGTCCCAAGAGTTCATTTTTGCTTTTAATTCCCTTGCCTTTGGAGATGTGTCAAGTAAGAAATTGCTGCAGCTGAGGCCAGAGTGGTTTCTTCCTGCTTTCCCCTCTTGGGTTATGATGGTTTCCTGTCTCACATTCAGGTCCTTTACCCATTTGGAGTTTATTTTTGTGAATGGTGTAAGAAAGTGTTCTAGTTTCATTCTTCTGTATGTTGCTGTCCAGTTCTCCCAGCACCATTTGTTAAAGAGGCTGTCTTTTTTCTACTGGATAGTCTTTCCTGCTTTGTCAAAGATTAGTTGGCCATACTTTTGTGGGTCCAATTCTGGAGTCTCTGTTCTATTCCACTGGTCTATGTGTCTGTTTTTGTGCCATAAGATAAAATGTTTCTAATCTACAAGAAACTCTTTCTTAAGATGAATGTGATAATTCATCATTTCATGACCGGCTTGAATCATAATCCACTCCCACTAAGAAATGGCTTTACTGAATTCTAATGCAGTTGATGATGTTGACACACAGCACCCAGGGAATATCCAGAATTGTGGGCATTTCCTGTGTACTCTGATCTTCTGCTCATAACAGATCAGAATGCAAGGGAGCAAGCTACATCTATTAAAAGTCAAGGAAAATTTTTACAAACTATCATGCTTTAAAGATGAGTCGTGACCTTCTGTTTCGAATACCTCTCACCTGACCAGAAGCCACCAGAGGTGATTGCAAACTGCCCACCTACCAAGGGTCAGAACAAAGACGTTCATTCATACTTAAACAATTTGCCTACAACGTGACCATCTTTATCATTCCAGAGACACTCTTTGCTTTAGGGTTTTTGTGTTCGTTTTTTAGGTAAAATTGGTATGTAATATTATATTAGCTTAAGGTATATGACATAATGATTCATCACATTGCACATATAATATTTGACATAGTACCACAATAGGTCTAGTTAACATCTGCCACCACACATAGTTACAAAAATTTTTTTCTGGTGATGAGAAATTATATGATCTATTTTCTTCTTTTTTAAATATTTTTTATTTATTTTTGAGAAACAGTGCACTAGTGAGGGAGGAGCAGAGAGAGAGGGAGACAGAGAATCTGAAGCAAGCTCCAGGCTCTGAGCTGTCAGTACAGAGCCAGATACAGGACTGGAACTCATAAACTGCGAGATCATGACCTGAGCTGAAGTCAGACACTTATCCGACTGAGCCACCCAGGTGCCCCTATAAGGTCTATTTTCTTAGCAACTCTCAAATATACCATATAATACTATTAACTGTATTCATACTGCACATTATACCTCATGGTTTATTTGTTTTATAACTGGAAGTTAGTACCTTTTGACCACCTTCACCTATTTCAGCCACCCCTTCCCTGCTACTTTGATTTTCATACCTAAGAGGACTGACAGGGATGACAGTCAATGGTGGCTTTTTCCCTTTGTAGTTAGGGGCATTACAGAATAGTAGTTGTGCAAAAATACTTCTAACGAGACAAAATACAACACTGAAGATCATTTTATGATTTTATGCTGTTCAGCATCCTGGGTTATAGGACCCCTTCCTCTATATCTGGGTACAGGACCTCAGGACCAGAAACAAAGAGAGTAGGAGAGTAGGTGGGCTCCTCTTCTTCCCAGCCTCATTGAATCATCACCTGATTGTGAGTGCCGCATCTGACTCTCATTTTTTTGGGCTCCTGTGTCAACATCCTGGAGCAGTTTCTATGCTTCCTCGGGTATTTCATGAGCACCATAGAGGATATGACTAAAATTCTATTTGTGACCTTTGTAGTATATAATGGTACTGAAATAGTGCAAATGTTAATATGCATTTTTTGCTTGAACGTATACCATCTGGATGAAGAGCATTTTGTCAAGCAACAAATGTCCAGGAAGCATCTGACCCTGTTCCTGCAGGATGTTGATGGCCCCTGGTACACTAAGCATTAAGAATCTGTTCATGTGATTTATCATTTTGTGAAAACATTTTCTTTTTCTTCCTTTTTTTCTTCTTGAGGAGTAAACCTACATTCTACTCATCCTGCAATAGTCTGTCCAGACACGTGAGATACCCTCACATTTTCTCACCTCTGAGACATAGTTATCTGACCCTTTTTTGCGTCCCACACAAGGCAGATAATCCACATTAAGTTACTGCGGTTCACCAGACCTCATGTTGCTCATTTGTGTTAGAATGAGTTTGGATCATGTTATGGCTAATGTCCAAAGTTGTTCTTAACTTTTTAGATTTGGTGATTCTAAATAAAGAGGATAAATGAGGGCCCCAAAGGCCGATGGACAGGGATTGATCAACATTATTAAACGTTGCACATAAAACAGAATATAGGATGTCTAAATTCTGTAATGTTAAGGCCTTTATGCCCAATGCTTCATTTCAAGAAATAAAAAAGTAGACTCTAGAGTTTTTCTAGTGTCTATTTCATGTGCATTCCCTTCTTCAATCATCTAGCTGATGTGTTGGCAACATGGAACCAAGAAATCAAACGAGTGTTTCAGAATTTTTACTCCTGGGATTTTCCCACGACTCAGAGAATCAACCCATTCTATTTGGGCTCTTCCTGTCCATGTACCTGGTCACCGTGTTCGGGAACCTGCTCATCATCCTGGCCGTCAGCTCTGACTCTCACCTCCACACCCCCATGTACTTCTTCCTCTCCAACTTGTCCTTTGCTGACATCTGCTTCATCTCCACCACCATCCCTAAGATGCTGGTGAACATCCAAACACAGAGCAAATCCATCACCTATGCAGGCTGCATCGCCCAGATGTATTTTTTCATGGTTTTTGGATGTATGGACACTTTTCTCCTCACTGTGATGGCCTATGACCGGTTTGTAGCCATCTGTCACCCCTTGCACTACACAGTCATCATGAACCCATGGCTCTGTGGCCTCCTGGTTCTTGTGTCCTGGTTCATCAGCTTGTCATACTCCCTGATCCAGAGTCTCTTAATGTTGCGGCTGTCCTTCTGCACCAACCGGGTAATTCCACACTTTTACTGTGAACTTACTCAGGCCCTCATGCTTGCCTGCTCAGACACATTGGTCAATCACATCCTACAATACATTGTGACTGGCCTTCTTGGCATTGTTCCCTTCTCAGGGATCCTTTTCTCCTATAGCCGTATTGCCTCCTCAATCCTGAGAATCCCATCAGCTAATGGGAAGTATAAGACATTTTCCACCTGTGCATCTCACTTGTCTGTGGTTTCTTTGTTCTATGGGACAGGGCTTGGTGTGTATCTCAGTTCTGATGCATCTTCCTGGAGGGGCATGATTGCCTCATTGATGTACACCGTGGTCACCCCAATGCTGAATCCCTTCATCTACAGCCTACGGAACAGGGACATCAAGAGGGCTTTACAAAAAGTTCTCAGGATAACACTCTATGTTCAGTGATGGGAACACTAGGTTGAGTTTTTGAGCTGACAGTGGTAGCAGCAGGTGGCTGCTAAAGAAATCCTACCTCCTAATCACACTGAGTTATGCTTCTCACCCGTCCTCCATAAGTAAGTGACGTTGCCCAGAGCTGCCTTGTGAGTACTTTTTCTAGGTACTTCAACCTCTTCTGTTGACTCCTCTGTTATCCTCAGTTCTACCCTCTGCGTCCCCTCCTTTCACTTTCCTATTACTGCACCTCACCTTGGATTTCCAGTCCTGTGGCCATTTATGCTACTACCAGTTCAGAACAGTTGCATGAGGATTATGAAAAGTAGTGCATTTTATCAATAACCATTGTTAGTTCTTATTAACTAAGCGCCTTTGGTGTGCTAGGCTGCAGGAGATGTCTGGAAAACAGCACTGAAGGAAAAAAAAAAACACAGAAAAAAATCTTTGCCCTAATAGAGCATAAATCCAGGATCTCAGAGTTTCTGATCACATTATGTGTCCAAACAGAATACTCACTGATGGATTAATTATTTGGCTATTAGCAAGGTTGAACGTTTCTCCAAATGCTTATTGAGTGCACTTCCAAAATAAGCTATAAAAATATATCACTAAATGTAGAAAAACTTCTGGGTCCAGAGTATCAGAATTGACCAGGCTCTGATACATCATTTGGTTTAGTTGCCTTGTTGTGCAGGTGAATTTACCAAGGGCCCAACACAGGAGAACACACAGTGATAAAATGTGTGTGAAAGGAAACACGTCTTTAAGTATGATGTCAATTACTGGATTACAATTCAGGAGAGTAAGGACAGAATCACAGAATCACTACTCTCTAGGTATGTGATTCTGGGCAGCTTCAGCCAAGGTGGAGTATGTTAGGACCAGTGGATCTTCTGATAAATGTTTGTTTTCCTGTCTTCTTCACCATAAAGCAATTGGATAATGTGTTAAGTCTTTGGATGGTGGTGTTTGCCAAGGCACTGCAACAGGAAAGGCAAACATAAACACAAAAATATCCGTCCTGATAAAGATGAGTCGCTGACCACTCCAGGATGGAACGAGTCTGACAGAATCTACTTTCCATCAAGTGGAGTCTTCAAGGCATAGCACCATTTTGAAAAACTATTTATGGATTTCCAAAAGGAGGACCCACCTCCCCCTTAATTTCTTTTAGGCTTTGTGTCTAAAAACAGATTTCATCTAGAAACTGGGAAAAGAATCAGGATATTCGATTGTGGTAGCCAACATCTGATAATTGCAGACTTGCTTTTTATATTTTGGGTTATCTAAGTCAACTGATATTCTTGATGTCTGCTCATCTATGATCTGTTACCACCACCACAGGTCTCTGTGGCTCATGGATCCCAGTCACCATTCTGGATTTGTTGCTCAATCACCCATGGTTAAGACTACTGTCATTTAAGTTTAAAACTCAAGATATTTGTGAATGTAGTTTAGAACTTCTGTCCAGGTATGGAGGTTAGCTAACTGAAACATATTAAAACACTCAAGAATTACAAGTTTGGAACAAGAGTAGAATTTTGGATATCAATTGATTAAGACTGCCTTAACATTCCCTGCAGCTTGACTAAAGTTAAAACATGTTTCTTCCTGACTGCAAGGGCCTGACCACCCCTTTGTCATCAATTTTACAACCCACGATGTCTTCCTTAAAGACCTGGGAGCCATCCCTTTGAAATATAATCGTCAATAATGTTAGCACCTTTATCTCCCAACCTCTTTGCATAGGAGGGTAGGCACTTAAGTTCAATAAGCAGCAATTAGCAAACACAGATAGACTAGCCACATCGACCAACCTCCCCCCAATATCTTCCACCCCTTTTCCATAAGCTCACCCCAGCTTCTAAAATCCTCCTGTCTTTTGTTCTGTGGAGTTGAGTTCAATCTCTATCCCTTACTGTAATAGTCTTGAATAAGGTCTTCTTTACCTGTTTGACTATGTCCAATGCAATTTTACTTGGACACACAACGAACGACTTTCTCTAGAAAGTCTCTAGAAATTCCTAACAAATTTCTATCAAAGTACTCTTTTGATGAAATTTCCCAGTGTCCTGCCTGTTTAAGCAAATAATATTGCATCTCACAAAGGACTTCAGACTGGAAGAGGAGCAAAACCCACTTTCTTGATGCATCAGTTTCATTTGGAACAAAATATCTGAGGTAGCTTGGTACAAAGACTGTCCATGACACTCAAAACATGTGAACTCACTCAGAAGGTAATGGTAGTAAAAGATGAATAGAGACTAACCTGATGGAGAGAACATCAGGAGAATTTAGATGGGTGTAAGAGAAGGCATCTTTTTTTTTTAAGTTTATATTACTTACTTTGAGAGAGAGAGAGAGAGAGAGAGAGAGAGAGAGAGAGAGAGAGAGAGAGTGAGAGCAAGCATGGGAGGTGCAGAGAGGGAGAGAGAGAATCCCAAGCAGGCTCCTCACCGTCAGCATGGAGCCCGATGTGGGGCTCCAACCCAAGAACTGTGAGAAAATGACTTAAGCCAATCAAGAGTTCTTCACTTAACTGACTGAGCCATCCAGGTACCCAGAGAGAGAAAACATCTTTAAGTTTCGATATTTAAGTGGAAACTTGAGTAAGAAAGGGGAAGAAAATTTTAGGCAGAGAGAATTAAGTGCAATGGTCTAGAGACTGAAAGAATATAGTCTGTTTAAAGAAAAATAAGAGGGGTGCTTGGGTGGCTTAGTCAGTTGAGGGCCCAGCTTTGACTCGTGTCATAATCTCACGGTTTGTGTCTCTGTGCCCCGTGCTGGACTCTGTGCTGATGGTTCAAAGCCTGCTTCGGATTCTGTGTCTCCCTCTCTCTCTCTGCTCCTCCCCTGCTCCTGCTCTGTCTTGTATGTTTCAAAAATAAACATTAAAACAATTTTTTAATTAAAAAAATAAATATAAGATATCCAATATGTCTGGTAATGCAAGATGGTGCAGCCACTCTGGAAAACAGTCTGGAGGTTCCTCAAAAAATTAAAAATAGAACTACCCTATGACCCAGAAATTGCACTACTAGGTATTTATCCAAGGGATACAAGTGTGCTGTTTTGAAGGGACACATGCACCCCGATGTTTATAGCAGCACTATCAACAATAGCCAAAGTATGGAAAGAGCCCAAATGCCCATTGATGGATGAATGGATAGAGAAGAAGTGGTATATATATACAATGGAGTATTACTTGGCAATCACAAAGAATGAAATCTTGCCATTTGCAACTACGTGGGTGGAACTGGAGGGTATTATGCTAAGTGAAATTAGTCCCTCAGAGAAAGACATATATCATATGACTTCACTCATATGAGGACTTTAAGACACAAAACAGGTGAACATAAGGGAAGGGAAACAAAAATAGTATAAAAAAGGAGAGGGGGATAAAACATAAGAGACTCATAAATATGGAGAACAAACAGAGGGTTACTGGAAGGGGTGTGGGAGGGGGGATGAGCTAAATGGGTAAGGGGCACTAAGGAATCTACTCCTGAAATCACTGTTGCACTATATGCTAACTAATCTGCATGTAAATTAAAAAAAATAAAATTAAAAAAAAAGATATCCAATATGTCTAGGCAAATGGTTCTCACACTTAGTGTGCAATAGAATCACCTGCTGGGCCTGTTAAAATACAGATGGCTGGGTTCCAGCTGTAGAGGTTCTGATTTAGCAGGTCTGGAGAGGGTATGAAAGTTGGTATTTGTAGTTTCCCAGGTGAAGCTGATGGTGCTGGTCCAGGGACCAATGAAGGACCTGGAAAGGGATAGGAGAGACTAACTGAAGGGTGTTATAGACCATGGCAAGGGGTTCGAATTGTATTCGAACAGTAACAGAAAGTGACTAGAAGGTTTTAAGCAGAGAAGTCACAAGTTTTGACTACACCTAAGAAATCAATCTGGCTGCCATGTCCACAGGGAGAAAGTGACCATTGCGCACCCAATTAGGGCACTCTTGTAAGAGCAATAATACAATGTGACCATGAATTGTTTTGGAAGAATGGGAAAAGCAAATCATATCATTAAAACAGTGCTATACAGATCATTTAATTGCTTTGATATGAAGGCAAATAAAACGAAGACCTAAAATGACAAAATTTGGGGGGGGGGTCTGAGTGACTTGAAAGGGAGGAGTAGGTCTCTCACTTGAAAATCTGAACAGCTATATTGTATGTGCTAGATGCTAGATGCTAGTGAATTTTGGCAGTGGAAACAAGAAGAGACTTACTAGTATGTCTGCCAACATGCAGTGAAAGCAACTTCCACTAATGGACCAGTGTTGGAATGTTTGTTAATTCTTCAGAAAACTCCTCTTCCGAGAAGGGCAGGAATAGCCTCAGTGTTGAACACTGAGGTCATCCCCACGAGCAATGCTTTCAAAATCCATTGAACAGAGGAATCTGTGGGGCCATGGTAAAACTTGTCACAAAATAAAGGGTTGGGTAGGGGGGAATGTTTATGGTTGGACCACTGACTCCAGAAATTTGAGGATTACAATAGCAGCAGCAGCCAAAATTGTCATTTTTAATGCGTATTTTATTTACACCAAGAGTTTAATGTTTTAAAATAAACTTTTTAAAAGTGTAACACACATGGGGATATGTATGTTACCTTATTATCTCAAACTCTACACTCCTTTTCTATCAAATATCTCTGTGTTTGGATTTCCAGAGTTATTAAAAATTTCAATGGTGACCTCCCTGCTGACCCCAGGGAGCATTGAATGAATGAATGCCCCCATTCTTCATCTGTTGCCCTTGAATTTTCCTTTTCATGAGCCCAGCGTTAGGTTTGTAATTCAAAGAATATTTCAACTACTTCAGAACTGCCTTTAAAATTCTTTCAAGGAGCACCTGGGTGGCTCAGTCGGTTAAGCAACCAACTCTTGATCTCGGCTCAGGTCATGATCTCACAGTTTGTGAGTTCATGTGAGCCCAGTGTTGAGCTCTATCTTGGCCTCCCAGCTGAGCATGCAGAGCCCACTTGGGATTTCTCCCTCCCCCTCTCTCTCTACAACTTCCCCCTCTCAAAATAAGTAAATAAACTTGAAAAAAATAAAATAAAATGTTCTCAAATACATTTTATTAGTAACAAGGGGTCCCATATTGAGTTCCTTCTGAAGCCGGCTCTGAGACAATGATTAGCACACAGGATGTTTACCAAGCAATGTTCCTAGAATCAACATCTGTGGAAGGGCATATGTGTAGTAAAGAATTTGGCCTCACCTAAAGAGAGATGGCCTCTGTCCCAGCTCCTGGCAGCTAACCTTTAAATGCTTGAAAATTCCCTAGTGATAGAAGTGATTGGTTATTCATGAAAGACCTCAGGTTATTCATGAAGGACCACACCTGATAGTTTATACTAATGAAATGACTTAGGATGGGAACTGGCCTTGCCAAAAAGACCAGCCATGTGATTAAAGGGTTGGAGTATTGGGCAAAGGCATATCAGGCCAATATAAGGAGGGAGGTTGGAAATTGGGTTCAACCTGATAGGCCATAATTCAACTACTCATGTCTATATAATGAAGCCTCAATAAAAATTCTGGACAATGGAGCTCAGGTGAGCTACCTGGTTGGAAATGGTCTTTGAGTATTGTCACACATATTGTCACCAGGAGGAGGTAATGGGTCTGGATCCAAGGGAAGAGAACAACAAGAAGCTTCGCATATGGGAACCTCCATATGCCCTTCTTTGGCTAACTCTAACTTGTGTCTCTTTCCTATAAGCAAACTGCAATCATAAGCACACTGCTTCTTGAGCTCTGTGAGTCATTCTGGTGCATCTGAGGCAGTCCTCTCGGTTTGAATCATTCTAGCAAAGTATCGAATGTGAAAAAGTTCCCAAATTTGGATCCAACTGGTCTGATGTGAGAGTGGACCTAGGGGCTCCTGGACTTGCATCTGGTGTCAGAGGTGAGGACAATCTTGTGGTTCGGCAAATTCTTTGCAGCAAGGAAGGAAACTGGAAAAAGTCAAGCCAAGATGAAGCCCATCAAAGATCTCCAACAACCAGCAGGGAGTTCTGGAGCTAAGATGATCTCTTAGAGTTGCCTGGAATTAGGGCAAAGGGACCAAATGTTTGCACCCCCACACCTAATCAATCAGTCATCGGATGTGGGCGCCCCAAGAAGGAGGCATGAGCTTGCTGAAGTAGATCCCTATAGAGGTTGATTGCTGAGGGCTGAATAACACCCAACATTTGAAGCAACATGTCCCTTATTCCTGACACAAGATCTTTTTTTAAATTGTGGTAAAAGAACATAAAATTTACCATCTTAAGCAGTTTTCAGTACAGTGGCATGAAGTACATTCACACTGTTGTGCAGTCATCACCACCATCCAACTCTAGAACTTTGCTACCTTCCCAAACTGAAATTCTGAACCTACTAAACACTACCTCCCCGTCTCTCACTCCTCCAGACCCCAGCTCCCACCATTCTACTTTCTGTCTCTATGGATTCAACTACTTTATGAACCTCATATAAATGGAAGTATACAATATTTGCCCCTTTGCGTCGGGTTATGTAATATGAGTGGGGAGAAGTTAGATGGAATGGGAAGGAGAATTATCAGGAAAATTGGGAATCACCTCTGTTCTGGTAGTTCCTCTCCCATCTATTCCTTGGGAACCATACATCCCAATGTTCCCAGAGAAGTTCCAGGAAACTTGATAACTGTTGACTCAAACTCAATATTAATAGCGTCCCATTTCAATTTCCTTTTTTTTTAACGTTTTATTTATTTTTGAGACAGGGAGAGACAGAGCATGAACAGGGGAGGGTCAGAGAGAGGGAGACACAGAATCTGAAACATGCTCCAGGCTCTGAGCTGTCAGCACAGAGCCCGACGCGGGGCTCAAACTCACGGACCGCGAGATCATGACCTGAGCCAAAGTCGGCCGCTTAACCGACTGAGCCACCCAGTCGCCCCGCATTTCAATTTCAAAAAGAAATTAGTCATCCTACTCGCTCAAAAATCTGACCAAGAGCATTAAGGTGCCAAAATGTATCAGACGCCTTGGTCCTTAAGGTAGGGTTTAGAACCTCCCATCAAATTTGTGGGTGGATGGGGCGGGGTAGAGGAATCTCAGGAAAAGTATAGAAACAATAAATAACAAGAGACAGTTATGATTATTTTGCATTGATAGAAACAAGACTGCTCATGACCAAGAGTCCTGCGTAATGCAAAAGGAAAGTGAGAGGGATATATGGATATATACATAATCCTGCAGAGGTTATAATTTAAGTGGGGAGCCCAAAATAATCTCCCAATTCCATTAGAGCTATGCTAAGAGGAAAAATTGTGTGAGCAAAAACCAGAGATCCATATAGGTGCCTATACCATGTGACTGCACATCCAGAATGTCTTGTGCATGTTTGATTTGCTGCATTTTGCAGTGCAATGAACTGAAAAGGATAAGACACATGCTAAGATTAGTCTGTCCTGCTGATAATCCTCCACAGTGCTCTCTTGATATCCTTGTTTCTCAGGCTGTAGATGAAGGGGTTCAGCATTGGGGTGACCACAGTGTACATCACCGACGCCACTGCACCCTTCCTAGGGGAGGGGGAGACAGATGAACTGAGGTATACCCCAAGACCTGTTCCGTAAAACAAGCAAACAACTGATAGGTGAGAGCCACAGGTAGAAAAGGCTTTGCACTTCCCGCCTGTTGATGGGACTCTCAGAATGGAGGAAACAATTCGAGTATAAGAGCAAAGGATCCCTGAGAGTGGAACGCCACCAAAAATGGCCCCCATGAAATACAAGAGTATGGTATTGATGGAGGTATCAGAACAGGCAAGGTGGAGAAGTTGAGGTGCATCACAAAAGAAATGATGAATTTCCACACTTGTGCAGAAGGTAAGTTGTGACACCATCAAACAGTGAATCTGAGAGTCCAAAAGGCTGCTGAAAAATGACACGAGGACCAAAAAGCCACAGAGGCATGGGTTCATGATGACTGGGTAGTGCAGGGGGTGACAAATCGCCACAAAACGGTCATATGCCATCACAGCCAGGAGTAGATTGTCCAAACATCCAAATAGGAAAAAAAAGGATACCTGAGTTAGGCAGTCTGCATAGGTGATAGATCTATTGTGTGTTTGAATGTTCAACAGCATCTTGGGGATCGTAGTGGTGCTGAAACCAATGTCAGCCAAGGACAGGTTGGAAAGGAAGAAGTACATGGGTGTGTAGAGGTGGGGGTCAGAGCTGACAGCCAGGATGATGAGCAGGTTCCCCAGCACAGTGACCAGGTACATGGACAGGAACAGCCCAAAGAGAAGGGGCTGTAGTTCCAGGTCATCTGAGAGTCCCATGAGGAAGAATTCTGAGACACCAGTTAGATTCTGTGGTTCCATGAAGATGGGACACCTCTTGAAAAAGAAGAGAGTGTTGAATAAACAAAACAAGTGTAGAGACATCCAGCTAAGTGTGAATATTTTGATTCAAGCAATTCATAAGTAAAGCATTCACACTTGAGGATCCTACCTCCTGTTACCTTCAGCAACATTTCTCCATTGTAAACTCTTCTTAGAACTCTTTCCTTATTGGTGTCTTGGCAATTTACCTGTTTCTACATATACCCATCATGAAGACATTGAGCCAAAGAATGGTAGACAAGCATCTAAATATATAAACATAGAAATATTTAGGGGCACCTGGGTGGCTCAGTTGGTTAAGCATCTGACTCATGATTTCAGCTCAGGTTATGATCTCATGGTGTGTGGGTTCAAGCCCCTCATCAGGCTCTGTACTGACAGCATAGAGCCTGCTTGGGCTTCTCTCTCTCCCTCTTACTCTGCCCCTCGCTTGCTTGTACTTTCTTTCTCTCTCTCAAAATAAATAAATAAACTTTAAAAAGAGAAATATTTAGTTATACTTGCTTTGGAACTCATATTTGTGGCCAGGAAAAGTTGAGTTTTCTTGCTATCCCTGCATGATCCCATTGCCCTCTTCACTTCAGCTGCCCAAAGGCAAACACTGTCACGAATGTGGCAGTATATTTTCCTTTCAGTGTTTTCATAATATTAGTACTGATGTATTCATGAACAGTTTTCTTAAAAACTTACTTAACACTGGGGCGCCTGGGTGGCTCAGTCCATCGAGCATCTGACTTCGGCTCAGGTCATGATCTCGTGGTTTGTGAGTTCGAGGCCCGTGTCAGGCTCTGTGCTGACAGCTCAGAGCCTGGAGCCTGCTTCAGATTTTGTGTCTCCCTCTCTCTCAGCCCCTCCCCGACCTGTGCTCTATCTCTCTCAAAAACAAATAGAGCTCAGGGGCGCCTGGGTGGCGCAGTCGGTTAAGCGTCCGACTTCAGCCAGGTCACGATCTCGCGGTCCGTGAGTTCGAGCCCCGCGTCAGGCTCTGGGCTGATGGCTCGGAGCCTGGAGCCTGTTTCCGATTCTGTGTCTCCCTCTCTCTCTGCCCCTCCCCCGTTCATGCTCTGTCTCTCTCTGTCCCAAAAATAAATAAAAAATGTTGGAAAAAAAAAAAAATTTAAAAACAAATAGAGCTCAAAAACAAATAAAGTTTAAAAGAAACCTTACTTAATACTATAATAATGCTCACATTGCTTTCTTCATTCTCACCACAATAATGTGCTTCAAGTGTCTCTGTGAAGTACACACATCTATTTCAAGCACTTCAAATGATGCATAGTATTACCTGATGGATAACTTTATTTTATTTTTCCATTTCTTATTATAATATTCCTAATAAAATTCTGCACACTTCCATATTATACAAGAATTTCTGTACCATATAAGCAGAAAGGTGAAGAATTATAAAAATCAATACATGTACAATTGTACTATTAATTATCTATCTTTATTTTCCCAATAGAAAAGGTAGACAAAAGCAACTTCATGCTTTTATTGTCAAGGTATAGAACTGGAAAGATGCCTGAAGTCTGTGTTGCCATGCTCTTTCATAGTAGATCCACATGAAAATTCTATTTTTGTCTAGGGAATAATATTTCCAAATCACAGATCTCCAAAATAGGCTGCCAAATGCATTAGTCCTCATAAAAAAAATCCTATGATCTATAATATTCATATAGTAAAGGCCCCCGTAAACCCTAATTCACCCATTTCCCTACTTCACAGATGAAGTCACAAAATCTCAAGAGAAGGAATTGGTCATCCTCTTTCTGTTTTCTCATCTGGGACAAAAGCATGTGTGAAATTGAAGAAATCATTCCACACTGGTGGAGTGCACCGAGTCTTGGGATGGGAATCAGGACTTTGAGTCTCACATCTGTCACATACTAAATCTGGAGTATTTGCAAGCTCTCAACCTCTCCCTGCTGGTATCCCTCTAGGTATCACCTAGAAATGGGGAGAACAGTACCCATGTGGCACCTAACAGAGGTTTGTACTGGAAGGAAGAGAAGCACGCAGAGAGAGCATTGAGGCCATATTGTCTATGCTCTGTTTCTGAGAACCAATGTAGGGTCTATTCAATATTGAACAGAGATCACTGTTGTCCTTGTCACCACTCTGTGCCAAGCAAAGTATAGACTCTGGGAAATCAGAAATGAATGTGATTCAGTCGTTTCCCTCCAAACGCTCAGTACCTACCTGCATAAGAACAACAACAACAACAAAAATGTTCTCTCAGGACCTCAGGAAACCCAAAACTTCCAATCACAGGATATTTAGTTGGATATATGGTGCTTAGCCTTGATAATGACAGTAAAAACAATATTAATAATACCTAAAATTTACCTTGCCCTTACTATATGCATTCATCACATATTTAGTCACATGTACAGTGCTCATGTTAATTCTTACTCAGTGCAGTTGTATAAACCAGATCAAAGATATTAAGAGCTTGCCCAGTCCCATACAGATAAAAAAGTAGAGCAGATAAGGTTCAAAATTCAATGGTGGGTCCCTGTTTCCATGAACTTCAGAGCATTTAAGGAGAAGTCCAGAGGTCGTTTCCAAAATCGCTAAGATATACCTTTGAACTGTTTCTTTCTGTTTTGTTGTTGTTGTTGTTGTTTTTTGTTTGTTTGTTTGTTTGTTTGTTTGTTTGTTTGTTTGGAGAGAGAGAGAAGCATGCAGGGGAAAGGGACAGAAAAAGGGAGAGAGAGAATCCAAAGAAGGTTGCATGCCCAGTGTTGAGCCCAATGTGGGGCTCAATCCCACTATTCTGGGATCATGACCTGAGAGAAAATCAAGAGTCAGACGCTCAACCGACTTAGCCACTCAGGCACCCCTGAACTCTTTATTTCTTAAGAATGGGATCTAACATACTGACTCTATCCCCTTAGAGATCAAGAGGGCCGAAATTACAAAAATGGAAGAGAAAGTGGAGTGTGAAGCAAAATCCAGGAGAAGGGGCAAGAGAGAGCTTCTCTGAACAGTCATGAGTTCTTTTTTTTTTTTTTTAATGTTTATGTATTTTTCAGAGCAGAAGACAGAGTGCGAGTGGGGAAAAAATATAGAGACGGAGACACAGAATTCGAAGCAGGCTCCAGGCTCTGAGCTGTTAGCCCAGAGCCCAATGCGGGGCTCAAACTCATGAGTCCTGAGATCATGACCTGAGCCAGAGTCTGACGCTTCGCTGACCGAGACATCCAGGTGCCCCATGAGCGGACTGTTTATATGATCTCTACCTTCATCTCAACTATCTTTTCTATAGTTGACGCAGCTGGTGGCACCACTGCTCTCTGGTGTCTTCTACCATGAACCCCCAAAGGAAAGAGCACAGAGAGCAGGAGTCTCTTCCTGGAGTAACGGGAAAAAGACAGGCAGGTTGGATAAGCAGGAGTGAATACAGTCTAGGTGCCCTGTGAACAGAGTCTCACTGTCTGCATCTAAACATGACTTCATCCCTATCTATTCCAGGACCTGGTAAAACTTAAAAACTTTATGCATAGCAAAGAAACAATCTTTCCAAAGAAGACATACAGACACGTGAGAAGATGCTCAACCTCACTCATCATCAGGGAAATACAAATCAAAACCACCATGAGATACCATTCAACACCTGTCAGAATGGCTAAAATTAGCAACACAGAAAACACCAGGTGTTGGGAAGGATGTGGAGAAAAGGGAACACTCTTCACTGCTGGTGTAGCCACTCTGGAGAATAGTATGGAGATTCCTCAAAAAAATTAAATATAGAACTACCCTATGATCCAGCAACTACATTACTAGATATTTACCCAAAGAATATAAAAATACTAATTCAGAGGGATACATGCACTCTGATAGCTATGGCATTATTATCTACAATAATAGTTATAGAAACAGCCCAAGTGTCCATCAATTGATGAACGGATAAAAAAGTCGTGAGATAGATATTACATACATATATATATATATATACATATATATATATATATATATATATATATATATATATGTGTGTGTGTGTGTGTGTGTGTGTGTGTATTTCTCAGCCATAAAAAAGAATGAAATCTTGCCATTTGCAACAACATGGATGGAGCTAGAGCATTATGCTAAGTGACATAAGTCAGTGAGAGAAAGACAAATATAATATGCTTTCACTCCTATGTGGAATTTAAGAAACAAAACAAACAAGGATAGGGGCAAAAAAGAGACAGAGGCAAGCCAAGAAACAGACTCTTAACTATAGAGAAAAAACTAGAAGGGAAGTGGTTGGGGGGATGAGTGAAATGGGTCATGGGCATTAAGGAGAGCACTTGTCACGATGAGCATTAGGTGACATATGAAATTGTGGAATCATTATACAGTACACCTAAAACGAATATTATGTTAACTATGATCACTAACTGGAATTTAAATTAAGCCTTAAAAATAAAAGTCGGTTGGACACAAAAAATAAATAAAATCAGGAAGTGAAAGAGAATGCTGTGCTCCTCTCCTTATCTCTGAAATGATGACAATGCATGTTGTTGTCTGTTGGGGATGGTAATGCAGATAAAAGGTAGCAAGCTACATAGAAAACTTAACTCGGTGCCTGAAACTCGGAGTCCCAAGGTAAAAGTTTGTAACATTCTGGTTACTGTCATCATTGCCATCATCACCGTCATCATCACCTTCGTGATCATTTGCAGGACTTGTGGGCAGTTAAGAAGGACCAATTTCCTGCTCTGATGGGGAAGATGCCCACGGGACACAGAAATAACATGGGGGCAAAAATAGAAATCTAAATAAGAGTTCTTGGATCCGCACCAAAACCAATCACATTAGGTCTTTATAGGGCTGTGAGTTGAATCTTTCCATTTTGGTCCCCTCATGTCTGGCTATTCCAACCGCTCTAGTTGTCTTGATGAGGAGGAAACAATGCTCTTCCAGTCCCTTCTGCCTTCAGTCTCTCCCACTGCACTTACTACTCCTGGACTGTGCTGTGTCTCTGCTGGAGCAGGTCTGAGGAACGCAGATCCCACTGCCACTCCCCTACCTGGAACTGGGTGAGGACAGAGGCTTTGTTTCCAGGACTGGCAGGAACACAGATGCAGCTATGGGTCTCCTGGAGCAGACAACTCTGGGAGGAGGAGAGACATGTATGGAGCCCACTTAACGGGAACTGGCCACTAAAGGGCTGGAAAGCACGGGCTGATTGTTTACAGCTGTTTGACCTTGAGGGCTCAAAGCACATGGCACATAATTAGCCAAATTGGTCCATGTTCTCCCAATCTCTAAGGACATTCTATTACTAATGGAAGAGGAAAAGGAAAAAAGTGAATGTACTGAGGTTGCAGGGGGTTGGGGAAGGGGTGTCAAGACCCTTCTTCTTCTCAGGAAGAAGCTGACCTCTACTCCTCACTTCTGACTTCCAAGTTACATACTTAACCATAAAATTCAGACACATTTTTTTTCCAACTAGAGAAAGCACCTTATGCCTTTTGTATCTGTGAAGCCATTGACTTAATCATAATTTAGAGAGAATTAGATCTTCTATTCTGCTACTTCTATTTCTCCTACCAAGAATCTGATAGTATTTCTATTTTCTCTGAAAATTTATGTCTCTAAGGAGAACTTTCTATTTTTCTTTCTATAGATCTGGTTTGGGGTTTGGAATTTTATACACTGGAGATGTCTGGGTTTTGATGTTTTGAATGACTGTCCAGGTTCTAAATTTACCATCTAGCCATATACATTGTTACATTAGACAACTGTTTATCTTTACATATTTATCCGGTGACTTGATAGTTTGCTTAAATACTTCAGGAGCTCTCAGAGATCTCTACATTCAAAATGTGGGCCAGGGATGTAGTCCTCTCAAGGCTTGACTGGAAGATGAGCTCAGAGATTGATTTCTCATTTACTGATACAAAGAAAACCTCAATAATTACCAAATTAATTGGATATGAAAGAAGTGTGCTAATCATGTTTGTGTGTGCATAAATGGCAGAGGAAAATTTTAGAGTGTCCAAAGGACCAAATGACAGGAATATAGAGAAGGGTTGGAGAAGGAAGTATGCATACTGAGATGTTGTATAATGCTTGAACAAGAGGAAAATTTAGTATTAAACTGTAGTCACTTTGTAGCAGGAAGAGCTAATCCAATGCTAGGTTCATTGCCAGTGAAGCTGGTAGGCCATTGGCTTAGTGTGGAGGCAGAGCAAATGAAAGCAATTATCAGAAGGCTTTTCAGAAAGCCCCCAAATTTCTACCTCAGAAACTATCTGTACCACCTGTAAAGGAAAGATTGATACGAACATGGGTTCCTGGGAGTGTAGCAGAAGAGAGAAGAACCCGTCATGATAGAAGTGGTCATGATAGAAGAGAAGGAAGCATGGTGACAAGATGGAATCCTAATAAGGTGGTTACTAGTGAAAGGGAAGATCTGCCCTTTGCTGAGGACATGGTCCTTTGCTATCCTTGAGTAATGACAATGAAGATACAGTTACATTTATCCACAAAGACTTAGGTGATTTACAACCTACAGGCACAATCAAAACCACTGGAAATATCACCACTACTTGAAACCTCAGTTGTATACCCTTGACCAAGACACATCATTACACTCACCTTTTCATCTTCACCCACTTGCATTCTTCCCATCGCATCTCACAATGTAGCTTTATTCCCCACATTACGATTTACCAGAGTTCAATCAAGAAAAAGCCTGCACTAGTTATTGTAATGAAGGTAATTTAATGTAGTTATGATTAAATGCTTATTGAACAGTGAAAGACACAAAAGGAAAAATATGGCAACAGAGCATTAGCCACAGGATGTAGTGATAACAGCATGGGCTAGGAAGTATGGGGAAAAGGTTGGGGATTAGTGCATGTGACATTGATCACCATTATTGGAAGAACTTAAAGAAAGGACAAATGGAAAATTAGAGCAGTGGTTGAAAGTTCCCTAGCCCCTACCACAGCATCACAACTTAATGTAGAGAAGGGTAAGTCTGGAGCAGAGAATAAGAGCATAATATTCAGCTATTCAGCACAGTTAGCCAGCTGTAGAGTATGGAGGAAGAAGACATGTAAAAAAATATTACCAGGCATATGAAGGAAAAAAGCATATTGGTTATGGCTATGGAAAACTCATATCTCCTCTATTGGATATGAGCTATGGAAAGCTCATATCTCCTCCTTTACAAGCTCTGATCACTTGGAGATGTCCAGGATCTGGCCATGTACAGCGAAGGACCCAACACATGTAAATCATCTTTGAATGAAAGGTCTGACAAAATCCCATAGGCCTCCAAATAGCTGCACATTAGCCCCACCTGGGGAGCTGTTAAAAAAGAAAAAGAAAAAACTGTTCACTTTCTTTTCACTCTCCAGTCCAATTGAATCTTAATCTATAATGGTGGGACTCAGGCATGAGGATATTTTTAAAGATTTTTTACAGTTTATTTATTTATTTTTGAGAGAGAGAGAGAGAGAGAGAGAGAGAGAATCCCAAGCAGGCTCCTTTCTGTCAGCATAGAGCCCAGTGCAGGGCTCAATCTCATGAAACCTGAGAACGCTACCTGAGCCAAAATCACGAGTTGGACTCAACGGACTGAGCCACCTAGGGGCCCCAAGATTTTAGTTTTAGGTAACCTCTACACCCAATGTGAGGCTTGAACTTACAACCTCAAGATCAAGAGTTGTTCACTCTTCTGATTGAGTCTACCAGGCACTCCATGGTATGAGGATTTTAAAAGGCTTATCAGATATTCCAAAAGGAAGCCAAGATTATGGACCAGTGACATACATTCTCTCACACAACCTGGATAAACAGATTTGACCAAAGCCAAACTTTTATGGATAATAGACATTATGGTGAAAATGGCTGAGAATTGTGTATCTATTTGAAAATGGAGTTGTGAATTTCTACAGGAAGCTCGGGTCATAGGTGACCAATCAGAAGATTCCATAGGTATAAAGAGATTCAATTGTGCAGTGATATTGGGATACATAGCATCCTGGAATACTCCCATAATTCCATCAAAAGGGTGCCAAGATAAGCAATATTTAGAAATGACAAATCAAGAGGAATGGACCACGACCTACAAAAAATGTGGCCAAAGAGGCATGCTTGCCAATTCCATATGTTTGGTTTGGCAATCATTTCTGATCAATAGGCACACACACACAAAAAAGCCCAAGTATTAAGACTAGGCTGTTCTGTTAAGGAGCCTCTGCAAGGCCCTCTTGATGTCCCTGTTCCTCAGGCTGTAGATGAAGGGATTCAGCATGGGAGCAACCACAGCATACATCACGGAGGCCACTGCATCCTTCCTGGGAGAATGTGAGACAGTCGATCCCAGGTACACCCCAAGACCTGTTCCATAAAATAAGCAAACAACCGACAGGTGAGAGCCACAGGTGGAGAAGGCTTTGTACTTCCCACCTGTTGACGGGACTCTCAGAACGGAGGAAAGAATTCGTGTATAAGAGAAAAGGATCCCTGAGACTGGAATACCACCAAAGATGCCACCAATAAAATACACGAATATTTTATTGGTGGAAGTATCATTACAGGAAAGCTTGAGGAGTTGAGGAGGGTCACAGAAGAAATGGGGAATTTCCACGTTTGTGCAGAAGGTAAGTTGTGACACAATGAGGCATTGCAGCTGAGAGTCCAGAAGGCTGATCAAAAAAGACACCAGAATCAGCAGGCGACAGAGGCGGGGGTTCATGATGACTGGGTAGTACAGAGGATAGCAAATAGCTACAAATCGATCATAGGCCATCACGGTTAAGAGTACACTGTCCAAACAGCCAAAAAGATAAAAAAAAGACAACTGAATCAGGCAGCCCGCATGGGAGATCACTCGGTTATGAGTCTGAATGTCCAAAATCACCTTCGGGACTGTGGTAGATGTGAAACCGATGTCAGCCACGGACAGGATGGAAAGGAAGACGTACATGGGAGTGTGGAGGTGGGAGTCAGAGCTGACAGCCAGGATGATGAGCAGATTCCCTAGCATGGTGACCACATACATGGACAGGAACAGGCTGAAGGTTAGAGGCTGCCGTTCTGGATCATCTGAGAACCCCAGGAGGAGGAACTCCAACACATCTGTTAGATTATCTGGTTCCACAGAGCAGAGACAGCTTTTGGAAAATAAAGGACAGTTTACATAACAGAAACAAGTATACAGGAATCCATCAGTGTGGCTATACTTTGGATGCATGCATTTCACAAATAAAGTATTCACACTTGAGGGAAATTTAGCAACATTTCTCAGTTGTGACAACATATTCTTCCTACAACTCTTTTCTCATTGTCTTTTGCTCCATTCACCTGTTTCTATGTGCACCCACTTTGGAAAGATGGAGCTAAAGAAATTAGAGATGCCAAGGATACTTACAGATTTAAAATTCCATAAACACACTAACATATCAGTACCCTCCTTAAAGGAAACAAAAGGAATAAGAAATGTCATTCTCCCTTAAAAGATTGTTCTAATCTAAGGGCACTAATTAGCAGTCAAAAGTACGTTATTTCATCTAAATGCAGAGAAATTACAAACACCCTAAAGAACTATGTAATAAAGTGTCTGACTCCATATTTTGTGGTGATATTTGACTGCAAACGGTGGTCAAGGCTCTCTTTACCCCATCTGCCCAACACCTGGGCCTACTGATAAAAAAAAAACCCGGGTCCTCCAGTTATAAGTGAGTTTTAAGGATGTGATGTACAGCATGTTAAATATAGTTAATAATACCGTGTTTCATATTTGAAAGCTGTTAAAAGTAGATCTTAAAAGTTCTCATTACAAGAAAAAAAATTTTGCAGGGCACCTGAGTGGCACAGTCGGCTGAGCACCCAACCCTTAATTTCGGCTCAGGTCATGATCCCAGAGTCATGGGATCAAGCTCTGCATCCAGCTCTGGATTGAGTATAGAGCCTGCTTAAGATCCTTTCTCTCCCTCTGCCCCTCCCTTGCCTGCCTGCTCTCTCTTTCTCTCTCTCTCTCTCAAAAAAAATTGGAACTATGTATGTGATGGAAGCTAACTAGACCGTAGTGATCCTTTTGTAATATGTATAAATTTTGAATCATTTTGTTGTATACTTGACCCTAATATGTTATATGTCAATTTATCTCAAAAAACAAACAACAAAAAAAGCAGGCCAGGCAGCCTGGGTTCTCCCTCCTTTGGAGACAGTGAAAAATTCAAACCTCACAAGCACATAGGCAGGAATTCTCTCTCTCTGAACTCACACCATAGCTACAATACAAAATCGAAGCCAATCACTTTCCTTGAACTTTTGTACCATTTTTTTTAAATTTACATCGAAATTAGTTAGCATATAGTGCAACAGTGATTTCAGGAGTAGATTCCTTGGTGCCCCTGACCCATCCTGCCTCCCACAACCCCTCCAGTAACCCTCAGTTTGTTCTCCATATATATGAGTCTCTCATGTTTTGTCCCCCTCCCTGTTTTTAGATTATTTTTGTTTCCCTTCCTTATGTCCATCTGTTTTGTCTCTTAAAGTCCTCATATGAGTAAAGTCATATGATTTTTGTCTTTCTCTCACTGACTAATTTCACTTAGCATAATACCCTCCAGTTCCATCCACGTAGTTGCAAATGCAAGATTTCATTCTTTTTGATTGCCCAGTAATACTCCATTGTATATTTATATATACCATACTCCATTGTATATATATATATATATATATATACCATCTCCATATACTCCATTGTATGTATGTATATATATATATATATATATATATATATATATATATCATCTTGTGCCATTTCAGACCAGTTTAGAAAGCCTGCTATGCTTTCCCTAAAGGGAGATCTTTATGAAGAATAAAACGTTTTATAACCTCTTGTATGTGTGGCATTATCAGCCTCAACATCCAAGCCAAATTTTGAATAGGAGTCAATCCTATTTCTCCAGTGTCCTATTGATGCAGTGACTAGGGCATGAGGCAGTGACCACCACCAGACGAGGTCTTTCTTCTCTTGGTCTGGCTTGCTCACTGGCTCTGCTGCCTCATGGCAAGCATGCACTCTGGACTGTGCTGCACTGTGATGCATTTCTTGAGCCCTTCCAATCCTTTCTTACAGATCCAAATGACCTAATTTAGAAGTGTCAATAATCACTTGGTTGTTAGAGACAAGAGTATGGGATGCAGTCTCTTTCTTTTAACATTTATCTTTGCGAGGGGAGCTAGCACAAGTGGGGGAGGGGTAGAGAGAGGGGGACAGACGATCTGAAGCATGCTCTGTGCTGACAGGCTGACAGCAGTGAACCTGATGTGGGGCTCGAACTCACCAAGCACAAAATCATGACCTGAGCCTAAGTCAGATGGACGCTCAACCGACTGAATCACCCAGGTGCCCCAGGATTGGGTCTTTTCTTAATGTGGCCCTGGGTCTTGTGTCTTGGCCCAGACCTATCCATGTCTTAGAATGAAGCTGTGACTGACATTAGGGTTGAGGAAAGGCTCTTACCCTGACTGCTGTGTGTTTCAAACCAGCATTGGCCTCTATGGGTGCTCAAGGGAAAGAGTACACCCTGTGCAAGATCTAGGTCCATTGGGTGGTTGCACATGGAAGTGTCATTGGAGAGATAGAGAGGGAAAGAGAGACAGAGGGAGGGAAATAAAGGAAGAAGGGGAGAGGAAGGAAGGAGAAGGAGAAGAAAAGCAGTCATCATGTGTCGT
This sequence comes from Panthera leo, assembly GCF_018350215.1. Lineage (NCBI taxonomy): Eukaryota > Metazoa > Chordata > Mammalia > Carnivora > Felidae > Panthera > Panthera leo. The sequence goes on from NC_056680.1 coordinate 7,012,113, forward strand.
ATGAGGTCTGCATTCCTAAAAACAGGCTGGGACCTTTCAATACCTCTGCTGTTCCTGTTGCCCATGCCTTTGTCACAACAAAGATCCAGACCCTCAGGGTTAATGGGAGAAACATCCATAGCATCCCTGTAGCACAGTAAAGAGGTTAGTGTAGACCTGGCTTAGGCATGGGGTATATAAGCCCTATAAAACAATCATCATCATGGAAGAGGCCCCTCATCATGAAGATCCTGGCTTGAGGCTCTCTGGAGAAAGAAATTTACAAATATGAGCAGGATGGAGAGGACCTCCTTTGAAATATATACAGTGTTTAAAAATAAAGAAAAAAAAAGAAGAGAAAGAAAGAAACTTGCATATGGGGAAGGAGACAAAAAATAGAACAGGTATACAACTTGATCCAATTAGAAATCTGAAATGTACTAAAATACTTTATAGAACAAAAAATAAAAAGGTGCTGATTGGCTTTGCATCTCTTCACACGGGTTCTGAATTAACTTTAATATCTGCTGAAATGCACCAGTTGGCAAACTTCATGTTCTCAATCAATACAGGGGTTCAGGTTACAGTCATTTCTTGGGATCCCATTAAATTTAAACAACGTGCCCTCTAGAATCTTGGGGAGGAGGTTCTTGAACATAAGAACAGTGAACAAACATGTATGCTTCACCTTCACCATTAAAACTATTGCCTTGCCCTGAAAGGTCCCACAATGGGCATGAACACTCTGAGCCTATGAGTAGTAAACTAAAGTTGAATTAAGTCTTTGGCACTGTATAGGAAAAACCCACGCACCTTTTCACCTCCTCCAATTCTCCATTATTTTACACAGAAGACTTTCGCCCCACACTAAGCAATTCTCTACAAGAGCTGAATGTCCTACAGTTTAACTCAGTTCTGACACTATCTGCCTGGAGTGTCAGATCCCAGAGGATAAGGGCTCAGTCTCACAAGACTGCTCCCACCCCACTTCAGATGCCAGTTGAGACTAGTATGTCTGTCATGTTCTGGCCAATTTCTGTCTGATTTGGCTACAAACCAGGGGTTCCCATGGCCCCTTCCTCAGGGTTTGGTTAATTTGATTTGTCACTCCGGAAGAGTGCATGGAGGAAACCACTGAATCTCATTCATTTGTCATACAGGACATCCCTGGAAGAAAAGAAAACTTAGACAGGAAAGCCTCTAGTGTGTGGAAGCCATATTGACTACAATGTGTTCCTGTGAACTAACAAAGGGTAATCAATATTATATATATTATATGTATATATAATATACATAATACATATACATACACATACACTATGCTAACCACAGTGTAGGTGCTGAGGAATGAATGAGGCTCAGTTGTTTCCTGCTGACATTCTGCCTGGAGTGACCTAGAAAGAAAAAGGAAAGGCAGGTTGAGATGTTGGTTGGTTTTCGTTTGTTTGTTTGTTTGTTTGTTTTAATATTTTCCTTCACCAACTATGTCAAAAAATATTATAATTTCACCAATAAACAACATTGAGATATTCTACATTCTTTTTTGAACATCTTCAAAATCTGGTATCTTGTATGGGCAGAACATGTCAATTTGGACCACTCACATTTCAAGGGCTCACAAGCCACATGAAACTAAATTGTACAGAAAGACATTGCCCACACCCTGTGCCTTGTGAATAGAGTCTTGATACTCAGATCCAAACCTGACTTCACCCCTTTTGACCCCAGGACTTGGTGAAAATAAATAAGAATGCTGTGCTCTTTTCCTCAATTGTGCACCTGTGTTTTGGGAAGGATTATGTACATGAAAATAAAAAGCTGTATAGCACAAAGTTCAGAGCCTGGCACATGGAGACTCTCAAAGTTTTGTAGAATGGCTACTCTCCTCATCACCATCATGATTACCGTCATCACATTCATGATCCTTTTGGAGTACTTAGGGAACAATTTGGAGACATCCATTTCTTGCTCTCATGTGAGTGTGGCATATGGAAGCTAGAAATGGTGTTGGAGGAGAGCAGAATTCTGAATGAGATTCTGAAATTCCCAACAGGAAAAAGAACATCAACTTCATAGGCCTCTGAGCTGAAACTTTGCGTATGGCTGTCCTCCCATCTGGCCAGCCCCAGCTTGTCTTGCTGAGGAGGAAACAGTTCCCAACAGTCCCTCTTCCATCCACCATCTTCCTGGACACTCACTGGTCTGTGCTATACCTCTGCTGGGTCATGACATAGGAGTTTGGATCCATCCTCCCCTCCTGCCTGGTAAGTGATGATGGCTGAGGTTTTGTGCTCAGGACTGGCAGGAAGACAGCCTCACGCATGAATCTTCTTCTGCAGATGATGACTCTTGGAGAAGAAGACACAGTATGAATCCTAACGGAATTGCCATCCAGAAAGGCTGGAGGCACTGGCTAATTATTCACTCCTGTATGACCTTGAGAGCTCAATGCACAGAGCTCATAATTAGCAAAATTGGTCCATGCTATCCCACTCTCTGAGGACTTCCTAATAACAGAAGAATAAAATGAGAAAAGTGACTGTAGTTAGAAGGGTCTAGGCCCTTCTTCCTCTCTGGAGAAAGCTCATCTGTCTGTACACTTTCCTTCTGACTTCTAATTTCAAGGATCTTAATATAAAATACAGACTCTTTTTTTTTTTCAATTTAATGTATGGCTTTTTGACTTTGACATCTACAAATCGATTCTGTCAGTCATGTAAATTAGGGAGAATTTGGTTTTCTACAACAAGAATCAGAGGCTATTTCCATCTTCTAAGTTAAAATTTATGTTCCTAAGAGGAACTTCCTTTTTCCCGTTTTTAGGGGGTTCCCTTATTTAAATGACAGCCCAAGTTCTAATTTTTCTGTTTCTTTGATGTATGTTGGCATATTAAGCACTATTAATTTTTATATGTTTATTTATAACTTGCTACTTCTCTTAAATAAACAAGAGTATCTAACAAGACTGCAATGAGTGTGCCAGCTAGAGTTACAGTCCCCTCAAAGTTTGACTGGGAGAAGACCTATTTCCAAGCGCACTCACATAGCTGTTGGAAGGATGGACTCCCCGTTGGCTGTTGGCCAGAGGTATTCTTCAGTTCTCTGCCACATGGGTCTTTCATGGGGAAGCAACATAGCAGCTGGCTTCCATTAGGATAAGCAGGTAGGTGACAAGGAAACTACAGACAGGAAGTTGAAAGCCAGAGTCTTTTTGTACCCCAGTCTCAGAAGTGACATCCCATCAGTGTTGCCATGTTGTGTTGGTTGGAAGCAAGTCACTAGGCCCAGGACACACTTCAGGGGATAAGTCTCCACATTGGTATAAATCCAGGAGGTGGAGGTCTTTGGGAACATATGACAATCTACGCACCATGCAGGTCCCACCCTTTTTCAGGACATTGGTCTTAAATACCACAAGACTCTGAAGATGTCTCTGCTTCCCAACACAGCCCACAACCCATAACACCAAAAGACTCTCAACAAAATTCCTCTGCAAAAGATCTGACATGTGAGTAGAAATGGCCACAGGTTTGGTATTTCTGCAGACCCCACCATGTTGCTTCAGGACATGAAGCTAATATAGTTTCTCTTCTACCACCAGGGTCCCTCCATTGACATCACACCAAGCTGAGCCGTTCTGTGCTCAAATTTAACAAACCCCCCCGGTAGTTTCTGATTTCTGCACATTGAGAAGAATTCATTTGCCCTCGAATGTATTTTCTTTACATTACTTTGTGTTCACAAATACTAACATTTAAATAAATGGCCTGTTGAGGGGCGCCTGGGTGGCTCAGTCGGTTAAGCGCCCGACTTCAGCTCAGGTCATGACCTCGAAGTTGGTGAGTTCAAGCCCCGCGTCAGGCTCTGTGCTGACCGCTCAGAGACTGGAGCCTGCTTCAGATTCTGTGTCTCCTTCTCTCCCTGCCCCTTCCCCACTTGTGCTCTCTCTCTGTCTCTCAAAAATAAGTAAATGTAGGGGCACCTGGGTGGCTCAGTGGGTTGAGCGTCTGACTTCAGCTCAGGTCATGATCTCACACTCCGTGAGTTCGAGCCCCGTGTCTGGCTCCGTGCTGTCAGCTGGAGAGCTGGAGCCTGGAGCCTGCTTCAGATTCTGTGTCTCCCTCTCTCTCTGTCCCTCCCCTGCTCATGCTCTTTCTCTGTCTCAAAAATAAATTAATAAAAACATAAAAAAAATTAAAAAAAAATAAGTAAGTGTAAAAAAAATTTTTTTAAATAAATGGCCTGTTGGTTTTTTTCTGGGTGACAAAATAAATTGTGTGAAAATATTGGTCCCTCACAACCTGCCACAGCCTATCATGTGGTTCTCCCAGTTCATAGGACTCTGGATGAGTAACTCAGAGAATGGTTTGTCATTAACTGATGCAAAGAAAAATCAATTAATCCAAGATGGTGAAGAAGCAACCCTGGCCTCTGCCACACCCACCCGAGAGATCAATAATTAACCATCCATGAGTAAAAACAGCTCTGGAAGAGCTCAGGAGTCTACTTAAGAAACTTCAGCAAACAGTGACTAACCACACAAAAGGGAATAACCTGAGAATAAGGTTAACACAAGAATAACTACACAAAAGGGAAGAAAGAATAGCTTCATTTTGCCTGCATCATTCCATCCCTCAGCTAGCACTGCTCAGCACCAAGAGGGTATTCATCAGCCAGAAGAGCTCCTCTCAAAAGGAAAGGGAGAGTAGGGTGAGTGACCAGTTTGCCCAGACGTTCAGGGCTCTGCACAAAGGACCTGCTTCTGGTATACCCCACCCAGAGAATGGCAAAGCTTGCACATATAGACGCAGCTAGAAACAAGGAAGAAGTGTAAGCACTACCAATATCAACCACAAGCAGGTATGGTAATGACATAAAAATAGACACAGAAACCAATAGTACAGACTCAACAGCCCAGAAATAAACCCCTGCATATATAGTCAACTAATATTTAACAAGAGAACCAAGAACACTCAATGGGGAAAGGATATTCTTTTCAAAAATTAGTGTTGGGAAGGGGCATCTGGGTGGCTTAGTTGATTCACTCTTGATTTCAGCTCATGTTTTGCAAGATGGAGCCCCGTGTTGGGATCTGCACTGAAAGCATAGAGCCTGCTTGGGATTCTCCCTGCCTCTCTCTCTGCCCCTACCCAACTCACACTCTGTCTCAAAAGAAAAAAAAATTTTTTTTGGAAAACTAAATTACTACCTGCAGAGGAATAAAATTGGACCCTTATCTTACACTACTCACAAAAACGAACTTGAAATGGGTTAAAGATTTAAACAGAGGACCTGAAAACATAAAACTCCTAGAAGAAAACATAGGGGAAAAAACTCCTTCACATTGGCCTGGCAGCAATTTCCTAAACAGGACACCAAAAGCACAAGCAACAAAAGCAAAAATAAATAAGTGGGACTACATCAAAGTAAAAAGCTTCTGCACAGCAAAAGAAACAACAAATGCAAAAGCAACCACGGAATGGGAAAATGAGAGGACATATTTGGAAATCATATATCTGATAAAGAGTTAATATCCAAAATATATAAAGAACTCACACAATTCAAGGACTAATAATAATAATAAATGGGCAGAAGAACCAAGCAAGCCGTTTTCTAAAAGTAGACTAACAAATAACCAATGGGTGCATGAAAGTGCTTGACATCACTCATCATTAGGGAAATGCAAATTGAAACCACAATGAGATATCAACTCAGACCTGTTAAAATTACTGTCTTCAAAGACACTATAACAGATGTTGGCAAAAGTAGAGAAAAGGGAACCCATGTGCACTTTTGTGGGAATGTTCATCAGTACAAACACGATGGAAACGGCATGTGGGTGTCTCAAAGTATTGAAAATAGAACCAGCATATGATCCAGCAACCCCACTTCCAGGTATATATTCAAAAGAAATTAAAACAGGATCTCGAAGAGATATCTGTGCTCCCATGTTCATTGCAGCATTATTCACATTAGCCAAAATACAAAAATAATCTAAATGTCCTTCAACAGACAAACAGATAAAGAAGATGCAATATGTATCCATACACACAAAAGAGAATATTAGTCAGCAAAAAGAAAGAAGTAAATTTGGGGTGCCTGGGCGGCTCAGTGGGTTAAGTATCCAACTCCTGATCTTGGCTCAGGTCACGATCTCATGGTTCGAGTGTTCAAGCCCTGTGTTGGGCTCTGCAATGACAGCATGGAGCCTGCTTGGGATTCTCTCTCTCTCTTCCTCTTTCTCTGCCCCTTCCCTGCTCACTTGCTCTCTCTCTCTTTCTCTCTCAAAAATAAATAAATAAACATTTTTTAAAAAGAAAGAAACAAGCAAATTCTGCCATTTGCAACATAGATGGACCTTGAGGACATGATGCTAAGTGAAATAAGTCAGAGAAAGACAAACACTGCATACTCTCTCTTATATGTGGAATCTAAAACAACCAAACTCAAACAAACAAAAAGGAAACAACTGGTTACCAGGGGATAGAGGGTAGGGAAAATAGGGATATGTTGGTCAAAGGGCACAAACTTTCAGCTATCAGATAAATAAATTCTGAGGATCTAATGTACAGCATGATGACTGTACTATATCATATACTTGAAAGTTGCTGAGAGAGTAGATCTTAAATGTTCTCACCACAAAAAAGAAATGGTACTTATGTGATATATGGAATTGTTAACTAACTCTGTGGTCGTAAATCACTTTGCAATATATCAGTGTATCAAATCAATACACTGTACATTTTAAACTTACACAATGTTGTATGTCAATTATATCTCAATAGACTTGAAAAAAGAAATCTATCAACCTTAGGATATAATGATGATAATGATATCTATATTTATTGAGTTCTTACCATGAGCATATTGTCTTTTGATTTTTACTTTTCTTTAAATTATTTTGTTAATGTTTATTTATTTTTGAGAGAGAGAGAGAAATGTATGAGTTGGGGAGGAACAGAGAGAAAGGGAGACACAGAATGCGAAGCAAGCTCCAGGCTCTGAGCTGTCAGCACAGAGCCCGACGTGGGGCTTGAACTCATAGACTGCGAGATCATGACCTGAGCCGAAGTCGGACACTTAACCGACTGAGCCACCCAGGTGCCCCCCCCCTTTTTAATCCTAGAGTCTTTTTAATCCTAGAGTGCTTCCAGCTAAATATTACTTAAAATGAAGGATCAGAGGCCATCAAAGTTATAAAAATATATCCCAGTGCACTCAGCTAATGAGTTAGCTGATGGTGAAGCCAGAGCTGATGTTACAAGTCAAATTTTGGCCTACAAAGCCTATATGTTGGAACTATACACTGGCCTGTCAATATACTACAACAATCTGCCCTATCGATCCCTTACTATATCCTAAATTGTGTTCTATCATTACATTTGATGATATCTTCTCAATCAGCCTCTCATTTAGATACTCTTATTATCATAACTCTACAGATAAGAAATTAAATAGAAATGTGTTATGTATCATACTCAAAGTCACACTGTTTGTAACATCAAGTTACTTATAAATTACTGGAATGTTTATTTAAATTAACTTCCTTAATGTTATAATAAGAATTACCATATACCATCTGACTGGTCCATGGCAAAATTATATATAATTATTGCATGGCCTCAGAGGATAAACACTGTTGCACTTAATTTGCTGCTGAGGATTCTGGGGCTCAGAAAAGAACTTTGACTTACTAATTTGCAAATTTTTGAGCCAATACCAGGCCATGGAGTATTTTCCTATCCCACATTTTTTTCTATTATCTGTGTTTCCTATTCTTTTTTGGGTTTTGGGGTGTTTTTCTTTTTGATGTTTATTTATTTTTGAGAGAGATACAGAGTGTGAGCATGGGAGGGGGAGGGGCAGAGAGAGAGGGAGATACAGAATCCAAAGCAGGCCCCAGGCTCCAGGCTGTCAGCACAGAGCCTGATGCAGGGCTCAAACTCATGAACAAGATCTTGACCTGAGCCGAAGTCAGACACTCAGCTGACTGAACCACCCAGTCTCCTTCTGAGTTTCCTATTCTGATCAAGTGTTGTCACACCACATTTACATGGCTGTATGAATCTTCCAGTCTTTTCCCATGCTCAGCACTCTTCTAAATCTAAACCTAAAAACAAACAAACAAAACCAAAGTGCTGCCACTGGGTACAGTCTACCATCTGACAGAAAAAGCGGCATCACTTTCCCCCTTACCAAGGTTCTTTGGCCATCACTTAGGTCTGCATAAATGGATAGGCAAATATAGAAATGTGGTAATTTTTCTTGGATGGTAACTTCCCGCTAACTGTTTTGGCTTCATCATCTGTCAATTTCATGCCTTTCTCCAATATCAAGTTCCTTATCCATGTAGTTGATAGATGATTTACCATAGAGGTAAAAGGATAAATTAAAGTAACTTTTGGACAGGTTTTCAGAGAACCAAGATTACTACCAATAAACTACGTATGACATTTCTAAGGAAAGATGGATACCAAATGGAGCCCAAAGACTGATTTATCAGTGACAGAAGACAAGACGGTAAGGCAACAAAGTGAAGTCCTAAACAGGCTGTTTGTTACCAGACAAAGAAAAGAGCTCACCTTTGCTGACAACATAAACCTTTGCTGCTGAGGATGTTTTAAAAAGGAGGACAAAGTACAATTTATTTATGATGAAATTTGTGACTTTATAATCCTCAGACACCATTAGAGCCACTCATCTACTGGAAATAGGATTCCCAGACTTAGATCTCAGTTGTACATTCCTAAACCTGTATTTAAAACCACCTTTATTTTATGAGCTCATTATGCAATATTCCAACTGCACACAACTTATTACACACCTTTCTCCTCATGTTATAATTTAACTTTCAGGGTTCGGGCAAGAAAAAAAAATCAATGGATTATTTTAATAAAGAGAATTAAGTGTAGGTAGTTGAGTAAATAGCTACTTCAGGTCAAAGCAAAAGATGGGAAAATGTGGTGACAGATGGAAGCCAATAAATACCAAGGGCTTAGGGTTTTTAGAGGTAGGAGTGAACTTTACTTAATTTTAGAGTGTAATATAATTTGCTGACCATTATTAAAAATATGTAACAACGCATTTTTCATTTTTTTAATGTTTGTTTATTTTTGAGAGAGATAGAGACAGAGCATGAGTGGGGAGAGGGGGAGAGAGAGAGGGATACACAGAATCCAAAGCAGTCTCCAGACTGAGCTGTCAGCATAGAGCCCAATGCAGGGCTTGAACTCATGAACTGTGAGATCATGACCTGAGCCGAAGTTGGACACTCAACCGAGTCACCCAGGCGCCCCCAAATTATGCAACAACTCTTAACTGTAGAGAACAGACTGAGGGTTGCCGGAGGGGAGGTGGGTGGGAGGATGGGCTAGATGGATGATGGGTACTAAGGAGGGCACTTGTTGTGATGAATCACCGAATTCTACACCTGAAACTAATATTGAACTATACATTAACTAACTGGAATTTAAGTAAAATTTTGGGAAAAAAAAATATATATGGAAAACAAAGCAGGGATTTCAAGAGACCCACTTTAGCATTACAAGATAAGTATAGAAGGATGAGTTTGGAGCAGAAAGAGTTAAAAACCAGCACAAAGGAAAAGCTTATAGTGTTGAAGGACAATATATTTGAAGAAACCCCTTGCTTCGAGCTACAGTACGTTTTTTATAACTTAGCCTTTTGAGCTTGATCTCTTTAGCAACTCACAACTAAACCATCTTGGGTGCTTTTTAAAACATCCTCATACCTAGACACACACCTGTCCAACTAAATCAGAATCTCTGGTGATGAGACTCAGTCATCATTAGTTATAAAACTTCTCAGCATATTCTATAAAATCCATGATTGGGGGGTGCCTGGGGGGCTCAGTCGGTTAAGTGTCCAACTTCAGCTCAGGTCATGATCTCACCATTCATGAGTTTGACCCCACATTGGGCTCCGCACTGACAGTGCAGAGGCTGCTTGGGATTCTATCTCCCTCTGTCTGTTCCTCCTCCACTTGTGTGCTCGTGTTATCTCTCACTGTCAAAATAAATAAACTTAAAAAATAAATCCAAGATTGAGGACCAGTAATGGCATATTTAGACATTACCCGGATAAATAGCTTTGACAGATGCAAAATTTGTATGGAAAATAAACAGAAACCATGGGAAAGGATATAAATTTTAAGTACATAAAAGGAAGAATGCACCCTGGATAGCAGGGTCATTGACGAGAACTTCTCATGCATTCATTATGATGTACAAAGCGTCCCAGAATACTCCTCCAATCCAATTAAAAACAAATTTTAAAAAATAGTATTCATGTATGAAACATGAAGAGGAATGAAAACCATGAGACTGAAAAAATAATGGGGCCCAGAAAGCAGTATTTGCTGATCTACATGTTTGGTTTGGCTGATTTTTTCAACACACACTTCAAAAAGGAATGCACACATACTGAGATTAACCTATTCTTCTGAGTGACCTCCATAGGGCACTCTTGATGTCCCTGTTCCTCAAGCTGTAAATGAAGGGGTTCAGCATGGGGGTGACTACGGTGTACACAACTGAGGCCATCATATCCTTCCTGGGAGAAGGCAACAGTGCTGATCCAAGGTATACTCCAATAGCCATTCCACAAAATAAGCAAACAACTGACAGGTGAGAGCCACAGGTGGAGAAGGCTTTGTACTTCCCACCTGTTGATGGGATTCTCAGAATGGAAGAAACAATTTTATAGTAAGAGAAAAAGATCCCTGAGATAGGGAGAAAGCCAGAGATGACACCAACAAAATACATGACTACGTTATTGGTGAAAGTGTCAGAGCAGGCAAGGTTGAGGAGTTGAGAAGGGTCACAGAAGAAATGAGAAATTTCCACATCCTTGAAACAGGTAAGTTGCAACATGACTAAATTGTGCAACTGGGAGTCCAAAAGGCTAACACAAAAGGACACCAAAACTAAGAAGCCACAGAGATGTGGGTTCATGATGACTGAGTAGTGTAGACGATGACAGATGGCCACAAATCGGTCATATGCCATTGCAGTCAGAAACATACCATCCATACATCCAAAAAGGGTAAAATAGGAAATTCAAAAGGATAAAATAGTAAATCCAAAAAGGATAAAATAGTAAAGGATAAAAATAGTAAATTCTCAAGATCCATTAATTCCAGGTATATGCCCCCTAAAATTTAAGGCAGAAAGTCAAATAGATTCTTGCTGAAGTTCATCCCAGCATTAACCACAATAGCCGAAGGATGAAAATAGATGAATAAACAAAATTTGATATATACATACAATGAAATATTATTCAGCCCTAAGGAATGAGATTCTGATACATGCTGCAACATGGTTGAATCTTGAAAACATGCTAAGTGAGATAAGTCAGACACAAAAGGATAAGCACTTTATGAGTCCACTTATATGAGGTACCTAGAACGGGCAAAGTCATAGAGACAGAAAGTAGAATAGGGGTTTTCAATGGTTGGGAGAGGGGGAATGTGGAATTCGTTTAACGGGGACAGTGTTCTATTGGAAATGATGATAAAGTTCTGGAAATGGATAGTGGTGATGGTTGTACAACATTGTGAATGTTCTTAATGCCACAGACTTGCACACTTAAAAATTCTTAAAATGGAAAATGTTATTATATACATATTGTGGATATATATCCATCCATACCTATATATTTGTGTCTATCTCTACAATAAAATATAAATAAAAATAAAGTAAAGTAAAATTGTTGTAAATTTTTTTCAAAGTACATTCTCAGCCTCTTCCCCTGGAGATATTGACCATATATGTCTGGAATAAGGTGGAAAGTTATACATTAACAAGAGCCCAAGGTGATACTTTTGATAAAGCTTACATTTTGAAACTCCCCTAGGGCAACTATTCTCAAAATAGTGTCCTAGAGACCAGCAAAATTTAGAGGTTGTGAAAAATCCAAATTATCAGGCCCCAAACCAGACATATTGAGACAGAAACTTGGAGACGGAACTCAGAAATCTATTTAAATAAAAGGGGCACCTGGGTGGCACAGTCAGTTAAGAGTCTGACTCTCGATCTCAGCTCAGGTCATGATCTTGCAGTTCGTGAGTTCAAGCCCCACAATGGGCTCTGTGCTAATAGTGTAGAGCCTACTTGGGATTCTGTCTCTCCTTCTCTCTGCCCCTCCTCTGCTTGTTCTCTCTCTCTGTGTCTCTCAGAATATATAAACTTAAAAAGTAAACTAAATTAAAAATAAATCTAGTTAAACAAATATTCAAGGTCATCCTGACACAGGCCAGAAGTTTGAGAACCATTACCCAAGTGAATCCTGGGATCCTTCATTACTCAGCCATCTGCCTGATGTGAATACTACAAGTCAGTTGTCTTCAGGAGGAGATCTAAGAAACACTGGAAAAATTCTTCCCAAAGAAAAGGGACCCAGAAGAGAGGTGTCACAGCTGACCCCACTATTACTCTCCTAGGGATAAGGAATTGGCAGGTCAGAGACCCTTTCCTGTGTGGTCCCTGCCTATCAGGAGTCAAATTGATCAGGGAATGGAAAATCCATTGATCAATTTGTCTAACAAGCTTCACAGGGGATTCATTCCCCAGGGCCACCAAACCTGTAACATATCAACTTATAGTCACCAAGGCCCATGTATCACTCCCAAGATACCCATGCCTTTGCCAGGAAAAATCAGACACACCCTGCATTACATGCCTGGCTCTGTATCCCTTCTCTTTGGGGAAACAAATGTTTCTTCATTGCCTACCCTCCATGAGAGAACAAGATGCAGGGAGTCGGTCCCAGTGGTGAGCCCACATTGCCAAGCATGCATAGCCCAGTAAGTGTTGTGGGAAATAGAGAAAAGAGGTGGTTGGGTAGAAAGGGCATTGACTACTATTAAGCCTGTGGCAGGGACACCCCATGGTATCCATGCAGGAGGAGCTCTAGGGGCCAGTTTTTTGGGAGGATGAATGGCTACCTTACCATTGTTAGTGAGCTTTTACTTTGCTTGCATGTTATTTGGGTGGATGGTTGATGGAGATTATAGGGTTGAGGAGGAAGAGTTAAGCCCCCAGTCTGCTCTTGGATACCACAGCACTATCCAGGACCACACCGTGTAATGGCACAGTTACCAGTCGGAAGTGCACAAATGGATGCCCCCAGGTACTGATAGATTATTAGGTCTTTGACTATGCAATATGGATCTTCTCTTATTCTTTACTCCTATCGCCTGGCCCCAAAACTCCAGAGACTTCACCTTCACTCAGACCAGATAAATCCTTTCTGAATCCTTCTTTACCACCTTCATTTGCTGGGGAACATACCCTGTTTCTCCGTAAGGACCTGTCCCTCCTCTTCCTTCTTCACCTTCATCTGTGGTCCTCATAGAGATATTCAAGAGTGAAGAGTCTGTGTTCCCTGGTATCTAGGGCTGCAGTGTATAAAGACATGCGCACGATGGATGTGGGAGGAAGAGCAAAGCACACAGGAAGGTCCAATGTCCAGTCCCCTCTTGACACCCTCCCCTTCAGCTCTGGAAACATTCTGGAAGACACTGATTTCACATATCCCTTCCTCATAGTTTCACTTGATTCCTCTTGGGTGTCAAGTCTCACCCTTATCAGGAAACACGGAATCATTAGTAAGACATGGGAACAATTTATTCACCTCTTCATCTTTGTTCCTCTTCCCTAAAATTGGTGACGTGGTCCCTTCAACTTTAATGAGGTGAGTATTCCCAACCCCATTCCCTTTGACCCTGGTTTGCCTGCCTTAAATCTATCTTTCACTCCAGGCACCAGGGAAAATCGTGATATGGATCATGTTACTCCTTCAGTCACAGTCCTTACATAGCCCCTATCCTTTTATCCATTGTTTTTTTCAAGGTTCCCAGAGATGTGGCCCCCGCTCATCTCATCAACCTCATTCTTCACCATTTCCATGTACCACTTTGTGTTGCAACAAATTGCTAAGAGCACACTGTCCCATGCAGCTTTTTGCTTATGGGCCTTTTTCCTTGATGCCTTCTCTTCCAGAAAAGCCCATGTTCAGTCATCAACCTAGACAACTCCTTGCCCACGGATCTGTTCCTCCAGGAATCCTTCCTTGACTGCATCACTTCAGGCTGTATTTGTGGTTCCTTTCTCGACTTCACTCTGAAGACTGCATTTACCTTAGCTTTTAAGTCACTGTATTACGATGACTGGTTTCTGTATCCACCACTACCCCTGAAAGGCAGGCTCCCTCAAGACAAAACCACACCATTAATCTTTGTACCCCCAACAGCTAACACTTAGCCTGTCCCAAAGTAATCCTTCTTGCAGAATGGCTTCCAGGACTTTTTCAGTGACTAACAGCCTAGTTCCATTCTTCTCTACATCCTGCCTGGCTCCACAAAATTGCCCACTAACACTAGATCCTAGAAACAGAATAGAAACAGAAGACCAACATGTATTTGGTGCATGAATAAAGGGGAAAGTATAAATGACAAATGGTTGTATCTTTCACCTCTAATTTCTAAGCTCTCGTCCTAAGATAAAATGTTTCTTCCTTTCTTTCTTTCTTTTTGCTGATCATAAATCTTTATTTTTTTAATATGAAATTTATTGTCAAATTGGTTTACATCAAACACCCAGTGCTCATCCCAACAGGTGCCCTCCTCAATGCCCATCACCCACCCTTCCCTCCCTCCCACCCCCCATCAACCTTCAGTTTATTCTCAGTTTTGAGGAGTCTCTGATGGTTTGGCTCCCTCCCTCTCTAACTTTTTTTTTCCTTCCCCTCCCCCATGGTCTTCTGTTAAGTTTCTTAGGATCCACATAAGAGTGAAAACATATGGTATCTTTCTCCGTATGACTTATTTCACTTAGCATAGCACTCTCCATTTCCATCCATCCTTTTGTTGCTACAAAAGGCCAGATTTCATTCTTTCTCATTGCCAAGTAGTATTCCAGTGTGAATATAAACCCCAATTTCTTTATCCATTCATCAGTTGATGGACATTTAGGCTCTTTCCATCGTTTGACTGTTGTTGAAAGTGCTGCTATAAACATTGGGGTACAAGTGCCCCTATGCATCAGCACTCCTATATCCCTTGGGTAAATTCCTAGCAGTGCGATTTCTGGGTAATAGGGTAGATCTATTTTTAAATTTTTGAGGAACCTCCACACTGTTTTCCAGAGTGGCTGCACCAGTTTGCATTCCCACCCACAGTACAAGAGGGTTCCCCTTTCTCCACATCCTCGCCAGCATCTATAGTCTCCTGATTTGTTCATTTTAGCCACTCTGACTGGCATGAGATAATATCTCAGTGTGGTTTTGATTTGTATTTTCCTGATGAGGACTGACGTTGAGCATCTTTTCATGTGCCTGTTGGCCATCTGGATGTCTTCTTTAGAGAAGTGACTATTCACGTCTTCTGTCCATTTCTTCACTGGATTATTTGTTTTTTGGGTGTGGAGTTTGGTGAGTTCTTTATAGATTTTGGATACTAGCCCTTTGTCTGATATGTCATTTGCGAATATCTTTTCCCATTCCGTTGGTTGCCTTTTAGTTTTGTTGATTGTTTCCTTTGTAGTGCAGAAGCTTTTTATCTTGATGAGGTCCCAAGAGTTCATTTTTGCTTTTAATTCCCTTGCCTTTGGAGATGTGTCAAGTAAGAAATTGCTGCAGCTGAGGCCAGAGTGGTTTCTTCCTGCTTTCCCCTCTTGGGTTATGATGGTTTCCTGTCTCACATTCAGGTCCTTTACCCATTTGGAGTTTATTTTTGTGAATGGTGTAAGAAAGTGTTCTAGTTTCATTCTTCTGTATGTTGCTGTCCAGTTCTCCCAGCACCATTTGTTAAAGAGGCTGTCTTTTTTCTACTGGATAGTCTTTCCTGCTTTGTCAAAGATTAGTTGGCCATACTTTTGTGGGTCCAATTCTGGAGTCTCTGTTCTATTCTACTGGTCTATGTGTCTGTTTTTGTGCCATAAGATAAAATGTTTCTAATCTATAAGAAACTCTTTCTTAAGATGAATGTGATAATTCATCATTTCATGACCGGCTTGAATCATAATCCAGTCCCTCTAAGAAATGGCTTTACTGAATTCTAATGCAGTTGATGATGTTGACACACAGCACCCAGGGATTATACAGAATTGTGGGCATTTCCTGTGTACTCTGATATTCTGCTCAAAACAGATCAGAATGCAAGGGAGCAGGCTACATCTATTAAAAGTCAAGGAAAATTTTTACAAACTATCATGCTTTAAAGATGAGTCGTGACCTTCTGTTTTGAATACCTCTCACCTGACCAGAAGCCACCAGAGGTGATTGCAAACTGCCCACCTACCAAGGGTCAGAACAAAGACGTTCATTCATACTTAAACAATTTGCCTACAACGTGACCATCTTTATCATTCCAGACACACACTTTGCTTTGGGGTTTTTGTGTTTGTTTGTTTTTTTTTAGGTAAAATTGGTATGTAATATTATATTAGCTTAAGGTATATGACATAATGATTCATCACATTGCACATATAATATTTGACATATTACCACAATAGGTCTAGTTAACATCTGCCACCACACATAGTTACAAAATTTTTTTTCTGGTGATGAGAAATTATATGATCTATTTTCTTCTTTTTCAAATATTTTTTATTTATTTTTGAGAAAGAGTGCACTAGTGAGGGAGGAGCAGAGAGAGAGGGAGACAGAGAATCTGAAGCAAGCTCCAGGCTCTGAGCTGTCAGTACAGAGCCAGATACAGGACTGGAACTCATAAACTGCGAGATCATGACCTGAGCTGAAGTCAGACACTTATCCGACTGAGCCACCCAGGTGCCCCTATAAGGTCTATTTTCTTAGCAACTCTCAAATATACCATATAATATTATTAACTGTATTCATACTGCACATTATACCTCATGGTTTATTTGTTTTATAACTGGAAGTTAGTACCTTTTGACCACCTTCACCTATTTCAGCCACCTCTTCCCTGCTACTTTGATTTTCATACCTAAGAGGACTGACAGGGATGACAGTCAATGGTGGCTTTTTCCCTTTGTAGTTAGGGGCATTACAGAATAGTAGTTGTGCAAAAATACTTCTAACGAGACAAAATACAACACTGAAGATCATTTTATGATTTTATGCTGTTCAGCATCCTGGGTTATAGGACCCCTTCCTCTATATCTGGGTACAGGACCTCAGGACCAGAAACAAAGAGAGTAGGAGAGTAGGTGGGCTCCTCTTCTTCCCAGCCTCATTGAATCATCACCTGATTGTGAGTGCCGCATCTGACTCTCATTTTTTTGGGCTCCTGTGTCAACATCCTGGAGCAGTTTCTATGCTTCCTCGGGTATTTGATGAGCACCATAGAGATTAAGTCTCAAAGTTCTGTTTGGGACCTTTGTAGTATCTAATGGTACTGAAATAGTGCAAACCTTGATATCTACATTTTTGTTAGACATGTGTACCAATTCCTTAACTTCACAAATAAAGAGCATTTAGTCAAGCACAAAATGTTAAGGAGCGTCTGGCCTTGTTCCTGCAGGATGTTGATGGCTCCTGGTACACTAAGCATTAAGTATTTGTTCATGTGATTTATTATTTTGTGAAAACCTTTTCTTTTTTCTTCCTTTATTTTTTACTTGAGGAGTAAACCTACATTCTACTCATCCTGCAATAGTCTGTCCAGATATGTGAGATACTTTCAAATTTTCTCACCTCTGGGACATAGTTGCCTGACCCTTTTTTGAGTCCCACACAAGGCAGATAATCCACAGTAAGTTACTGTGTTCACCAGACCTCATGTTCCTCATTTGTGTTAGAGTAAGTTTGGGTCATGTTATTTCAAATGTCCAAAATTGTTCTTGAATTTTTAGATTTGATGATTCTAAATAAAAAGGATAAATGAGGGCCCCAAAGGCCTATGGACAGGGATTGATCAACTTTATTAAATGTTGTGTGTAACAACAGAATGTAGGATTCCTACATTCTGAAGTGTGAAGGCTTTTGTGCCCAATGCTTCATTTCAAGAAATAAAAAAGTAGACTCTAGAGTTTGTCTAGTGTCTATTTCATGTGCATTCCCTTCTTCAATCATCTAGCTGATGTGTTGGCAACATGGAACCAAGAAATCAAACGAGTGTTTCAGAATTTTTACTCCTGGGATTTTCCCAAGACTCAGAGCATCAACCCATTCTATTTGGGCTCTTCCTGTCCATGTACCTGGTCACCGTGCTCGGGAACCTGCTCATCATCCTGGCCGTCAGCTCTGACTCTCACCTCCACACCCCCATGTACTTCTTCCTCGCCAACTTGTCCTTTGCTGACATCTGCTTCATCTCCACCACCATCCCTAAGATGCTGGTGAACATCCAAACACAGAGCCAATCCATCACCTATGCAGGCTGCATCGCCCAGATGTATTTTTTCATGGTTTTTGGAGGTATGGACACTTTTCTCCTCACTGTGATGGCCTATGACCGGTTTGTAGCCATCTGTCACCCCTTGCACTACACAGTCATCATGAACCCATGGCTCTGTGGCCTCCTGGTTCTTGTGTCCTGGTTCATCAGCTTGTCATACTCCCTGATCCAGAGTCTCTTAATGTTGCGGCTGTCCTTCTGCACCAACCGGGTAATTCCACACTTTTACTGTGAACTTGCTCAGGCCCTCATGCTTGCCTGCTCAGACACATTGGTCAATCACATCCTGCAATACATGTTGACTGGCCTTCTTGGCATTGTTCCCTTCTCAGGGATCCTTTTCTCCTATAGCCGAATTGCCTCCTCAATCCTGAGAATCCCATCAGCTAATGGGAAGTATAAGACATTTTCCACCTGTGCATCTCACTTGTCTGTGGTTTCTTTCTTCTATGGGACAGCGTTTGGTGTGTATCTCAGTTCTGATGCATCTTCCTGGAGGGGCATGATTGCCTCATTGATGTACACCGTGATCACCCCAATGCTGAATCCCTTCATCTACAGCCTACGGAACAGGGACATCAAGAGGGCTTTACAAAAAGTTCTCAGGATAACACTCTATGTTCAGTGATGGGAACACTAGTCCTGGGTTTTTGAGCTGACAGTGGTAGCAGCAGGTGGCTGCTAAAGAAATCCTACCTTCTAATCACACTGAGTTATGCTTCTCACCTGTCCTCCATAAGTAAGTGACGTTGCCCAGAGCTGCCTTGTGAGTACTTTTTCTAGGTACTTCAACCTCTTCTGTTGACTCCTCTGTTATCCTCAGTTCTACCCTCTGCGTCCCCTCCTTTCACTTTCCTATCACTGCACCTCACCTTGGATTTCCAGTCCTGTGGCCATTTATGCTACTACCAGTTCAGAACAGTTGCATAAGGATTATGAAAAGTAGTGCATTTTATCAATAACCATTGTTAGTTCTTATTAACTAAGCACCGTTGGTGTGCTAGGCTGCAAGAGATGTCTGGAAAACAGCACTGAAAGAAAAAAAAAACACAGAAAAAAATCTTTGCCCTAATAGAGCATAAATCCAGGATCTCAGAGTTTCTGATCACATTATGTGTCCAAACAGAATATTCACTGATGGATTAATTATTTGGCTATTAGCAAGGTTGAACGTTTCTCCAAATGTTTATTGAGTGCACTTCCAAAATAAGCTATAAAAATATATCACTAAATGTAGAAAAACTTCTGGGTCCAGAGTATCAGAATTGACCAGGCTCTGATACATCATTTGGTTTAGTTGCCTTGTTGTGCAGGTGAATTTACCAAGGGCCCAACACAGGAGAACACACAGTGATAAAATGTGTGTGAAAGGAAACATGTCTTTAAGGATGATGTCAATTACTGGATTACAATTCAGGAGAGTAAGGACAGAATCACACAATCACTACTCTCTAGGTATGTGATTCTGGGCAGCTTCAGCCGAGGTAGAGTATGTTAGGACCAGTGGATCTTCTGATAAGTGTTTGTTTTCCTATCTTCTTCACCATAAAGCAATTGGATAATGTGTTAAGTCTTTGGATGGTGGTGTTTGCCAAGGCACTGCAACAGGAAAGGCAAACATAAACACAAAAATATCCATCCTGATAAAGATGAGTCGCTGACCACTCCAGGATGGAACGAGTCTGACAGAATCTACTTTCCATCAAGTGGAGTCTTCAAGGGATAGCACCATTTTGAAAAACTATTTATGGATTTCCAAAAGGGGGACCCACCTCCCCCTTAATTTCTTTTAGGCTTTGTGTCTAAAAACAGATTTCATCTAGAAACTGGGAAAAGAATCAGGATATTCGATTGTGGTAGCCAACATCTGATAATTGCAGACTTGCTTTTTATATTTTGGGTTATCTAAGTCAACTGATATTCTTGATGTCTGTTCATCTATGATCTGTTACCACCACCACAGGTCTCTGTGGCTCATGGATCCCAGTCACCATTCTGGATTTGTTGCTCAATCACCCATGGTTACGACTACTGCCATTTAAGTTTAGAACTCAAGATATTTGTGAATGTAGTTTAGAACTTCTGTCCAGGTATGAAGGTTAGCTAACTGAAACATATTAAAACACTCAAGAATTACAAGTTTGGAACAAGAGTAGAAATTTTGGATATCAACTGATTAAGACTGCCTTAACATTCCCTGCAGCTTGACTAAAGTTAAAACATGTTTCTTCCTGACTGCAAGGGCCTGACCACCCCTTTGTCATCAATTTTACAACCCAGGATGTCTTCCTTAAAGACCTGGGAGCCATCCTTTTGAAAGATAATCATCAATAATGTTAGCACCTTTATCTCCCAACCTCTTTGCATAGGAGGGTAGGCACTTAAGTTCAATAAGCAGCAATTAGCAAACACAGATAGACTAGCCACATCGACCAAACTCCCCCCAATATCTTCCACCCCTTTTCCATAAGCTCACCCCAGCTTGTAAAATCCTTCTGTCTTTTGTTCTGTGGAGCTGAGTTCAATCTCTATCCCTTACTGTAATAGTCTTGAATAAGGTCTTCTTTACCTGTTTGACTATGTCCAATGCAATTTTACTTGGACACACAACGAACGACTTTCTCTAGAAAGTCTCTAGAAATTCCTAACAAATTTCTATCAAAGTACTCTTTTGATGAAATTTCCCAGTGTCCTGCCTGTTTAAGCAAATAATATTGCATCTCACAAAGGACTTCAGACTGGAAGAGGAGCAAAACCCACTTTCTTGATGCATCAGTTTCATTTGGAACAAAATATCTGAGGTAGCTTGGTACAAAGACTGTCCATGACACTCAAAACATGTGAACTCACTCAGAAGGTAATGGTAGTAAAAGATGAATAGAGACTAACCTGATGGAGAGAACATCAGGAGAATTTAGATGGGTGTAAGAGAAGGCATCTTTTTTTTTAAGTTTATATTACTTACTTTGAGAGAGAGAGAGAGAGAGAGAGAGAGAGAGAGAGAGAGAGAGAGAGAGAAAGCATGGGAGGTGCAGAGAGGGAGAGAGAGAATCCCAAGCAGGCTCCTCACCATCAGCATGGAGCCTGATGTGGGGTTCCAACCCAAGAACTGTGAGAAAATGACTGAAGCTGATCAAGATTTCTTCACTTAACTGACTGAGCCATCCAGGTACCCCAGAGAGAAAACATCTTTAAGTTTCGATATTTAAGTGGAAAATTGAGTAAGAAAGGGGAAGAAAATTTTAGGCAGAGAGAATTAAGTGTAATGGTCTAGAGACTGAAAGAATATAGTCTGTTTAAAGAAAAATAAGAGGGGTGCTCGGGTGGCTTATCAGTTGAGGGCCCAGCTTTGACTCTGGTCATAATCTCACGGTTTGTGTCTCTGTGCCCCGTGCTGGACTCTGTGCTGATGGTTCAGAGCCTGCTTCAGATTCTGTGTCTCCCTCTCTCTCTGCTCCTCCCTGCTCCTGCTCTGTCTTGTATGTTTCCAAAAAAAAAGTAAATAAACATTAAAACATTTTTTTAATTAAAAAAAGAAATATAAGATATCCAATATGTCTGGGAATGCAAGCTGGTGCAGCCACTCTGGAAAACAGTATGGAGGTTCCTCAAAATATTAAAAATAGAAATACCCTATGACCCAGAAATTGCACTACTAGGCATTTATCCAAGGGATACAAGTGTGCTGTTTGAAGGGACACATGCACCCCAATGTTTATAGCAGCAATATCAACAAGCCAAAGTATGGAAAGAGCCCAAATGCCCATTGATGGATGAATGGATAAAGAAGATGTGGCATATACATATATATATATATATATATATATATAAATATATATATATATATATGCACATACATACATATATATACATGCATACATATATACATATGTATATGTGTGTGTGTATATATATATATATATATATATATATATATATACACGCACACATACATACACACACACAATGGAGTATTACTCGGCAATCAAAAAGAATGAAATCTTGCCATTTGCAACTACGTGGGTGGAACTGGAGGGTATTATGCTAAGTGAAATTTGTCCGTCAGAGAAAGACAAATATCATATGACTTCACTCCTATGAGGACTTTAAGAGACAAAACAGGTGAACATAAGGGAAGGGAAACAAAAATAGTATAAAAAAGGAGAGGGGGATAAAACATAAGAGACTCATAAATATGGAGAACAAACAGAGGGTTACTGGAGGGGGTGTGGGAGGGGGGATGAGCTAAATGGGTAAGAGGCACTAAGGAATCTACTCCTGAAATCACTGTTGCACTATATGCTAACTAATCTGGATGTAAATTTAAAAAAATAAAATTAAAAAAAAAGATATCCAATATGTCTAGGCAAATGGTTCTCACACTTAGTGTGCAATAGAATCACCTGCTGGGCCTGTTAAAATACAGATGGCTGGGTTCCAGCTGTAGAGGTTCTGATTTAGCAGGTCTGGAGAGGGTATGAAAGTTGGCATTTGTAGTTTCCCAGGTGAAGCTGATGGTGCTGGTCCAGGGACCAATGAAGGACCTGGAAAGGGATAGGAGAGACTAACTGAAGGGTGTTATAGACCATGGCAAGGGGTTCGAATTGTATTCAAACAGTAACAGAAAGTGACTAGAAGGTTTTAAGCAGAGAAGTCACAAGTTTTGACTACACCTAAGAAATCAATCTGGCTGCCATGTCCACAGGGAGAAAGTGACCATTGCGCACCCAATTAGGGCACTCTTGTAAGAGCAATAATACAATGTGACCATGAATTGTTTTGGAAGAATGGGAAAAGCAAATCATATACTAAAACAGTGCTATACAGATCATTTAATTGCTTTGATATGAAGGCAAATAAAACAAAGACCTAAAATGACAAAATTGGAGGGGGGGGGTCTGAGTGACTTGAAAGGGAGGAGTAGGTCTCTCACTTGAAAATCTGAACAGCTATATTGTATGTGCAAGATGCTAGATGCTAGTGAATTTTGGCAGTGGAAACAAGAAGAGACTAGTATGTCTGCCAACATGCAGTTAGAGCAACTTCCACTAATGGACCAGTGTTGGAATGTTTCTTAATTCTTCAGAAAACTCCTCTTCCGAGAAGGGCAGGAATAGCCTCAGTGTTACACACTGAGGTCATCCCCATAAGCAATGCCTTCAAAATCCAATGAACAGAGGAATCTGCGGGGCCATGGTAAAACTTGTCACAAAATAAGGGGTTGGGTAGGGGGAAGTGTTTACGGTTAGACCACTGATTCCAGAAATTAGAGGATTACAATAGCAGCAGCAGCCAAAATTGTCATTTTTAATGCATATTTTATTTACACCAAGGGTTTAATGTTTTAAAATAAACTTTTTAAAAGTGTAACACACATGGGGATATGTATGTTACTTTATTATCTCAAACTCTACACTCCTTTTCTATCAAATATCTCTGCGTTTGGATTTCCAGAGTTATTAAAAATTTCAATGGTGACCTCCCTGCTGCCCCCAGGGAGCATTGAATGAATGAATGCCCCCATTCTTCATCTGTTGCCCTTGAATTTTCCTTTTCATGAGCCCAGCGTTAGGTTTGTAATTCAAAGAATATTTCAACTACTTCAGAACTGCCTTTAAAATTCTTTCAAGGAGCACAGTCGGTTAAGCAACCAACTCTTGATCTCGGCTCAGGTCATGATCTCACAGTTTGTGAGTTCATGTGAGCCCAGTGTCGAGCTCTATCTTGGGCTCCCAGCTGACCATGCAGAGCCCACTTGGGATTTCTCCCTCCCCCTCTCTCTCTGCAACTTCCCCCTCTCAAAATAAGTAAATAAACTTGAAAAAAATAAAATAAAATGTTCTCAAATACATTTTATTAGTAACAAGGGGTCCCATATTGAGTTCCTTCTGAAGCCGACTCTGAGACAATGATTAGCACACAGGATGTTTACCAAGCAATGTTCCTAGAATCAACATCTGTGCAGGGGCATATGTGTAGTAAAGAATTTGGCCTCACCTAAACAGAGATGGCCTTTGTCCCAGCTCCTGGGAGGTAACCTTTAAATGCTTGAAAATTCCCTAACGATAGAAGTGATTGGTTATTCGTGAAACACCCCAGGTTATTCATGAAGGACCACACCTGATACTTTATGCTAATGAAATGACTTAGGATGGGAACTGGCCTTGCCAAAAAGACCAGCCATGTGGTTAAAGGGTTGGAGTATTGGGCAAAGGCATATCAGGCCAATATAGGGAGGGAGGTTGGAAATTGGGTTCAACCTGATAGGCCATAATTCAACTACTCATGTCTATATAATGAAGCCTCAATAAAAATTCTGGACAATGGAGCTCAGGTGAGCTACCTGGTTGGAAATGGTCTTTGAGTATTGTCACACATATTGTCACCAGGAGGAGGTAATGGGTCTGGATCCAAGGGAAGAGAACAACAAGAAGCTTCGCTTATGGGAACCTCCATATGCCCTTCTTTGGCTAACTCTAACTTGTGTCTCTTTCCTATAAGCAAACTGCAATCATAAGCACACTGCTTCTTGAGCTCTGTGAGTCATTCTGGTGCATCTGAGGAAGTCCTCTTGGTTTGAATCATTCTAGCAAAGTATCCAATGTGAAAAAGTTCCCAAATTTGGATCCAACTGGTCTGATGTGAGAGTGGACCTAGGGGCTCCTGGACTTGCATCTGGTGTCAGAGGTGAGGACAATCTTGTGGTTTGGCAAATTCTTTGCAGCAAGGAAGGAAGCTGGAAAAAGTCGAGCCAAGATGAAGCCCATCAAAGATCTCCAACAACCAGCAGGGAGTTCTGGAGCTAAGATGATCTCTTAGAGTTGCCTGGAATTAGGGCAAAGGGACCAAATGTTTGCACCCCCACACATAATCAGTCATCGGATGTGGGCTGCCCCAAGAAGGAGGCATGAGCTTGCTGAAGTAGATCCCTATAGAGGTTGATTGCTGAGGGCTGAGTAACACCCAACATTTGAAGCAACATGTCCCTGGGACTCGGGGGAAGATGGCGGCGTAGGAGGACGCGGGGCTCACAGCGCGTCCTGCCGATCACTTAGATTCCACCTACACCTGCCTAAAGAACCCAGAAAACCGCCAGAGGATTAGCAGAAGGGAGTCTCCGGAGTCAAGCGCAGACCAGAGGCCCACGGAAGAGGGTAGGAAGGGCGGCGAGGCGGTGCGCGCTCCACGGACTGGCGGGAGGGAGCCGGGGCGGAGGGGCGGCTCGCCGGCCAAGCAGAGCCCCCGAGTCTGGCTGGCAAAAGCGGAGGGGCCAGACGGACTGTGTTCCGACAGCAAGCGCGACTTAGCGTCTGGGAGGTCAGAAGTTAACAGCTCTGCTCGGAAAGCGGGAAGGCTGGAGGACAAAGGGAGGGAGAGCTGCTGAGCCCCCGGACGGCAGAGCTCAGCTTGGCGGGGAACAAAGGCGCTCACCAGCGCCATCTCCCCCGCCCATCCCCCAGCCAAAATCCCAAAGGGAACCAGTTCCTGCCAGGGAACTTGCTCGCTCCGCGCAAACACCCAACTCTGTGCTTCTGCGGAGCCAAACCTCCGGCAGCGGATCTGACTCCCTCCCGCTGCCACAGGGCTCCTCCTGAAGTGGATCACCTAAGGAGAAGCAAGCTAAGCCTGCCCCTCCAGCCCCCGTGCACCTTGCCTACCCACCCCAGCTAATACGCCAGATCCCCAGCAACACAAGCCTGGCAGTGTGCAAGTAGCCCAGACGGGACACGCCACCCCACAGTGAATCCCGCCCCTAGGAGAGGGGAAGAGAAGGCACACACCAGTCTGACTGTGGCCGCAGCAGTGGGCTGGGGGCAGACATCGGGTCGGACTGCGGCCCCGCCCACTAACTCCAGTTATACACCACAGCACAGGGGAAGTGCACTGCAGGTCCTCACCACGCCAGGGACTCTCCAAAATGACCAAACGGAAGAATTCCCCTCAGAAGAATCTCCAGGAAATAACAACAGCTAATGAACTGATCAAAAAGGATTTAAATAATATAACAGAAAGTGAATTTAGAATAATAGTCATAAAATTAATCGCTGGGCTTGAAAACAGTATACAGGACAGCAGAGAATCTCTTGCCACAAAGATCGAGGGACTAAGGAAGAGTCACGAGGAGTTGAAAAACGCTTTAAACGAATTGCAAAACAAAATGGAATCCATGATGGCTCAGCTTGAAGAGGCAGAGGAGAGAATAGGTGAACTAGAAGATAAAGTTATGGAGAAAGAGGAAGCTGAAAGAAAGAGAGATAAAAAAATCCAGGAGTATGAGGGGAAAATTAGAGAACTAAGTGATACACTAAAAAAAAATAATATACGCATAATTGGTATCCCAGAGGAGGAAGAGAGAGGGAAGGGTGCTGAAGGGGTACTTGAACAAATTATAGCTGAGAACTTCCCTGAACTGGGGAAGGAAAAAGGCATTGAAATCCAAGAGGCACAGAGAACTCCCTTCAGACGTAACTTGAATCGATCTTCTGCACGACATATCATAGTGAAACTGGCAAAATACAAGGATAAAGAGAAAATTCTGAAAGCAGCAAGGGATAAACGTGCCCTCACATATAAAGGGAGACCTATAAGACTCGTGACTGATCTCTCCTTTGAAACTTGGCAGGCCAGAAAGGCTTGGCACGATATCTACAGTGTGCTAAACAGAAAAAATATGCAGCCGAGAATCCTTTATCCAGCAAGTCTGTCATTTAGAATAGAAGGAGAGATAAAGGTCTTCCCAAACAAACAAAAACTGAAGGAATTTGTCACCACGAAACCAGCCCTACAAGAGATCCTAAGGGGGATCCTGTGAGACAAAGTACCAGAGACATCACTACAAGCATAAAACATACAGACATCACAATGACTCTAAACCCATATCTTTCTATAATAACACTGAATGTAAATGGATTAAATGCGCCAACTAAAAGACATAGGGTATCAGAATGGATAAAAAAACAAGACCCATCTATTTGCTGTCTACAAGAGACTCATTTTAGATCTGAGGACACCTTTAGATTGAGAGTGAGGGGATGGAGAACTATTTATCATGCTCCTGGAAGCCAAAAGAAAGCTGGAGTAGCCATACTTATATCAGACAAACTAGACTTTAAATTAAAGGCTGTAACAAGAGATGAAGAAGGGCATTATATAATAATCACAGGGTCTATCCACCAGGAAGAGCTAACTATTATAAATGTCTATGCACCAAATACCCGAGCCCCCAGATATATAAAACAATTACTCATAAACATAAGCAACCTTATTGATAAGAATGTGGTCATTGCAGGGGACTTTAACACCCCACTTACAGAAATGGATAGATCATCTAGACACACAGTCAATAAAGAAACAAGGGCCCTGAATGATACATTGGATCAGATGGACTTGACAGATATATTTAGAACTCTGCATCCCAAAGCAACAGAATATACTTTCTTCTCGAGTGCACATGGAACATTCTCCAAGATAGATCATATACTGGGTCACAAAACAGCCCTTCATAAGTTTACAAGAATTGAAATTATACCATGCATACTTTCAGACCACAATGCTATGAAGCTTGAAATCAACCACAGGAAAAAGTCTGGAAAACCTCCAAAAGCATGGAGGTTAAAGAACACCCTACTAACGAATGAGTGGGTCAACCAGGCAATTAGAGAAGAAATTAAAACATATATGGAAACAAACGAAAATGAAAATACAACAATCCAAACGCTTTGGGATGCAGCGAAGGCAGTCCTGAGAGGAAAATACATTGCAATCCAGGCCTATCTCAAGAAACAAGAAAAATCCCAAATACAAAATCTAACAGCACACCTAAAGGAAATAGAAGCAGAACAGCAAAGGCAGCCTAAACCCAGCAGAAGAAGAGAAATCATAAAGATCAGAGCAGAAATAAACAATATAGAATCTAAAAAAACTGTAGAGCAGATCAACGAAACCAAGAGTTGGTTTTTTGAAAAAATAAACAAAATTGACAAACCTCTAGCCAGGCTTCTCAAAAAGAAAAGGGAGATGACCCAAATAGATAAAATCATGAATGAAAATGGAATGATTACAACCAATCCCTCAGAGATACAAACAATTATCAGGGAATACTATGAAAAATTATATGCCAGCAAATTGGACAACCTGGAAGAAATGGACAAATTTCTAAATACCCACACTCTTCCAAAACTCAATCAGGAGGAAATAGAAAGCTTGAACAGACCCATAACCAGCGAAGAAATTGAATCGGTTATCAAAAATCTCCCAACAAATAAGAGTCCAGGACCAGATGGCTTCCCAGGGGAGTTCTACCAGACATTTAAAGCAGAGATAATACCTATCCTTCTCAAGCTATTCCAAGAAATAGAAAGGGAAGGAAAACTTCCAGACTCATTCTATGAAGCCAGTATTACTTTGATTCCTAAACCAGACAGAGACCCAGTAAAAAAAGAGAACTACAGGCCAATATCCCTGATGAATATGGATGCAAAAATTCTTAATAAGATACTAGCAAATCGAATTCAACAGCATATAAAAAGAATTATTCACCATGATCAAGTGGGATTCATTCCTGGGATGCAGGGCTGGTTCAACATTCGCAAATCGATCAACGTGATACATCACATTAACAAAAAAAAAGAGAAGAACCATATGATCCTGTCAATCGATGCAGAAAAGGCCTTTGACAAAATCCAGCACCCTTTCTTAATAAAAACCCTTGAGAAAGTCGGGATAGAAGGAACATACTTAAAGATCATAAAGGCCATTTATGAAAAGCCCACAGCTAACATCATCCTCAACGGGGAAAAACTGAGAGCTTTTTCCCTGAGATCAGGAACATGACAGGGATGCCCACTGTCACCGCTGCTGTTTAATATAGTGCTGGAAGTTCTAGCATCAGCAATCAGACAACAAAAGGAAATCAAAGGCATCAAAATTGGCAAAGATGAAGTCAAGCTTTCGCTTTTTGCAGATGACATGATATTATACATGGAAAATCCGATAGACTCCACCAAAAGTCTGCTAGAACTGATACATGAATTCAGCAAAGTTGCAGGATACAAAATCAATGTGCAGAAATCAGTTGCATTCTTATACACTAACAATGAAGCAACAGAAAGACAAATGAAGAAACTGATCCCATTCACAATTGCACCAAGAAGCATAAAATACCTAGGAATAAATCTAACCAAAGATGTAAAAGATCTGTATGCTGAAAACTATAGAAAGCTTATGCAGGTAATTGAAGAAGATATAAAGAAATGGAAAGACATTCCCTGCTCATGGATTGGAAGAATAAATATTGTCAAAATGTCAATACTACCCAAAGCTATCTACACATTCAATGCAATCCCAATCAAAATTGCACCAGCATTCTTCTCGAAACTAGAACAAGCAATCCTAAAATTCATATGGAACCACAAAAGGCCCCGAATAGCCAAAGTAATTTTGAAGAAGAAGACCAAAGCAGGAGGCATCACAATCCCAGACTTTAGCCTCTACTACAAAGCTGTCATCATCAAGACAGCATGGTATTGGCATAAAAACAGACACATAGACCAATGGAATAGAATAGAAACCCCAGAACTAGACCCACAAACGTATGGCCAACTCATCTTTGACAAAGCAGGAAAGAACATCCAATGGAAAAAAGACAGTCTCTTTAACAAATGGTGCTGGGAGAACTGGACAGCAACATGCAGAAGGTTGAAACTAGACCACTTTCTCACACCATTCACAAAAATAAACTCAAAATGGATAAAGGACCTGAATGTGAGACAGGAAACCATCAAAACCTTAGAGGAGAAAGCAGGAAAAGACCTCTCTGACCTCAGCCGTAGCAATCTCTTACTCGGCACATCCCCAAAGGCAAGGGAATTAAAAGCAAAAGTGAATTACTGGGACCTTATGAAGATAAAAAGCTTCTGCACAGCAAAGGAAACAACCAACAAAACTAAAAGGCAACCAACGGAATGGGAAAAGATATTTGCAAACGACACATCGGACAAAGGGCTAGTATCCAAAATCTATAAAGAGCTCATCAAACTCCACACCCGAAAAACAAATAACCCAGTGAAGAAATGGGCAGAAAACATGAATAGACACTTCTCTAAAGAAGACATCCGGATGGCCAACAGGCACATGAAAAGATGTTCAACGTCGCTCCTTATCAGGGAAATACAAATCAAAACCACACTCAGATACCACCTCACGCCAGTCAGAGTGGCCAAAATGAACAAATCAGGAGACTATAGATGCTGGAGAGGATGTGGAGAAACAGGAACCCTCTTGCACTGTTGGTGGGAATGCAAATTGGTGCAGCCGCTCTGGAAAGCAGTGTGGAGGTTCCTCAGAAAATTAAAAATAGACCTACCCTATGACCCAGCAATAGCACTGCTAGGAATTTATCCAAGGGATACAGGAGTACTGATGCATAGGGGCACCTGTACCCCAATGTTTATAGCGGCACTCTCAACAATAGCCAAATTATGGAAAGAGCCTAAATGTCCATCAACTGATGAATGGATAAAGAAACTGTGGTTTATATACACAATGGAATACTACGTGGCAATGAGAAAAAATGAAATATGGCCTTTTGTAGCAACATGGATGGACTGGAGAGTGTGATGCTAAGTGAAATAAGCCATACAGAGAAAGACAGATACCATATGGTTTCACTCTTATGTGGATCCTGAGAAACATAACAGAAACCCATGGGGGAGGGGAAGGAAAAAAAAAAAAAAAAAGAGGTTAGAGTGGGAGAGAGCCAAAGCATTAGAGACTGTTAAAAAACTGAGAACAAACTGAGGGTTGATGGGGGGTGGGAGGGAGGGCAGGGTGGGAGGGAGGACACGGTGGGTGATGGGTATTGAGGAGGGCACCTTTTGGGATGAGCACTGGGTGTTGTATGGAAACCAATTTGACAGTAAATTTCATATATTAAAAAATAAAAAAAAAAATAAACAGAGGACCTGAAAACATAAAACTCCTAGAAGAAAACATAGGGGAAAAAACTCCTTCACATTGGTCTGGCAGCAATTTCCTAAACAGGACACCAAAAGCACAAGCAACAAAAGCAAAAATAAATAAGTGGGACTACATCAAAGTAAAAAGCTTCTGCACAGCAAAAGAAACAACAAAATGCAAAAGCAACCATGGAATGGGAAAATGAGAGGACATATTTGGAAATCATGTATCTGATAAAGAGTTAATATCCAAAATATATAAAGAACTCCCACAACTCAAGGACTAATAATAATAATAAATGGGCAGAAGAATCAAGCAAGCCGTTTTCTAAAAGTAGACTAACAAATAACCAATGGGTGCATGAAAGTGCTTGACATCACTCATCATTAGGGAAATGCAAATTCAAACCACAATGAGATATCAACTCAGACCTGTTAAAATTACTGTCTTCAAAGACACTATAACAGATGTTGGCAAAAGTAGAGAAAAGGGAACCCATGTGCACTTTTGTGGGAATGTTCATCAGTACAAACACGATGGAAACGGCATGTGGGTGTCTCAAAGTATTGAAAATAGAACCAGCATATGATCCAGCAACCCCACTTCCAGGTATATTTTCAAAAGAAATTAAAACAGGATCTCGAAGAGATATCTGTGCTCCCATGTTCATTGCAGCATTATTCACATTAGCCAAAATACAAAAATAATCTAAATGTCCTTCAACAGACAAACAGATAAAGAAGATGCAATATGTATCCATACACACAAAAGAGAATATTAGCAAAAAGAAAGAAGTAAATTTGGGGTGCCTGGGCGGCCCAGTGGGTTAAGTATCCAACTCCTGATCTTGGCTCAGGTCACGATCTCATGGTTCGAGTGTTCAAGCCCTGTGTTGGGCTCTGCAATGACAGCATGGAGCCTGCTTGGGATTCTCTCTCTCTCTTCCTCTTTCTCTGCCCCTTCCCTGCTCACTTGCTCTCTCTCTCTTTCTCTCTCAAAAATAAATAAATAAACATTTTTTAAAAAGAAAGAAACAAGCAAATTCTGCCATTTGCAACATAGATGGACCTTGAGGACATGATGCTAAGTGAAATAAGTCAGAGAAAGACAAACACTGCATACTCTCTCTTATATGTGGAATCTAAAACAACCAAACTCAAACAAACAAAAAGGAAACAACTGGTTACCAGGGGATAGAGGGTAGGGAAAATAGGGATATGTTGGTCAAAGGGCACAAACTTTCAGCTATCAGATAAATAAATCCTGAGGATCTAATGTACAGCATGATGACTGTACTATATCATATACTTGAAAGTTGCTGAGAGAGTAGATCTTAAATGTTCTCACCACAAAAAAGAAATGGTACTTATGTGATATATGGAATTGTTAACTAACTCTGTGGTCGTAAATCACTTTGCAATATATCAGTGTATCAAATCAATACACTGTACATTTTAAACTTACACAATGTTGTATGTCAATTATATCTCAATAGACTTGAGAAAAGAAATCTATCAACCTTAGGATATAATGATGATAATGATATCTATATTTATTGAGTTCTTACCATGAGCATATTGTCTTTTGATTTTTACTTTTCTTTAAATTATTTTGTTAATGTTTATTTATTTTTGAGAGAGAGAGAGAAATGTATGAGTTGGGGAGGAACAGAGAGAAAGGGAGACACAGAATGCGAAGCAAGCTCCAGGCTCTGAGCTGTCAGCACAGAGCCCGACGTGGGGCTTGAACTCATAGACTGCGAGATCATGACCTGAGCCGAAGTCGGACACTTAACCGACTGAGCCACCCAGGTGCCCCCCCCCTTTTTAATCCTAGAGTCTTTTTAATCCTAGAGTGCTTCCAGCTAAATATTACTTAAAATGAAGGATCAGAGGCCATCAAAGTTATAAAAATATATCCCAGTGCACTCAGCTAATGAGTTAGCTGATGGTGAAGCCAGAGCTGATGTTACAAGTCAAATTTTGGCCTACAAAGCCTGTATGTTGGAACTATACACTGGCCTGTCAATATACTACAACAATCTGCCCTATCGATCCCTTACTATATCCTAAATTGTGTTCTATCATTACATTTGATGATATCTTCTCAATCAGCCTCTCATTTAGATACTCTTGTTATCATAACTCTACAGATAAGAAATTAAATAGAAATATGTTATGTATCATACTCAAAGTCACACTGTTTGTAACATCAAGTTACTTATAAATTACTGGAATGTGTATTTAAATTAACTTCCTTAATGTTATAATAAGAATTACCATACACCATCTGACTGGTCCATGGCAAAATTATATATAATTATTGCATGGCCTCAGAGGATAAACACTGTTGCACTTAATTTGCTGCTGAGGATTCTGGGGCTCAGAAAGGAACTTTGACTTACTAATTTGCAAATTTTTGAGCCAATACCAGGCCATGGAGTATTTTCTTATCCCACATTTTTTTCTATTATCTGTGTTTCCTATTCTTTTTTGGGTTTTGGGGTGGTTTTTTTTTTTTTGATGTTTATTTATTTTTGAGAGAGATACAGAGTGTGAGCATGGGAGGGGGAGGGGCAGAGAGAGAGGGAGATACAGAATCCAAAGCAGGCCCCAGGCTCCAGGCTGTCAGCACAGAGCCTGATGCAGGGCTCAAACTCATGAACAAGATCTTGACCTGAGCCGAAGTCAGACACTCAGCTGACTGAACCACCCAGTCTCCTTCTGTGTTTCCTATTCTAATCAAGTGTTGTCAGTCCACATTTACATGGCTGTATGAATCTTCCAGTCTTTTCCCATGCTCAGCACTCTTCTAAATCTAAACCTAAAAACAAACAAACAAAACCAAAGTGCTGCCACTGGGTACAGTCTACCATGTGACAAAAAAAGCAGCATCACTTTCCCCCTTACCAAGGTTCTTTGTCCATCACTTAGGTCTGCATAAATGGATAGGCAAATATAGAAATGCGGTAATTTTTCTTGGATGGTAACTTCCCGCTAACTGTTTTGGCTTCATCATCTGTCAATTTCATGCCTTTCGCCAATATCAAGTTCCTTATCCATGTAGTTGGTAGATGATTTACCATAGAGGTAAAAGACAGGGTAAATTAAAGGAACTTTTGGACAGGTTTTCAGAGAACCAAGATTACTACCAATAAACTACGTATGACATTTCTAAGGAAAGATGGATACCAAATGGAGCCCAAAGACTGATTTATCAATGACAGAAGACAAGACGGTAAGGCAACAAAGTGAAGTCCTAAACAGGCTGTTTGTTACCAGACAAAGAAAAGAGCTCACCTTTGCTGACAACATAAACCTTTGCTGCTGAGGATGTTTTAAAAAGGAGGACAAAGTACAATTTATTTATGATGAAATTTGTGACTTTATAATCCTCAGACACCATTAGAGCCACTCATCTACTGGAATAGGAATCCCAGACTTAGATCTCGGTTGTACATTCCTAAACCTATATTTAAAACCACCTTTATTTTATGAGCTCATTATGCAATATTCCAACTGCACACAACTTATTACACACCTTTCTCCTCATGTTATAATTTAACTTTCAGGGTTCGGGCAAGAAAAAAAAATCAATGGATTGTTTTAATAAAGAGAATTAAGTATAGGTAGTTGAGTAAATAGCTACTTCAGGTCAAAGCAAAAGATGGGAAAATGTGGTGACAGATGGAAGCCAATAAATACCAAGGGCTTAGGGTTTTTAGAGGTAGGAGTGGACTTTACTTAATTTTAGAGGGTAATATAATTTGCTGACCATTATTAAAAATATGTAACAAAGCATTTTTCATTTTTTTAATGTTTGTTTATTTTTGAGAGAGATAGAGACAGAGCATGAGTGGGGAGAGGGGGAGAGAGAGAGGGATACACAGAATCCAAAGCAGTCTCCAGACAGAGCTGTCAGCATAGAGCCCAATACAGGGCTTGAACTCATGAACTGTGAGATCATGACCTAAGCCGAAGTTGAGCACTCAACCGAGTCACCCAGGCGCCCCCAAATATGCAACAATTCTTAACTGTAGAGAACAGACTGAGGGTTGCTGTAGGGGAGGTGGGTGGGGGGATGGGCTAGATGGATGATGGGTACTAAGGAGGGCACTTGTTGTGATGAATCACCGAATTCTACACCTGAAACTAATATTGCACTATACATTAACTGGAATTTAAGTAAAATTTTGGAGAAAGGAAAAAAAAAAAAAAAAAAAAAAAAAAAAATATATATATATATATATATATATATATATATATATATATATATATATATATATATGGAAAACAAAGCAGGGATTTCAAGAGACCCACTCTAGCATTACAAGATAAGTATAGAAGGATGAGTTTGGAGCAGAAAGAGTTAACAACCAGCACAAAGGAAAAGCTTATAGTGTTGAAGGACAATATATTTGAAGAAACCCATTGCTACGAGCTACAGTACGTTTTTTATAACTTAGCCTTTTGAGCTTGATCTCTTTAGCAACTCACAACTAAACCATCTTGGGTGCTTTTCAAAAAATCCTCATACCTAGACACACACCTGTCCAACTAGATCAGAATCTCTGGTGATGAGACTCAGTCATCATTAGTTATAAAACTTCTCAGCGTATTCTATAAAATCCATGATTGGGGGGTGCCTGGGGGACTCAGTCGGTTAAATGTCCAACTTCAGCTCAGGTCATGATCTCACCATTCATGAGTTTGACCCCACATTGGGCTCCGCACTGACAGTGCAGAGGCTGCTTGGGATTCTATCTCCCTCTGTCTGTTCCTCCTCCACTTGTGTGCTCGTGTTCTCTCTCTCTGTCAAAATAAATAAACTTAAAAAAAAATCCAAGATTGAGGACCAGTAATGGCGTATTTAGACATTACCCGGATAAATAGCTTTGACAGATGCAAAATTTGTATGGAAAATAAACAGAAACCATGGGAAAGGATATAAATTTTAAGTATATAAAAGGAAGAATGCACCCTGGATACCAGGGTCATTGAGGAGAACTTCTCATGCATTCATTATAATGTACAAAGTGTCCCAGACTACAATTAATCCAATCCAATTAAAAACAAATTTTAAAAAATAGTATTCATGTATGAAACATGAAGAGGAATGAAAACCATGAGACTGAAAAAATAATGGGGCCCAGAAAGCAGTATTTGCTGATCTACATGTTTGGTTTGGCTGATTTTTTCAACACACACTTCAAAAAGGAATGCACACATACTGAGATTAACCTATTCTTCTGAGTGACCTCCATAGGGCACTCTTGATGTCCCTGTTCCTCAAGCTGTAAATGAAGGGGTTCAGCATGGGGGTGACTACGGTGTACACAACTGAGGCCACCATAACCTTCCTGGGAGAAGGCAACAGTGCTGATCCAAGGTATACTCCAATAGCCGTTCCATAAAATAAGCAAACAACTGACAGGTGAGAGCCACAGGTGGAGAAGGCTTTGTACTTCCCACCTGTTGATGGGATTCTCAGAATGGAAGAAACAATTTTATAGCAAGAGAAAAAGATCCCTGAGATAGGGAGAAAGCCAGAGATGGCACCAACAAAATACATGACTATGTTATTGGTGAAAGTGTCAGAGCAGGCAAGGTTGAGGAGTTGAGAAGGGTCACAGAAGAAATGAGAAATTTCCACATCCTTGAAACAGGTAAGTTGCAACACGACTAAATTGTGCAACTGGGAGTCCAAAAGGCTAACACAAAAGGACACCAAAACTAAGAAGCCACAGAGATGTGGGTTCATGATGACTGAGTAGTGTAGAGGATGACAGATGGCCACAAATCGGTCATATGCCACTGCAGTCAGAAACATACCATCCATACATCCAAAAAGGGTAAAATAGGAAATTCAAAAGGATAAAATAGTAAATCCAAAAAGGATAAAATAGTAAAGGATAAAAATAGTAAATTCTCAAGATCCATCAATTCCAGGTATATGCCCCCTAAAATTTAAGGCAGAAACTCAAATAGATTCTTGCTGAAGTTCATCCCAGCATTAACCACAATAGCTGAAGGATGAAAACAGATGAATAGATAAACAAAATTGGATATATACGTACAATGAAATATTATTCAGCCTTAAGGAATGAAATTCTGATACATGCTGCAACATGGTTGAATCTTGAAAACATGCTAAGTGAGATAAGTCAGACACAAAAGGATAAGCACTTTATGAGTCCACTTATATGAGGTACCTAGAACGGGCAAAGTCATAGACACAGAAAGTAGAATAGGGGTTTTCAATGGTTGGGAGAGGGGGAATGTGGAATTCGTTTAACGGGGACAGTGTTCTATTGGAAATGATGATAAAGTTCTGGAAATGGATAGTGGTGATGGTTGTACAACATTGTGAATGTTCTTAATGCCACAGACTTGCACACTTAAAAATTCTTAAAATGGAAAATGTCATTATATACATATTGTGGAGATATATATCTATCTATACCTATATATTTGTACCTATCTCTACAATAAAATATAAATAAAAATAAAGTAAAATTGTTGTAAATTTTTTTCAAAGTACATTCTCAGCCTCTTCCCCTGGAGATATTGACTATGTATGTCTGGAATAAGGTGGAAAGTTATACATTAACAAGAGCCCAGGGTGATACTTTTGATAAAGCTTACATTTTGAAACTCCCCTAGGGCAACTATTCTCAAAATAGTGTCCTAGAGACCAGCAAAATTTAGAGCTTGTGAAAAATCCAAATTATCAGGCCCAAAACCAGACATATTGAGACAGAAACTTGGAGATGGAACTCAAAAATCTATTTAAATAAAAGGGGCACCTGCGTGGCACAATCAGTTAAGAGTCTGACTCTCGATCTCAGCTCAGGTCATGATCTTGCAGTTCGTGAGTTCAAGCCCCACAATGGGCTCTGTGCTAATAGTGTAGCGCCTACTTGGGATTCTGTCTCTCCTTCTCTCTGCCCCTCCTCTGCTTGTTCTCTCTCTCTGTGTCTCTCAGAATATATAAACTTAAAAAATAAAATAAATTAAAACTAAATCTAGTTAAACAAATATTCAAGGTCATCCAGGCCAGAAGTTTGAGAACCATTACCCAAGTGACTCCTGGGATCCTTCATTACTCAGCCATCTGCCTGATGTGAATACTACAAGTCAGTTGTCTTCAGGAGGAGATCTAAGAAACACTGGAAAAATTCTTCCCAGAGAAAAGGGACCCAGAAGAGAGGTGTCACAGCTGGTCCCACTATTACTCTCCTAGGGATAAGGAATTGGCAGGTCAGAGACCCTTTCCTGTGTGGTCCCTGCCTATCAGGAGTCAAATTGATCAGGGAATGGAAAATCCATTGATCAATTTGTCTAACAAGCTTCACAGGGGATTCATTCCCCAGGGCCACCAAACCTGTAACATATCAACTTATAGTCACCAAGGCCCATGTATCACTCCCAAGATACCCATGCCTTTGCCAGGAAAAATCAGACACACGCTGCATTACATGCCTGGCTCTGTATCGCTTCTCTTTGTGGAAACAAATGTTTCTTCATTGCCCACCCTCCATGAGAGAACAAGATGCAGGGGAGTCGGTCCCAGTGGTGAGCCCACATTGCCAAGCATGCATAGCCCAGTAAGTGTTGTGGGAAATAGAGAAAAGAGGTGTTGGGTAGAAAGGGCATTGGCTACTATTAAGCATGTGGCAGGGACACCTCCATGGTATCCATGCAGGAGGAGCTCTAGGGGCCAATTTTTTGGAGGGTGAATGGCTACCCTACCATTGTTAGTGAGCTTTTACTTTGCTTGTATGTTATTTGGGTGGATGGTTGATGGAGATTATAGGGTTGAGGAGGAAGAGTTAAGCCCCCAGTCTGCTCTTGGATACCACAGCACTATCCAGGACCACACCGTGTAATGGCACAGTTACCAGTCGGAAGTGCACAAATGGATGCCCCCAGGTACTGATAGATTATTAGGTCTTTGACTATGCAATATGGATCTTCTCTTATTCTTTACTCCATCGCCTGGCCCCAAAACTCCAGAGATTTCACCTTCACTCAGACCAGATAAATCCTTTCTGAATCCTTCTTTACCACCTTCATTTGCTGGGGAACATACCCTGTTTCTCCGTAAGGACCTGTCCCTCCTCTTCCTTCTTCACCTTCATCTGTGGTCCTCATAGAGATATTCAAGAGTGAAGAGTCTGTGTTCCCTGGTATCTAGGGCTGCAGTGTATAAACACGTGCGCACGATGGATGTGGGGGGAAGAGCAAAGCACACAGGAAGGTCCAATGTCCAGTCCCCTCTTGACACCCTCCCCTTCAGCTCTGGAAACATTCTGGAAGACACTGATTTCACATATCCCTTCCTCATAGTTTCACTTGATTCCTCTTGGGTGTCAAGTCTCACCCTTATCTAGAAACATGGAATCATTAGTAAGACATGGGAACAATTTATTCACCTCTTCATCTTTGTTCTTCTTCCCTAAAATTGGTGACGTGGTCCCTTCAACTTTAATGAGGTGAGTATTCCCAACCCCATTCCCTTTGACCCTAGTTTGCCTGCCTTAAATCTATGTTTCACTCCAGGCACCAGGGAAAATCGTGATATGGATCATGTTACTCCTTCAGTCACAGTCCTTACATAGCCCCTATCCTTTTATCCATTGTTTTTTTTTCAAGGTTCCCAGAGATGTGGCCCCCGCTCATCTCATCAACCTCATTCTTCACCATTTCCATGTCCCATTTTGTGTTGCAACAAATTGCTAAGAGCACACTGTCCCATGCAGCTTTTTGCTTATGGGCCTTTTTCCTTGTTGCCTTCTCTGCCAGAAAAGCCCATGTTCAGTCATCAACCTAGACAACTCCTTGCCCACGGATCTGTTCCTCCAGGAATCCTTCCTTGACTGCATCACTTCAGGCTGTATTTGTGGTTCCTTTCTCGACTTCACTCTGAAGACTGCATTTACCTTAGCTTTTAAGTCACTGTATTACAATGACTGGTTTCTGTATCCACCACTACCCCTGAAAGGCAGGCTCTCTCAAGACAAAACCACACCATTAATCTTTGTACCCCCAACAGCTAACACTTAGCCTGTCCCAAAGTAATCCTTCTTGCAGAATGGCTTCCAGGACTTTTTCAGTGACTAACAGCCTAGTTCCATTCTTCTCTACATCCTGCCTGGCTCCACAAAATTGCCCACTAACACTAGATCCTAGAAACAGAATAGAAACAGAAGACCAACATGTATTTGGTGCATGAATAAAGGGGAAAATATAAATGACAAATGGTTGTATCTTTCACCTCTAATTTCTAAGCTCTCGTCCTAAGATAAAATGTTTCTTCCTTTCTTTCTTTCCTTTTGCTGACCATAAATCTTTATTTTTTTAATATGAAATTTATTGTCAAATTGGTTTACATCAAACACCCAGTGCTCATCCCAACAGGTGCCCTCCTCAATGCCCATCACCCACCCTTCCCTCCCTCCCACCCCCCATCAACCTTCAGTTTATTCTCACTTTTGAAGAGTCTCTTATGGTTTGGCTCCCTCCCTCTCTAACTTTTTTTCCCTTCCCCTCCCCCATGGTCTTCTGTTAAGTTTCTTAGGATCCACATAAGAGTGAAAACATATGGTATCTTTCTCCGTATGACTTATTTCACTTAGCATAACACTCTCCATTTCCATCCATCCTTTTGTTGCTACAAAAGGCCAGATTTCATTCTTTCTCATTGCCAAGTAGTATTCCAGTGTGAATATAAACCCCAATTTCTTTATCCATTCATCAGTTGATGGGCATTTAGGCTCTTTCCATTGTTTGGCTATTGTTGAAAGTGCTGCTATAAACATTGGGGTACAAGTGCCCCTATGCATCAGCACTCCTATATCCCTTGGGTAAATTCCTAGCAGTGCGATTTCTGGGTAATAGGGTAGATCTATTTTTAAATTTTTGAGGAACCTCCACACTGTTTTCCAGAGTGGCTGCACCAGTTTGCATTCCCACCCACAGTACAAGAGGGTTCCCCTTTCTCCACATCCTCGCCAGCATCTATAGTCTCCTGATTTGTTCATTTTAGCCACTCTGACTGGCATGAGATAATATCTCAGTGTGGTTTTGATTTGTATTTTCCTGATGAGGACTGACGTTGAGCATCTTTTCATGTGCCTGTTGGCCATCTGGATGTCTTCTTTAGAGAAGTGCCTATTCACATCTTCTGTCCATTTCTTCACTGGATTATCTGTTTTTTGGGTGTGGAGTTTGGTGAGTCCTTTATAGATTTTGGATACTAGCCCTTTGTCTGATATGTCATTTGCAAATATCTTTTCCCATTCTGTTGGTTGTCTTCTAGTTTTGTTGATTGTTTCCTTTGTAGTGCAGAAGCTTTTTATCTTGATGAGGTCCCAAGAGTTCATTTTTGCTTTTAATTCCCTTGCCTTTGGAGATGTGTCAAGTAAGAAATTGCTGCAGCTGAGGCCAGAGTGGTTTCTTCCTGCTTTCCCCTCTTGGGTTATGATGGTTTCCTGTCTCACATTCAG
The DNA here is from genome assembly GCF_018350215.1 of Panthera leo. Classification (NCBI taxonomy): domain Eukaryota; kingdom Metazoa; phylum Chordata; class Mammalia; order Carnivora; family Felidae; genus Panthera; species Panthera leo. The sequence continues at coordinate 7,053,956 of NC_056680.1, forward strand.
GTCCTTTACCCATTTGGAGTTTATTTTTGTGAATGGTGTAAGAAAGTGGTCTAGTTTCATTCTTCTGTATGTTGCTGTCCAGTTCTCCCAGCACCATTTGTTAAAGAGGCTGTCTTTTTTCTACTGGATAGTCTTTCCTGCTTTGTCAAAGATTAGTTGGCCATAATTTTGTGGGTCCAATTCTGGAGTCTCTGTTCTATTCCACTGGTCTATGTGTCTGTTTTTGTGCCATAAGATAAAATGTTTCTAATCTATAAGAAACTCTTTCTTAAGATGAATGTGATAATTCATCATTTCATGACCCGCTTGAATCATAATCCAGTCCCTCTAAGAAATGGCTTTACTGAATTCTAATGCAGTTGATGATGTTGACACACAGCACCCAGGGATTATACAGAATTGTGGGCATTACCTGTGTACTCTGATCTTCTACTCAAAACAGATCAGAATGCAAGGGAGCAGGCTACATCTATTAAAAGTCAAGGAAAATTTTTACAAACTATCATGCTTTAAAGATGAGTCGTGACCTTCTGTTTCGAATACCTCTCACCTGACCAGAAGCCACCAGAGGTGATTACAAACTGCCCGCCTACCAAGGGTCAGAACATAGACGTTCATTCATACTTAAACAATTTGCCTACAACGTGACCATCTTTATCATTCCAGAGACACTCTTTGCTTTGGGGTTTTTGTGTTTGTTTGGTTTTTTTTTTAGGTAAAATTGCTATGTAATATTATATTAGCTTAAGGTATATGACATAATGATTCATCACATTGCACATATAATATTTGACATATAACCACAATACGTCTAGTTAACAGCTGCCACCACACATAATTACAAAAATTTTTTTCTGGTGATGAGAAATTATATGATCTATTTTCTTCTTTTTCAAATATTTTTTATTTATTTTTGAGAAACAGTGCACTAGTGAGGAAGGAGCAGAGAGAGAGGGAGACAGAGAATCTGAAGCAGGCTCCAGTCTCTGAGCTGTCAGTACAGAGCCAGATACAGGACTGGAACTCATAAACTGCGAGATCATGACCTGAGCTGAAGTCAGACACTTATCCAACTGAGCCACCCAGGTGCCCCATAAGGTCTATTTTCTTAGCAACTCTCAAATATACCATATAATATTATTAACTGAATTCATACTGCACATTATACCCCATGGTTTATTTGTTTTATAACTGGAAGTTAGTACCTTTTGACCACCTTCACCTATTTCAGCCACCCCTTCCCTGCTACTTTGGTTTTCATACCTAAGAGGACTGACAGGGATGACAGTCAATGGTGGCTTTTTCCCATTGTAGTTAGGGGCATTAAAGAATAGTAGTAGTGCAAAAATACTTCTAACGAGACAAAATACAACACTGAAGATCATTTTATGATTTTATGCTGTTCAGCATCCTGGGTTATAGGACCCCTTCCTCTATATCTGGGTACAGGACCCTCAGGACCTGAAACAAAGAGAGTAGGAGAGTAGGTGGGCTCCTCTTCTTCCCAGCCTCATTGAATCATCACCTGAATATGAGTGCCACATCTGACTCTCATTTTTTTGGGCTCCTATGTCAACATCCTGGAGCAGTTTCTATGCTTCCTCGGGTATTTCATGAGCACCATAGAGGATATGACTAAAATACTATTTGTGACCTTTGTAGTATATAATGGTACTGAAATAGTGCAAATGTTAATATGCATTTTTTGCTTGAACGTATACCATCTGGATGAAGAGCATTTTTTCAAGCAACAAATATCCAGGAAGCATCTGGCCCTTTTCCTGCAGGATGTTGGTGGCCCCTGGTACACTAAGCATTAAGAATCTGTTCATGTGATTTATCATTTTGTGAAAACATTTTCTTTTTCTTCCTTTTCTTTCTTCTTGAGGAGTAAACCTACATTCTACTCATCCTGCAATAGTCTGTCCAGACACATGAGATACCCTCAAATTTTCTCACCTCTGAGACATAGTTATCTGACCCTTTTTTGCGTCCCACACAAGGCAGATAATCCACATTAAGTTACTGCAGTTCACCAGACCTCATGTTGCTCATTTGTGTTAGAGTAAGTTTGGGTCATGTTATGCCTAATGTCCAAAGCTGTTCTTAACTTTTTAGATTTGGTGATTCTAAATAAAGAGGATAAATGAGGGCCCCAAAGGCCAATGGACAGGGATTGATCAACATTATTAAATGTTGCCCATAAAACAGAATATAGGATGTCTAAATTCTGTAATGTTAAGGCCTTTATGCCCAATGCTTCATTTCAAGAAATAAAAAAGTAGACTCTAGAGTTTTTCTAGTGTCTATTTCATGTGCATTCCCTTCTTCAATCATCTAGTTGATGTGCTGACAATATGGAACGAAGAAATCAAACGAGTGTTTCAAAATTTTTACTCCTGGGATTTTCCCAAGACTCAGAGCATCAACCCATTCTATTTGGGCTCTTCCTGTCCATGTACCTGGTCACCGTGTTCGGGAACCTGCTCATCATCCTGGCCGTTAGCTCTGACTCTCACCTCCACACCCCCATGTACTTCTTCCTCTCCAACTTGTCCTTTGCTGACATCTGCTTCATCTCCACCACCATCCCTAAGATGCTGGTGAACATCCAAACACAGAGCAAATCCATCACCTATGCAGGCTGCATCGCCCAGATGTATTTTTTCATGGTTTTTGGAGGTATGGACACTTTTCTCCTCACTGTGATGGCCTATGACCGGTTTGTAGCCATCTGTCACCCCTTGCACTACACAGTCATCATGAACCCGTGGCTCTGTGGCCTCCTGGTTCTTGTGTCCTGGTTCATCAGCTTGTCATACTCCCTGATCCAGAGTCTCTTAATGTTGCGGCTGTCCTTCTGCACCAACCGGGTAATTCCACATTTTTACTGTGAACTTACTCAGGCCCTCATGCTTGCCTGCTCAGACACATTGGTCAATCACATCCTACAATACATTGTGACTGGCCTTCTTGGCATTGTTCCCTTCTCAGGGATCCTTTTCTCCTATAGCCGGATTGCCTCCTCAATCCTGAGAATCCCATCAGCTAATGGGAAGTATAAGACATTTTCCACCTGTGCATCTCACTTGTCTGTGGTTTCTTTGTTCTACGGGACAGGGCTTGGTGTGTATCTCAGTTCTGATGCATCTTCCTGGAGGGGCATGATTGCCTCATTGATGTACACCGTGGTCACCCCAATGCTGAATCCCTTCATCTACAGCCTACGGAACAGGGACATCAAGAGGGCTTTACAAAAAGTTCTCAGGATAACACTCTATGTTCAGTGATGGGAACACTAGTCCTGGGTTTTTGAGCTGACAGTGGTAGCAGCAGGTGGCTGCTAAAGAAATCCTACCTCCTAATCACACTGAGTTGTGCTTCTCACCCGTCCTCCATAAGTAAGTGACGTTGCCCAGAGCTGCCTTGTGAGTACTTTTTCTAGGTACTTCAACCTCTTATGTTGACTCCTCTGTTATCCTCAGTTCTACCCTCTGCGTCCCCTCCTTTCACTTTCCTATTACTGCACCTCACCTTGGATTTCCAGTCCTGTGGCCATTTATGCTACTACCAGTTCAGAACAGTTGCATGAGGATTATGAAAAGTAGTGCATTTTATCAATAACCATTGTTAGTTCTTATTAACTAAGCGCCTTTGGTGTGCTAGGCTGCAGGAGATGTCTGGAAAACAGCACTGAAGGGAAAAAAAAAAAACACAGAAAAAAATCTTTGTCCTAATAGAGCATAAGTTCAGGATCTCAGAGTTTCTGATCACATTATGTGTCCAAACAGAATACTCACTGATGGATTAATTATTTGGCTATTAGCAAGGTTGAACATTTCTCCAAATGTTTATTGAGTGCACTTCCAAAATAAGCTATAAAAATATATCACTAAATGTAGAAAAACTTCTGGGTCCAGAGTATCAGAATTGACCAGGCTCTGATACATCATTTGGTTTAGTTGCCTTGTTGTGCAGGTGAATTTACCAAGGGCCCAACACAGGAGAACACACAGTGATAAAATGTGTGTGAAAGGAAACATGTCTTTAAGGATGATGTCAATTACTGGATTACAATTCAGGAGAGTAAGGACAGAATCACACAATCACTACTCTCTAGGTATGTGATTCTGGGCAGCTTCAGCCGAGGTAGAGTATGTTAGGACCAGTGGATCTTCTGATAAATGTTTGTTTTCCTATCTTCTTCACCATAAAGCAATTGGATAATGTGTTAAGTCTTTGGATGGTGGTGTTTGCCAAGGCACTGCAACAGGAAAGGCAAACATAAACACAAAAATATCCATCCTGATAAAGATGAGTCGCTGACCACTCCAGGATGGAAGGAGTCTGACAGAATCTACTTTCCATCAAGTGGAGTCTTCAAGGGACAGTATCATTTTGAAAAACTATGGATTTCCAAAAGGGGGACCCACCTCCCCCTTAATTTCTTTTAGGCTTTGTGTCTAAAAACAGATTTCATCTAGAAACTGGGGAAAGAATCAGGATATTCGATTGTGGTAGCCGACATCTGATAATTGCAGACTTGCTTTTTATATTTTGGGTTATCTAAGTCAACTGATATTCTTGATGTCTGCTCATCTATGATCTGTTACCACCACCACAGGTCTCTGTGGCTCATGGATCCCAGTCACCATTCTGGATTTGTTGCTCAATCACCCATGGTTAAGACTACTGCCATTTAAGTTTAGAACTCAAGATATTTGTGAATGTAGTTTAGAACTTCTGTCCAGGTATGGAGGTTAGCTAACTGAACCATATTAAAACACTCAAGAATTACAAGTTTGGAACAAGAGTAGAAATTTTGGATATCAATTGATTAAGACTGCCTTAACATTCCCTGCAGCTTGACTAAAGTTAAAACATGTTTCTTCCTGACTGCAAGGGCCTGACCACCCCTTTGTCATCAATTTTACAACACAGGATGTCTTCCTTACAGACCTGGGAGCCATCCCTTTGAAATATAATCGTCAATAATGTTAGCACCTTTATCTCCCAACCTCTTTGCATAGGAGGGTAGGCACTTAAGTTCAATAAGCAGCAATTAGCAAACACAGATAGACTAGCCACATCGACCAACCTCCCCCCAATATCTTCCACCCCTTTTCCATAAGCTCACCCCAGCTTCTAAAATCCTCCTGTCTTTTGTTCTGTGGAGCTGAGTTCAATCTCTATCCCTTACTGTAATAGTCTTGAATAAGGTCTTCTTTACCTGTTTGACTATGTCCAATGCAATTTTACTTGGACACACAATGAACGACTTTCTCTAGAAAGTCTCTAGAAATTCCTAACAAATTTCTATCAAAGTAGTCTTTTGATGAAATTGCCCAGGGTCTTGCCTGTTTAAGCAAATAATATTGTGTCTCACAAAGGACTTCAGACTGGAAGAGGAGCAAAACCCACTTTCTTGATGCATCAGTTTCATTTGGAAAAAAATATCTGAGGTAGCCTGGAACAAAGACTGTCCATGACACTCAAAACATGTGAACTCACTCAGAAGGTAATGGTAGTAAAAGATGAATAGAGACTAACCTGATGGAGAGAACATCAGGAGAATTTAGATGGGTGTAAGAGAAGGCATCTTTTTTTTTAAGTTTATATTACTTACTTTGAGAGAGAGAGAGAGAGAGAGAGAGAGAGAGAGAGAGAGAGAGAGAGAAAGCATGGGAGGTGCAGAGAGGGAGAGAGAGAATCCCAAGCAGGCTCCTCACCATCAGCATGGAGCCTGATGTGGGGTTCCAACCCAAGAACTGTGAGAAAATGACTGAAGCTGATCAAGATTTCTTCACTTAACTGACTGAGCCATCCAGGTACCCCAGAGAGAAAACATCTTTAAGTTTCGATATTTAAGTGGAAAATTGAGTAAGAAAGGGGAAGAAAATTTTAGGCAGAGAGAATTAAGTGTAATGGTCTAGAGACTGAAAGAATATAGTCTGTTTAAAGAAAAATAAGAGGGGTGCCTAGGTGGCTTAGTCAGTTGTGGGCCCAACTTTGACTCTAGTCATAATCTCACGGTATGTGGCTTTAAGCCCCGTGTTGGGCTCTATGCTGATGGTTCAGAGCCTGCTTCAGATTCTGTGTCTCCCTCTCTCTCTGCTCCTCCCCTGCTCCTGCTCTGTCTTGTATGTTTCAAAATAAATAAACATTAAAACATTTTTTTAATTAAAAAAAGAAATATAAGATATCCAATATGTCTGGGAATGCAAGCTGGTGCAGCCACTCTGGAAAACAGTATGGAGGGTCCTCAAAACATTAAAAATAGAAATACCCTATGACCCAGAAATTGCACTACTAGGCATTTATCCAAGGGATACAAGTGTGCTGTTTTGACGGGACACATGCACCCCAATGTTTATAGCAGCGCTATCAACAATAGCCAAAGTATGGAAAGAGCCCAAATGCCCATTGATGGATGAATGGATAAAGAAGATGTGGTGTACATACACACACACACACACACACATACACACACACACACACACACACACACACACACACAATGGAGTATTACTCGGCAATCAAAAAGAATGAAATCTTGTCATTTGCAACTACGTGGATGGAACTGGAGGGTATTATGCTAAGTGAAATTAGTCAGTCAGAGAAAGACAAATATCATACTACTTCACTCCTATGAGGACTTTAAGGGACAAAACAGGTGAACATAAGGGAAGGGAAACAAAAATAGTATAAACAAGAGGAGGGGGATAAAACATAAAACTCCTAAATATGGAGAACAAACAGAGGGTTACTGGAGGGGATATGGGAGAGGGTGTGGGCTAAATGGGTCAGGGGCACTAAGGAATCTACTCCTGATATCACTGTTGCACTATATGCTAACTAATCTGGATGTAAATTTAAAAAAATAAAATTTTAAAAAAAAAAAGATATCCAATATGTCTAGGCAAATGGTTCTCACACTTAGTGTGCAATAGAATCACCTGCTGGGCCTGTTAAAATACAGATGGCTGGGTTCCAGCTGTAGAGGTTCTGATTTAGCAGGTCTGGAGAGGGTATGAAAGTTGGTATTTGTAGTTTCCCAGGTGAAGCTGATGGTGCTGGTCCAGGGACCAATGAAGGACCTGGAAAGGGATAGGAGAGACTAACTGAAGGGTGTTATAGACCATGGCAAGGGGTTCGAATTGTATTCAAACAGTAACAGAAAGTGACTAGAAGGTTTTAAGCAGAGAAGTCACAAGTTTTGACTACACCTAAAAAATCAATCTGGCTGCCATGTCCACAGGGAGAAAGTGACTATTGCGCACCCAAATGGGCACTCTTGTAAGAGCAATAATACAATGTGACCATGAATTGTTTTGGAAGAATGGGAAAAGCAAATCATATCACTAAAACAGTGCTATACAGATCACTGAATTGCTTTGATATGAAGACAAATAAAACAAAGACCTAAAATGACAAAATTGGGGGGGGGGGGGTCTGAGTGACTTGAAAGGGAGGAGTAGGTCTCTCACTTGAAAATCTGAACAGCTATATGGTATGTGCTAGATGCTAGATGCTAGTGAATTTTGGCAGTGGAAACAAGAAGAGACTAGTATGTCTGCCAACATGCAGTTAGAGCAACTTCCACTAATGGACCAGTGTTGGAATGTTTCTTAATTCTTCAGAAAACTCCTCTTCCGAGAAGGGCAGGAATAGCCTCAGTGTTACACACTGAGGTCATCCCCATAAGCAATGCCTTCAAAATCCAATGAACAGAGGAATCTGCGGGGCCATGGTAAAACTTGTCACAAAATAAGGGGTTGGGTAGGGGGAAGTGTTTACGGTTAGACCACTGATTCCAGAAATTAGAGGATTACAATAGCAGCAGCAGCCAAAATTGTCATTTTTAATGCATATTTTATTTACACCAAGGGTTTAATGTTTTAAAATAAACTTTTTAAAAGTGTAACACACATGGGGATATGTATGTTACCTTATTATCTCAAACTCTACACTCCTTTTCTATCAAATATCTCTGCATTTGGATTTCCAGAGTTATTAAAAATTTCAATGGTGACCTCCCTGCTGCCCCCAGGGAGCATTGAATGAATGAATGCCCCCATTCTTCATCTGTTGCCCTTGAATTTTCCTTTTCAAGAGCCCAGCGTTAGGTTTGTAATTCAAAGAATATTTCAACTACTTCAGAACTGCCTTTAAAATTTTTTCAAGGAGCACCTGGGTGGCTCAGTCGGTTAAGTAACCAACTCTTGATCTCGGCTCAGGTCATGATCTCACAGTTTGTGAGTTCATGTGAGCCCAGTGTCGAGCTCTATCTTGGGCTCCCAGCTGACCATGCAGAGCCCACTTGGGATTTCTCCCTCCCCCTCTCTCTCTGCAACTTCCCCCTCTCAAAATAAGTAAATAAACTTGAAAAAAATAAAATAAAATGTTCTCAAATACATTTTATTAGTAACAAGGGGTCCCATATTGAGTTCCTTCTGAAGCCGACTCTGAGACAATGATTAGCACACAGGATGTTTACCAAGCAATGTTCCTAGAATCAACATCTGTGGAAGGGCATATGTGTAGTAAAGAATTTGGCCTCACCGAAAGAGAGATGGCCTTTGTCCCAGCTCCTGGGAGGTAACCTTTAAATGCTTGAAAATTCCCTAATGATAGAAGTGATTGGTTATTCGTGAAAGACCCCAGGTTATTCATGAAGGACCACACCTGATACTTTATGCTAATGAAATGACTTAGGATGGGAACTGGCCTTGCCAAAAAGACCAGCCATGTGGTTAAAGGGTTGGAGTATTGGGCAAAGGCATATCAGGCCAATATAGGGAGGGAGGTTGGAAATTGGGTTCAACCTGATAGGCCATAATTCAACTACTCATGTCTATATAATGAAGCCTCAATAAAAATTCTGGACAATGGAGCTCAGGTGAGCTACCTGGTTGGAAATGGTCTTTGAGTATTGTCACACATATTGTCACCAGGAGGAGGTAATGGGTCTGGACTCCAAGGGAAGAGAACAACAAGAAGCTTCACATATGGGAACTTCCATATGCCCTTCTTTGGCTAACTCTAACTTGTGTCTCTTTCCTATAAGCAAACTGCAATCATAAGCACACTGCTTCTTGAGCTCTGTGAGTCATTCTGGTGCATCTGAGGCAGTCCTCTCGGTTTGAATCATTCTAGCAAAGTATCGAATGTGAAAAAGTTCCCAAATTTGGATCCAACTGGTCTGATGTGAGAGTGGACCTAGGGGCTCCTGGACTTGCATCTGGTGTCAGAAGTGAGGACAATCTTGTGGTTTGGCAAATTTTTTCCAGCAAGGAAGGAAGCTGGAAAAAGTCGAGCCAAGATGAAGCCCATCAAAGATCTCCAACAACCAGCAGGGAGTTCTGGAGCTAAGATGATCTCTTAGAGTTGCCTGGAATTAGGGCAAAAGGACCAAATGTTTGCACCCCCACACCTAATCAGTCATCGGATGTGGGCGCCCAAAGGAGGCATGAGCTTGAAGTAGATCCCTATAGAGGTTGATTGCTGAAGGCTGAGTAACACCCAACATTTGAAGCAACATGTCCCTTATTCCTGACACAAGATCTTTTTTTTAATTGTGGTAAAAGAACATAAAATTTACCATCTTAAGCAGTTTTCAGTACAGTGGCATGAAGTACATTCACACTGTTGTGCAGTCATCACCACCATCCAACTCTAGAACTTTGCTATCTTCCCAAACTGAAATTCTGAACCTACTAAACACTACCTCCCCATCTCTCGCTCCTCCAGACCCCAGCTCCCACCATTCTACTTTCTGTCTCTATGGATTCAACTACTTTATGAACCTTATATAAATGGAAGTATACAATATTTGCCCCTTTGCGTCGGGTTATGTAATAGGACTGGGGAGAAGTTAGATGGAATGGGAAGGAGAATTATCAGAAAAATTGGGAATCACCTCTGTTCTGGTAGTTCCTCTCCCATCTATTCCTTGGGAATCATACATCCCAATCTTCCTAGAGAAGTCCCAGGAAACTTGATAACTGTTGACTCAAACTCAATATTAATAGCGTCCCATTTCAATTTCAAAAAGAAATTAGTCATCCTACTCGCTCAAAAATCTGACCAAGAGCATTAAGGTGCCAAAATGTATCAGACGCCTTGGTCCTTAAGGTAGGGTTTAGAACCTCCCATCAAATTGGTGGGTGGATGGGGCAGGGGGGAGGAATCTCAGGAAAAGTATAGAAACAATAAATAACAAGAGACAGTTATGATTATTTTGCATTGATAGAAACAAGACTGCTCATGACCAGGAGTCTTGGGTATTGCAAAAGGAAAGTGAGAGGGATATATAGATATATACATAATCCTGCAGGGGTTATAATTTAAATGGGGAGCCCAAAATAATTTCCCAGTTCCATTAGAGCTATGCTAAGGGAAAAATTGTGTAAGCAAAAACCAGAGATCCATATAGGTACCTATACTATGTGACTGCACATCCAGAATGTCTTGTGCATGTTTGATTCGCTGCATTTTGCAGTGCAATGAACCGAAAAGGATAAGACACATGCTGAGATTAGTCTGTCCTGCTGATAATCCCCCACAGTGCTCTCTTGATATTCTTGTTTCTCAGGCTGTAGATGAAGGGGTTCAGCATTGGGGTGACCACAGGGTACATCACCGACGCCATAGCACCCTTCCTAGGGGAGGGGGAGACAGATGAACTGAGGTATACCCCAAGACCTGTTCCGTAAAACAAGCAAACAACTGATAGGTGAGAGCCACAGGTAGAAAAGGCTTTGCACTTCCCGCCTGTTGATGGGACTCTCAGAATGGAGGAAACAATTCGAGTATAAGAGCAAAGGATCCCTGAGAGTGGAACGCCACCAAAAATGGCCCCCATGAAATACACTAGTATGGTATTGATGGAGGTGTCAGAACAGGCAAGGTGGAGAAGTTGAGGTGCATCACAAAAGAAATGATGAATTTCCACACTTGTGCAGAAGGTAAGTTGTGACACCATCAAACAGTGAATCTGAGAGTCCAAAAGGCTGCTGAAAAATGACACGAGGACCAAAAAGCCACAGAGGCATGGGTTCATGATGACTGGGTAGTGCAGGGGGTGACAAATGGCCACAAACCGGTCATATGCCATCACAGCCAGGAGTAGATTGTCCAAACATCCAAATAGGGAAAAAAAGGATACCTGAGTTAGGCAGTCTGCATAGGTGACAGATCTACTGTGTGTTTGAATGTTCAACAGCATCTTGGGGATTGTAGTGGTGCTGAAACCAATGTCAGCCAAGGACAGGTTGGAAAGGAAGAAGTACATGGGTGTGTAGAGGTGGGGGTCAGAGCTGACAGCCAGGATGATGAGCAGGTTCCCCAGCACAGTGACCAGGTACATGGACAGGAACAGCCCAAAGAGAAGGGGCTGTAGTTCCAGGTCATCTGAGAGTCCCATGAGGAAGAATTCTGAGACACCAGTTAGATTCTGTGGTTCCATGAAGATGGGACACCTCTTGAAAAAGAAGAGTGTTGAATAAACAAAACAAGTGTAGAGACATCCAGCTAAGTGTGAATATTTAGATTCAAGCAATTCATAAGTAACGCATTCACACTTGAGGATCCTACCTCCTGTTACCTTCAGCAACATTTCTCCATTGTAAACTCTTCTTAGAACTCTTTCCTTATTGGTGTCTTGGCAATTTACCTGTTTCTACATATACCCATCATGAAGACATTGAGCCAAAGAATGGTAGACAAGCATCTAAAGATATAAACATAGAAATATTTAGGGGCGCCTGGGTGGCTCAGTTGGTTAAGCATCTGACTCATGATTTCAGCTCAGGTTATGATCTCATGGTTTGTGGGTTCAAGCCCCTCATCAGGCTCTGTACTGACAGCATAGAGCCTGCTTGGGCTTCTCTCTCTCCCTCTCACTCTGCCCCTCCCTTGCTTGTACTTTCTTTCTCTCTCTCAAAATAAATAAATAAACTTTAAAAAGAGAAATATTTAGTTATACTTGCTTTGGAACTCATATTTGTGGCCAGGAAAAGTTGAGTTTTCTTGCTATCCCTGCATGATCCCATTGCTTCTTCACTTCAGCTGCCCAAAGGCAAACACTGTCATGAATGTGGCAGCATATTTTCCTTTCAATGTGTTCATAATATTAGTACTGATGTATTCATGAACAGTTTTCTTAAAAACTTACTTAATACTGGGGCGCCTGGGTGGCTCACTCGATCGAGCGTCTGACTTCGGCTCAGGTCATGATCTCGTGGTTTGTGAGTTTGAGCCCCGTGTCAGGCTCTGTGCTGACACCTCAGAGCCT